>NC_046626.1:7326124-7644791 GCF_900324465.2 Anabas testudineus | reverse complement strand
AAGAAATGAATTTTACCCCATCAGATTAGGTTTATTTGGACCTGCTGGACGGTGTGAATCACATCCAAGTCGACGTCCAGGTCACACAGTAATAGATCTAAGATACAGCTAATGAGATACTTGTCCAGCAGTAAAAAGCCTGATTGATGACAGTCAGTCACTGTCACTGGATGTTTATTAGCAGCATGCACAGACACAGTGGGCTTCGTGCTTCAGACCAAACCCGTGTTCAGCGTCGAGGACAGATCTGTAGGGTGAAAGTATATGAAATGCTTTTCTTCTGGCAGGTTCAGCAGGAAGCTGATTTCCACACAGAAAACGGGAGAGACATTGTCAGCAGGATAAAAGATTAAAAGTGGAAATGTCAGACAACACATAGAGGAAGATGGGGGGGGGGGGGTGATTATTACGGTTACTCAACATTTCAAAAGAGAAGCTGAACATTACTCAGTGATGGTTACTGCAAGTAGACCAATCCCAAGAATGAGGAGGGGAAAAGGGGAACACTGTTGAAATATCTCTTGTATAATCCGAGCAAATCTAGTAACAACGTTTGCTTGTCCTTAGAGCTCCATGTACCCAGTTCCCCTCTTCTTGGGAATGCAGACTTCTACCGTCAAAGCATACAGTCAAATTCTTATGAAAGACAGTATTTTTTTCAGTGACTCACCAGCATGGGAACAGATAAACCGCTGGCTTCCTCAGATGTTATAAACTATCTAATTCACACATCACATCCAGATTAGCAGCTAATCAGTGAGCTGGTCCTATGACAAGTCCCCCAGTGGCTGCTGCTGGCAGCCAGACTATAACTAATAGTATTAGCGCCCTGATCTCTGAGCCTTGTTGCCTAACCCAAAAGGTACAGTCAGCAACTTCTTGGACCGCTGCGGATTTGAGTGCACTCATTTCTCATCCTGTGGAATCCGTCAAACATTGCATCGTGTTTCTCCCATAAAATGTGTACAGACTTTATAGGAGCTTTTTAAATATTAGAACTACAAATACAGATAATTACAAATGCTTCATGGCTGCAAATTCTACAATAGGACAATGTGATTGCATGTTTATTTCAGAGCATACGTTTCAGCAACATGCTGTATGAATATACTTCGTACACTTCCACACTGGCTCCTGGGACTGCGGTAGTGCTCTTCTGTTGTCCCTACAGTAACTGCAGTTACGTCAGGCTGCAAAGGGACCTCAGGCACTGTTCATTCATTTTCTTCATCCAAATTTTCCCAGCCTTTCTATTGTAAAGGTACTCTTCCAATGATAAACCAACACACACACACAAACACACACAACCTCCTGCCCCAGGCGTTGCTATAAAACAACAGCGGGATCTGCCAGTGACACTGTGTACTCTGGTACTTTTCCACAGATAACTTGTACTGAGAGGCGGAGTGTTGCAAAAAAAAAAAGTGTTTATATTGACTCCTCACATTCCAAACACTCGAGGTAAACTACGCTCAATTCTCTCTTTAGTGTTTGTGTATGAACTGGCTGCTGATCACCTGTTACTCCTTAGCTCTCATCATAATAATTTACATGAGAAAATAGTAGTAATTAAATTAAATGAAAGCAGGTGACACATCTTTCTCTGTTTATTATAGTGTTTTCAGTTTACTTCCATATCCCAAATTACTTTCTATGGCACTTGCCACATACGGCATTGACCTTTCCTCTGCATGTACAATAAATTTTGCTGCTTACAACTGAGGATGCATTCGTTGGTTTGGTGCAACAAAGGCACTATTCATATAGCGCCTCTAAGCATTTTCTTTGAGGTTGAACCACGAGGACGTGAGTCGTTGTCCTCAGATGACCTGAAACCAATGAGATGTTCCAAACAGTGTGATTTATATTTTGGTTGATGTTAATGAACACTGCACACTGGCCTTATTGCTTCAATACACATTCTAGTAAAATTGTCACACAGTAGAAATGTGTGACTCTAAATCAATATTTGTAATGCTAATATGCCAACTTTTGATTCATTGCTGTTATTTTCGACAGTGCTCTGAATATCTTCTAAATCTCTGTGCACCTGCTAACAACAACAAAAACACACGAGTACTGTGCGCAAACCCATAGGATTTATAAGATTTATATCACAAATGCTGACAGGAAGTTTAATGGGCTAATATGAAACTTAGCAGTCCTCTTCTCTGGTGCCTAGTCAGGTTGTGGAAACCACAGATACGTATGAAAGTAATGAACACCAGGGTTCCTGTTTCATGTTTGCTGTGCTTTTCTTTATTCTAACACGAAACTTGCCTTCATTAGGAGACAGGTTGCTTAAACGTGTTCTGGAAGAGATTAAACATATTTTACTTGACATTTTGAAACTCAATATGGTGATGTTGCCACAGGTGGTTTACTGCTCAGGTATGCTGCTTACTCTGCCTGGTGACCTAACTGAAATGTCCCCTTTTAGACCTAAATGTCATCAGGCTTAATGCTAGCTGCCTCACACTGTGCCTTGGAATCCAGCACTGACGTTATAGTGAGTTTCATAATATGAATTTTACAGTGTCTCAAGGCCATGACTACACGGAATGTGCTTTCTTTATTTATCAACTGGTATTATTTTTCTAAAATATCAGAAAACAATAAAGTATCTGCTACAGTCACCTAAAGACTTAGTTAATGTCTTCAAATAGATAATTTTGCCCACATAAACCTTCAAAATTAGCAAGACAGAAGTTCATAATTTAATTGATAATTGTACTATTGTGATTTTCACATCCTCAAAATAAAGAAGCTAAAACTAAAGCATGTTTGCAAAGTTTCAATTTCAGTTGAGTGGGACTTAAAGTATCATTTAAATATTAAAATAAATGTTGATTCATTGACTCATTGTTTTAGCTCTACTGTGCTCTGCGTATATTTCATGACAGGTTGTTCACACTTTTTTTTTTTAAGTCTCAGTGAGCTCAAGACCTAAGAATAAAAATAGTTTCAGTCAGTCAGACAAAAACACAACCACCACACTTCAGGTTATTCACACTAAGAGTAAAATAGCCTCTATTCTGTAAAGAGCTGGCCTGCCTGGATCTTTCCAGTGTACTTGACACGTCACAGTCATCTAAGGTTCAACAATAATTATGCAAAGACTACACACCACCTGCAGTTAAAGTCAACACTTTTCAATAAGACTCATGCAGGCTTCATCCTCCTGGCTCACAGAAACGAATACTTCCGTATTTTCCCCCCCAGGCTACACGTCTGTAAAGAAAGGGCTAGTTTTCGAGTCCTACAGTATTTTACTGACATGACCTTTGATCCCTGCCAGGCAACCAAATGCCTGGGTCATGTTTTGAAACAGGCACATTGATATCTGTCTGCGTCTAGGCCCTAAGGCCAACGGAGTTCACGTGAGGGGGTGGGGAGCCCTTGTTAAAACATAGCAGAGCCTCTCTGGCCCAACGACTAGGAGAGAGGAGAAACAGCAGAAACTGTATTCCAGGGTTGGCTGGCAAGGTCCCATGGTTTTTATGAGAGGCATTCTTCTGACAAGCCTTGCAGTAATTTGGTGTATGGAGAACAGGCAACACATAGTGACAAATAACAATTTTTTCTTTTGCAAAAATATGGTGTTAAAGGGCCAGTCCACGGATTTCATCAGTGTCAGTTAACTAGTCATGGTCAGTTCTGCTTGGTCAGTAAAAACAGCAGCATCATGTTTTCTCTAGAGGAACCTTTTAGAAAATAACCCTGGTGATGTCATTGTGATGTCATCAAGGATTAATGGGCTGTATTTAAAGTCTTTGTTGGAAACTCACTGGGGGCTCCAGTAAAATACATTATGCATTATGGGAAATGTAGTACACATGTTTTTTAGGTTAATTCTCATTAGAAGCCATTAGACATCATTATGCACGTGTAGGAAAAAAAAAAAAACAGTAGAGTGCACCTTTAATTGCTTTTGTATTAACACTTTAAGTTTTCATTCAGAATTTTCTTACAAACAAAAAAAGACTGTCAGGCATTTACTCTGCATAATGAACAAGAAGCACCATGTTTATGCGATTATGTTGATTTGACTCTTAAATGAACACATGCATACCACACACAGCTTTTTGTGTGTTTCACATCTGCTCTTGTTTATCTGCTGTTGCACTGCAGCAATGCCCTAATATGAAGTTAAAGATGTTGCGTTGATATAACCAAGGAAAAGGCTGACTGATCAAATCTACGCATCCTCTTCTTGTGAATAAACAACCCAACCAGGAAATCAGACATTAATCTTCAGACATGGCTCTCCTCACTGACTAAACAAGTTTGGTCTCTTCTTCTTCTCACCAGTAAATATCACTTCTGTCAAAGGATGTGCAGATGAGCAACCCACAGAAACTTAGGTCACTAAAGATAACCGCAGGGGAAAAACATCTAGAGTGAAAACATTAACTAGAAATAGACTGCTTTGTTGCCATAGCCACCTGAAAAGCTGTAATTCAGACCTGTTGAGTTGCACTGCGCATTTATTTTATGGGGAAAGATGCAGTGTGAGTCTGTCTTTTGTGCAACACATGAGGATAATAACAGGAAACTTTGTAGTTTGGTGTGTGGGTGGGAGGAAGGGTTATAATGTTTGCAGTAATATGTACAAGACTTCTGTTAACAATTTAGGGTGATTTTCTTGTTCCTTGTGTTTAATCTTGTTATTATTTGTAATGTAGTCTACCTCTTGTAAACTACTCAGCCTGGAATGTAAATTTCTCACATGATTCCATTTTTATTGATTAATTGCTAGGTTATTAATGGTTACTAACACAAGCATACACACAGCTTTTATATATGCATGCACATGCATCATCACAATTAATACAGTAGGTCCAGCTTTCTGTTCCTTTTCCTCCCAGTGAACTACCTAATCTGCCTGAATATTTGTTTACCATAGCTAAGTGATGAAAGAAAAAGTGATGATAACTTTATATATTCAAAACAGATGAAGAAGAAACACACAAAACCATTATCATTTAACTAAAAAGAGAGTAAAGGCAGAAAAAAATATGTATCTTACTGAATGGGTTTGGTCATAATGTGTCTTAATTCCACAATAAGTGAATTTCTTTACAGAATATGTGTTATTTTATATGATTTCACTGCCTATGTGCTTTAGCCTATACCCAGACAGACTTGAATATACTGTGCAGAGGAGCTGTTCTGTACATATGAACAGAATACAGACTGGATTAAGGTAACACTTTACACATTAAATCTAAGTAGCTACTGAGGAAATAAAAGCACAAACCACTTCACATAAAGAGAGAGAGAAAATAATAACAAACAAATGATAAAGAGTTACAGGTTTTATGGCATTCAGCAGATGAGTCACTGTTCATCTAGAGTAGGTCTAGGAAGATTGGTTCATTGATGTTGTCTTCACCAGGAGTCTATTCTGAATTCTTTTGTCATGTATAATTTTATTTGCATTACCAGCAATTATTGTTACTAGATTTTTACTTTAAGGCCATTTACTCCAGGTAGTAGTTTCTGAGTCAGCATGAATCGGGAATTTCTTGTTAGGTCTTCGTTAAAGATCAGGTAGTTTCTGACTTGTTTATTCATACTTTGGTAAGTACTCCGAATTTTTATTTCCTCCCTTATTGCATCTAAGTGTCAGGCAGATTGATGCACAGCTGTGATGGTGAGAGGAAGTGGTGGGAAGGCAGACCAGAGCAAGTGGGCCTGTTGGAGAGTTGAGGACTTTGCACACACTCCACACACACACCCACACACACACACACACACACTACATTACTTTCCATTTGCACTGACAGAAATAAAGTGTTCGCATAAATCTCCTCCTTGAGATATTAGCAGAAATGTATTACTGTCAACCTGTTGGCCAAAGCAGAAACTATACAGTGAAGTCAGCATTACAGCTGAGTAAGCAAGCAACCAGTGAAATTAAATAAGGCAAACATGTGGTGGGCAAATGTTGAAGAGAAAAACTAAAACGGAGGGGGCTTGTTATGAATCATAAGAAGATGATTATCTTTTCGCAGCTCCTGTGGCACCTCGGCCAGGTTTCAGGCACAACATGCGCTCATGTTCCCCACGGTATTTATAACTCGGTCGCTGACCTTGCACTTGGAGCCACCTACTACGCGGGGAGATTGCCTCGCAGCGAAAAACGCCAAACAACCGCGCAAATCTCTAATAGACTCCACAAGAAGCACAAAAGACGTCTGACTGTCGTGCATGTCAAGCACTCATACCTTATATTTCATATTATTGACGGCTCGGGGTCGAAACGAGGCGGACGGCTGTCGGCATCTCCCCCGCCCCTCTCATAATGGTACAGCCCGGTGTTGAAATTCCGAGAATTGAGCTGCAGCGTTTCTTAGAACTGGATTCTCAGAAGTGGGGATGTACAGAGTTTCGAGGAAACTTTTACAAGGTGACTTTTTTTCCTTCCTATTTTCTCAGCATTAGGTCATGAGTCTAGTGAAGTAGCAGATGCTCATGAGGTTGCCTTGGCTGTACTAGGAGAGAGCTGTTGAATATTTTTTAATATTTAGTGATTCCTCTAGTTAGAGCTGAACTGAGAGATAATTGTGACAGCTGCCCCGTATTTGTCTGTTTTAGACGGAAGTGTGACTTTGCCTCTGTGTGTGCGGATTTTTTAGATCACACTAACACTTCTCTCCGCGTAACCTTAATGCTTCAACAGCCGCTGTTGGAGGGGAGAAACCAAGCGGCAGCATGCGCGACCTTAGTCTTCAGCTTGCTTTTATTTTTATTTTATTGTTATTCTTAAAGTTTCATTTTATTTTCACCTTTTAAGAGTTGTATTTAAAAACACCATTTGGCACAGACGCACTAAAGTGGCGCAACAGGGCCGTCGGTTCGGGTTCACTCACATCCAACTAAATGTTTTCTCTGCGCACTTTTTTTTTTTTCTTCTCTCATTTTCACTAAATAGCCAGAGACTTTTTATTAGAAACAGTTTTAAACAAGCAAATCGTCTTTAAACACGCCAAAGAAATGTGTCCTGAAAGTAGGGGGCAGCCCCCAACATGACCGCTTTCTTGTATTTCTTAACTTGAAACCACTTGCGCTGGTTCCTCGGTGGCTCACAGCCGAAGTTACGCAGCAAAAAAAAAAAACAACCACTCCTTGAAATCACATCGTACGAAATCATTCTCCCTTAGTCTAATATTTGAGGTTTAGGAGTGACCAGAGGGATTAGTTGAACATGAGAGGGGTAAATGTTAATGGGTTAAATGAGACGAGGTCTACTTATGTCAGGGAACAAGAAACCTCTCTGTGTACTGGCAACTTAATCTGAGCAGCCAGGACGGAATGTGCTCAGCGTCAAACACGTTTACAACCAACAGGCTGCAGGGCTGCCAGCAGATAGTTAGGTCTGTGACAGGCTGGAAAACGGCAGAGCAAACTGAAAGAAGACCATCCTCACATCATTTCTACTTCACACACTCGTCTGCTTTTTAAAAACATGTTATCAGAGGTTGAGATTTTATTCTCGTCTCCTCAGAAGTATTATAAACTCTGTTCTAAGTTGAGCCACTAGAGAAATACAATCCTCTTAATTAAAAACGTGTTGTCAGATATTGATCACGGACGACTTAATAATAATGGGGCCAAATGACAAATGAAGCATGGTCCAAAAGGTTTGATGCCTCCCCCCCCCTCCTCCTCTTGTGTTTCTCTCTGCAAAGGCGCCCCCTTGTGAGCAAACAGAGACAAGACGTTTGTTTGGATTAAAGTTGATCTTGACTGGAAGCCGAGAAGACAGGTGGCTGCGTTAGAGAAGAATAAAAGACTGAATTGATGAAATATAGAAAACAATACATTATTATCTTACATAAGGCAAAGTCCAAATAATACTTTTTATTACATGTGTTGTGACATAACGTACTAAAAACATGGTTGAGGTAGGTTCACACTGGTGCCATCATTGCTTTGATGTTTTTTTAATGTCTCATATAATGAACTGTTCTCTTTGCTCTTGCTCAGATTGTGACAGCATGGCCACGACTGCAGATGGCTGCATACAGTTCACACGGCATGCAGGCGATGTCCTGCTCAACTTCAACCGTCTCCGTAGCAGGAACATCCTCACCGATGTCACCATACAGGTGGACGGACAGCATTTTCATGCTCACAAGGCCATCCTGGTGGCCTGCAGGTATGCTCCATCACAAGAGCTGACACGTGACGGCAGCGCGTGTACTGGACTTTGTCAGCGTATCAAATAAAGAGCATTTGTCACATTGATCCGTAGCTGCATGCTCTAATTTCATACCTTTCTATGTAATATTATCGGAGATGATCAAACGTGGCGTTCATTTGTCTTGTTCTCTTACAGTGGCTTCTTTTATTCCGTGTTCATGGACCCACAGAACACAAACCTTAGTGCCATCAGCCTAGACCCCAAAGTGGACCCCAAAGGTTTCTCCATTCTGTTGGACTTCATGTACACATCCTGTCTGAACATTAAGGACAGTCTGGTATTGGCCACCATGAACACAGCCATGTACCTCCAGATGGAGCATGTGGCTGACACCTGCCACAGGTTCATCAAGTCCAGGTACAGTAAGAGATGTCATATTGTCATAGGACAACACACTGTTGACCTGGTACAAATTGGTACAAATTAGAAGGCATCTGACTTGTTTCTACAGGCATCAGTCTCTGAACAATCAGACTGAAGAGGTACAGATCAACTCACTACATCTGGCTGAGGAGATCCCTGCTTTGACACCTCTCGACGAAAAAGAGTCAGACTTTAGAAACACGCACACATCACCTTCATCTCCTCCCCAGGAGTGCAGGGGCTACATGCCTAATGTTTTCAGAGGTATCAACACATCTGGTTCCTACCATGTCTATGGTGACCATCACGTCTCTGCTGGGAAGCTGGAAGGTTCCCATAAAATTGGGATTCCCAGAGGAGAGGGTTTGTCACAGGTACCGAACACCAACATGGCTGACAGTGATTCCACTACCATTATTTCGCACCGGGTGCCACCACACCCCAGTTTCCCCAGCACTACCACTCGACCTGTTGGAGCCCATGGGAGCCTTCAAGGTCATGCTGCTCCCATGGAGGAAGACAGCATTCAGCACCCACAAACGAGCTGCCTAAGATTGTCCCTGGGCTTTAGCAAAGGTGTCATTTGTAGCCCTCAAAGCCCACTCAGATCCGACTGCCAGCCAAATTCACCTACCGAGTCCAGCAGCAGCAGAAATGCAACTATGAGCCTCAAACAGCCTTCAGAACACCCCAAAGACGCAAAGGCCCGCAACTGGAAGAAGTACAAGTTCATTGTTATGAACCAAGCTCCTAATGAGAGTGAACAAGAGGTTCAAGGAGGGAGTGCGGAGGCTACAGTCATGTCCCCTACACTCAGCCCGTGCAGTACTGGTGGAGCAGGTCAGCACAGCGAGATTCAGGGAGACGACGGATCAAGTGAGCACAGAGACGAAATGCCCACGTCTCAGAGTGTTGACAGCTGCAGCAACATCAGGTAGAACTACTGTCAAAAGGGCAAAATTAATGTCAATGTATTATGAACTGTGTATGAAGTCTGTGGTCTTCCTGTGTGCAGCCACCGCAGATGCTCGTCCTGTGGATGTGACAGCCCTCAGCGAATGGAGCTGGGTCACCTTTCACCTGACTCATACAGCAGAGATGAGACTACCAAACTACACTTGGACTATTCCTCCTCCAGCTGTGGTAAGTGCACTCCCCCAACGTCTGGCAAGATTATTTTAAACAAACCACAAGAGGTGTACTGACCTTTGTTGCTTCACTTCTTTCTACAGACAACAACACATCCTTCTGTAACAGTTGTGGCTCCAAGTTCACAGAGGAAGACGCCCTGAAAGACCACATGGTCCAGGTCCACAGTGACAAGCCATACAAGTGTGACTGCTGCCAGGCTGCCTTCCGCTACAAGGGCAACCTAGCCAGCCATAAAACTGTTCACACAGGTAAGACCAGTGACTCTTTTAAGGTGACATATAGTAGACATCTTGGACGTGAGTGTTTTAATATATTGCTATCCCTGCTGATCTAAACTTCCAGGGGCAAAGCCGTACCACTGCAACATCTGTGGTGCTCAGTTTAACCGACCAGCCAACCTCAAAACTCATACTCGCATCCACTCTGGAGAAAAGCCATACAAGTGTGAGACATGTGGTTCCCGATTTGTACAGGTGAGGAAAAAAATAAGAATAAATAAACAGCTGTAACTGTAGGAATGTGTTTCAGTTCATGACTTCTGTCTTTATACATTTAATATATCTTTACATTTGTCTACAGGTGGCCCATCTTCGTGCCCACGTGTTAATTCACACGGGAGAGAAGCCGTACCCCTGTGATATCTGTGGAACTCACTTCCGCCACCTTCAGACACTCAAGAGCCACATGCGCATTCACACCGGAGAGAAGCCGTATCATGTAAGCTTCCTAGTCAGGCTCCTGTACTTATCTATGGTGTCTGCAGGCTAAAAACAGAATAATCCCTTCTTCCCCACAATCCAGGTGTCTATCAATAGTTATAAGTCCTGAATGGCAACCCGGGGAAGCAACGTGATGTTTGGAGGATTAAACTCGTCTTTTATAAAGCGACTCACTGTTATTTCCTTTTCTCCAGTGTGAAAAATGTGACCTTCACTTCAGACACAAGAGTCAGCTGAGGCTTCATCTCCGACAGAAGCACGGTGCAGTCACTAACACCAAGACTCAGTATCGCAGGACACCCGGCAACGTCACTACAGGCCTGGTGAACGCCTGCTGAGTCTGCTTTATGTGTCATTATGTTTTCCTTATGCATTGGCCACAATGTTGTCAAAAGATTTTTATTTTCATAATACAAATAGAAACATAATTATTATATTTACCCTTTATGCATTTGTAAGTGATGCACATTATTTATGTAAGCTCTTTGGTATTTCAAAGATTGTAGAAGTTTATGCTTTCATTGTGAATGTCAAGCAACAGAATGTACATTTTTGAATGTGAATTTGAGCAGGTGTTTCTGTATTTCACAAGTGACTGACAGAAATTCAGCCTGGAAGGACAGTCCTCTTTCTCATTTGGACTGAGAGTCGCTGTTACAGTTTTGCTTTCCATATTGGTACGCATTTGCCCAGTAACATGGCCACCGTTTATGTAGTTTAAGCATTTTTTTGTTAGACTGTTTTTGTAAATAAGATAATATATATTTTCAGATTGCCATCTGCTGGCAGAGTATGAATATATACATATGTTAATTTTGTTTTCTTACATGAAGTAAGCTTCACTGACTGTCAAAAACACAAGGGCTTTTTATTTTACCATTTTATAGTTTGTGGTATGAATTGTAGATTGCCATTCATTTAAAAGAAATAGATATGTACATATATTTTTTTCAATCTTTCTAGGCTCCTTTTGGTATTTTGCACATACTCATTATGCTGTAATTCATATTTTCATACATTTCACATATTTCTACTTGACATGTTGAAGATGTTTGTTAACCCCCTGGCCGCACTTGCTATATTCATTTTTTTCCCCTTGCTGTATTCTGTTACATTTTGGTGCTGCAATGATCCAGTATCGCCAAGGGATCATTAAGGTTTGATTGTATTTTATCTAACCAGATAATGCACTCATGCAAACCGATGTATTCATAGTGCCTTATATTCACATTTTCTAAATGCTTCTTTTCCAGATTAACTAGACTATTAATACAGTTCCAAGTCTGATGGTATGAAAGCCCCTGTACTTATGAAGTGCTACTGTGAGCTTTTTGTATTTGGTACTTTGCTCTGTTGCCATGTGTATGCATGTAAGGTACTGTTGTTTTGGAAGTTGAAGCTGTAATGTGTTGTGTGTAGCTCTTAAAATGCATTTTCACCAGGCCTCAAGCTAAAAATGCTCAGGAATATTAGTCAAATGTAAGCAAATGTCTTACAACAATAAAATGTATATTATCTACAACAGATGTGTTTGTTATTCATGAAACCCTGTCACTCCTGTGGATCTTTATTTATTCTCCTACAGTGAACATTTCCCTAGCTAGTATAGATTTTTCAGGACAAAATTAATTATTAATAATTGCATACATAAATAAATGCTGAAATGCATGAACAAATGCATAAATTACTTGATAAATACTACTATATTGATTAATATTAAAATAAATATACTTAAAATAAGCAAAAAAGAAAAAATAAATAAATTTGCGTACTTTTTATAATTACAGTAATATATTTAACATTGACAAATATATCATTACTCAAAAATATTTGATTCAGCATTTATTTACGTTTTAGTAAATGACTAGTTTTAAAATTCATCTACCAGTAAACGAAAAAAGCTCATACAGTGGTGCTACACGCCCCCTGCTGGATGATCAAATTAAAAGATACCAAGTCTGCGTGCTTTAGTGTAATTGTGTGTGAGGATTTGATCAAATTCGTAGCCTACATTATCATACTTGTATAGTAAAATGTGATAACTAAAAAACACATATTGTATAATACCTCTGAATACAAGTTCTAGATGAATTGAGAACAAAGAAAAAAACAGTGTTTTTACATTTCAGTTTTTATCTCCCTTTCCTCAAGACATTATGGTACAGATTCAACAAACTGTTAATTTTCATCTCTGTATTTCCATTAAACTCTGACTATTTCAAGGTACCACGGCTGTGGTGAAGCACATCAAGGTGTTCTGGTACAAAGTAAATATTCGTCAAAGAATGAGCCATCTAATCACAGAAACACAAAACCTGATACCTATCATGGCAAAGAAGCTCTCATATCCCTGTTACTCTGTCCATTAAATATGAGACAGTTGTATGTGTTTTATTTTGGATGCCAGACAGGTTTCTGCCTAATCTGTAACGTCTTAAAATCAGTCCTAGTCTGTCGTCATTGGGTCAAACAATTATTTGGTCTGAAGCGTTATGGCTGCTTCCAATGACATGATACCCTGAAGACATTACTGATATGATGTATACCACTTATGGAGACCTCTGGTATTTTAAGTGCGTTTGATTGACAAATTAGTGTTTCTGTAAGCCAACATTACATTTTGTTCCTATGCAAAGGCCACAAACTATGATGAAAGACAGTGCAGATGAGTGGTGAGCTCAGAAGTAGCTGCTAGGCATACTTCTCATTCACACTAACACATATTGTGAACACATTCGCAAACAGTGCAGCGCTTACAAAAAAGATGGACGAAAAAAAAATAAAAAGTCATATGAATGTACATATTATAATGTACTTGTACTTGCAGCTGATAAAAAGAAAAACTAAAAAGGTAAATGAATGCTGGCAGCTGTCAGAATTCAGCCCTCTTTGTCTAGGATGGCTTTCACATCAGCAAACACCTGGGAAAAAAAAAAGGGTCACTCTCAGGACACAAACAGAGACTGTATGTACGAGATACACATATTTATACACGTAATTATAACTCTGATCACTCTGAAAAACAAAACAGCAACTCTGCCACAAACAGTTTTACAGTGGGACCCAAAAGAGCCAAAACACCAGTCGTCAGATTATCTGGTCTCAGTGGCATAGTCATACAATCTGAATAGAGTTATAACAGTCTGACGTATGGTGTTGTTTTAATTAATTAATTACATTTTCTTTTGTAATGTGCCTTGGGAAAAGACAAATTTCAGAAGTGATTTTGACAAGTGATCAATCAATCAACCAATGCAAGTAGCTAATCACCAAAATAGTTTAATGTCACATGACTAATCATTAAAGTGTTTCAGTCCTAATCTCAAGTACTTGATTTAAAACAAGTGCAAACATGCAAAATGTCATGTTTGTACTTTGCACTATCTCACATGTGAATAAAAGTTTTGGAAGTTAACAAGAACACCTCAACACAACTATTGACATATTGCAACATTCATTTCTGCAGCTGACATTTACTCACCTCATCAACAGATCGAGAAGCATCTACTTCGCGGACCTTCTCGTGTTTCTTATAGAGTTCAATGATTGGTTGTGTGGACTGCAGGTAGGTTTGGATTCTGCATCAAAGGAAAATGTCTGGTTATTGGGGTCAGAAAACACAGGGGACTACAAAGGGACATAAATTAGGTCAAAACATATATGCAGGTACCCAACAGTCACCTAAATGGGTCAGACATATCTATAATGATCAAACAGGCGTGTCATACTTCATTAGAGACAGATGGAAAATAGTCAACTTGAAGTCAACTTTGTACCTTTTATCCAAACTTTCCCTGTTGTCATCTGTGCGTCCGCTGCTCTTGCCTCTTTCTAGACATCTGTCGATACAAACCTGTGGACAAAAGAGACCTTAGTGTGCTTCTAAAGTGGCTCAGCTGCACCACGTGGTAACTAAAAACAGGATGAGGGGTGGTAGCCTTCTAATTTTCATGACCAACCTCGTTTTTGCAGTTGAAGAAAAGCACAAATTTGACATCAGCTTTTCCGTCCATGACTTTTTTCCACCCCTCTAGGTTGTCCTCGTTGCGAGGGAAACCATCTATGAGGAAGCGAAACATTTTCTCATCTTTCTGCATGGTTTCTTCCATTGCCTTAATGAACAGGAAAAAGGACATTTCTTTAAAATAACGTTTTATAAGTAATAGGGCTGTATTTAAACCCACAGTGTTTGTCTTTTTATTCACTGTAGCTCTCAGTAACTTGTTTTTTTTTTTTGTCTTGCACTGTAAAGTGCCTTGAGACAACTTCTGTTGTGAATTGGCGCTATACAAATAAAACTCAATTGAATTGAATTGCACAATTTTACATTCAAAGATTACATTCACCCATAAGAACTTGATCTAAGGTACAGCTGTTAAGGAAAAGTGCAGTGACGCACAAATCTCATGTCTATATAAACCTATTTTAAAAGCATACAGAGCTTATAGGAAATTAGTAAGATGGTAATGTCTGTTGTTTTGTCAAGAACAAAATATATTAGTATGTAGTGACTAGTTTAAAATAATCTCATCCTTGACAGTATAGCTAGGTTTGTCTCTTGTTAGGCAAACCTGATTCACAACCTATACATATACATACCTTCTTCAATAAGTTAATGGTGATCTCCACTGGGACAATTTTGCCTTCCTTGATGTAGTTGGCAATGAGCTGTCCATCAACTGAGCCCTCTCTAGCTCTCTCTTCTCGCAGCAAGTCCCCAGCTGATAAATGGGTGTAGCTGTAGGCCTGAGAGACATCAAAAACATTTTATTTTGACCATGAAACGTTGACGTCATGTGATGAAAAAGCTACTAGAAGAGACTACTTTGAAGTACGAGCCTACAATTATCAAGAGTTGCTTTTTGATGAGCATAAAAAAGCTTTACATATTTCTGTTAACAGTCAAACTCCACAGTGAAGAGAACATCTTTTTCAGACAAGCTTAAATCCTACTCATTCACAGGCCAAGAAAAAGTTGGTCCCTGTGTACTGAATGAAAGGAGCCTCTGTGCATAGCTGCCATTCAAGCCTGAACACCGCATTTAAAGCACGGCAGCCAACACCCACTGACATCCGTGTACAGGAGTCACGTTAGTCTCTCTTACAGAAGCAATCTCTCAAGTCAAAAACACACATCGAACAGTTTACATCAGTAGAGCTGCAGCTTGACCCGCATCATGACACAGACTTTCAGACAAACATGACAGCAGCATCCCTAAGCAGAGCTCTGGCTTTTCAAACTGCTTCTTTGGGATGAAACGACAAACAAATACATTATGTTTGACACAGCACATGACATCTTTAACACTGCACTGCTTTTCTCTGCTTTCTGCCATTCTTTCGATATCTAGTATGTCTAGTTTATGCAGTAATCTTCATTTGTGTTTATTATTATTAACAATAGCTCAGCTGAGGACTAGTTGCAGAGAACCACTGCAAACTTGATCTGAGCTGCAGAATCTACAAAGGATAAAAGGATACTAAGAAAATAAAGTTCAATGAGGGTATGTCAGGTATGGAAACTGTACAATGGACAGTTTTTAGTATTTACAGTCCAAGGTCATGTGAATTAGAGTATGTTTACGTCTGACTCATAACCTCATACACTTGTGTGTGGTGATCAAGGTAAAAGTTCCTCCGCCAATAAATGTCTATGTCAACATCTGTCTCTGATCAAAGTCAGTGCACTCCAAACTTCCAGTGTCCATTACATAACAGCAACTACAGTGATAAGGGTACAACAGTGTGCAAATGTCAATAAGTTATGTCCTGTTGGCTGTGTGTGAACTGTGTGAAGACAATATTTACACTGTTCACTCAGGTTTTTGACTGTACAACATGAATCTATGGGGAGCTCCATTTTCTTTGACTCAGCTGTCAGGAGAAAATGAAAGTATCAAGATATCAAGAGTACTTTTAGCTCATGTATGTCTCCACAGTCTTTTAATAGGGAAACACGCAAACTCTATTTAAAAATGCTTCCCAACATTGGTTGTGTTATTGCTTGTGTGTCAGGACATGAACTGTGTAGCCTGTGTAGCCTGTGTGGCTAACTAGCTAACTAGCTAGCTGGCTAACTGAGGTTAATTTTAGAGGAAGTTAATGGAATTAAAATAAAATAAAATAAAAATAAAACAGGTTCACAATAAAATTCACTAAACATTTGTCACTACAACAGGTTAAATCTTAACCATCAAAGTCAATAGTCTTCATTGTCCTTTCTCTCCCCATCTCCCGTACCTCCACGATTTTGGAGCACTGGGTCCCTTTTCCGGCGCCCGGCCCGCCAAGCACGAACACAACCTGCGGCTTCATCCCCAGCGACACCCGGTACAACAAGCTCGGCACCCTCTGAGACACGTTACCGATCAAACGACCGATCATAAACCAGCACAGCCAGCTGCAGATGTGGACCAGCGGGTTGTAGGCAGAAACGCGCTCACCGGTGAATGCGTGTCAATCTCGGTAAGTCGGAAGTCAGTGCTACTTCCGCACTGAGGCGTGATGCAGGCCGAAGCCACGCCCACTCGCACTTGTTATTTTTCAGTGCAGAGGTCGGGTGACGCCCCTCCCCTGGCTCCCCAGCATCAGCATCTCCAAACCGAACAACCCGTCCCGGCTTCAAGAAGATGCTCCTCGGTCCGTGATGTTCACCAGCTCGAGGAAACAGAACGGCGAGACCAAAACCAAGCGCGAAGCGGCTGAGTACAGTCACTGTTTTCTGCACATTTGTGCCGCCTCGCTGGCTTCATTCATGATGCACCATTCATGCATCCCCAAGAATGGAAGCACACAGCGAGGAAAACATTAAAATAGCGCGCTATAGCGCTGCTGTCTCGCCTTTATAAGGCATTCTCGGTCATCTGATGAAGGTTTTTTTCATCTAGGTCAGAGTGATGAAGAGCCAGTTTTTTATCTTTTGACGGAGCCGTGTGAATGCAGGGCTAAAACAGGAAAGCCAAGCAAACAAAAGGCATCCAGCCCCCCTCCTCTGACGCACCTGGCTGCCCTGTCGCCACTTGACATGACAGCGCAGAGCCGGGAGCAGAGCAGCAGGATCAAGGGGCACCGACGTGCAGCCGGACGTGTGGACTCGACAAGGAACAGAGGAGCCTCCGGACGCACGGCGGAGAAGCAGCAGCAGCAGCCCAAGGGAGGCCGGATTGCAGTTTCTGGGGACGAGCGCCAAGGGCAGTGCGGCAGTCAGCAGGCAGACCGGGGCGAGGAGGCTGCAGAGATCTGTGATACGTCCCCCCCAGTCCCCACTGCGCTCTCATCTCCAAATCATCCTGGAAATACAATGATGGATGCTTTTATGTTTGATCACTGATGACTGTGATTCTCCCAGTTTGCTGTGTTTTTTCCATCCCAGCCAATCAGTGACGATGGGCAATTAAAAGATTAGATCTCTTTGGGAAAGGGTGGAACCCGGAGGGGACTGATGTGCATACTGGCCAGGTATCATTTGCTCCCTTCCTCTTTGGTTTTGCTCATTTTGCTTGTCGCCTGCACTATGGGCTGTATTCAGAGCATTGCATGCAAGCCCCGCATCAGGCGGGAGAACATTGTGGTGTATGAGGTGTCAGCCTCTATTGACCAGTGTCCCACCATCATTGAGGAGAACTCACCAATTGTGCTCCGTTACAAGACACCTTACTTCAGGGCCTCAGCAGGAGTTGTGATGCCACCGGTGCCCCGTAATGAAACATGGGTGGTGGGCTGGATCCAAGCTTGTACCCAGATGGAGTTCTACAACACCTATGGTGATATTGGCATGTAAGTGTAAAAAAACAACATAAGACTTTAACTTTTTCCTCAGTGTGAATGTGTCTCGGTGGTACGTGTTGGGGTCTGCACTTATCCTACCCCCCCCACACATCTAAACCCTTACTCCTGCACCGGCAGAGCCTCTCATCCTGTCTCTGTGTCCCTCCTGCCGCAGGTCCAGTTGGGAGTTACCAGAACTGAGAGAGGGTCGGGTCAAAGCCATCAGCGACTCCGATGGCGTCAGCTACCCCTGGTACGGCAACACCACAGAGACGGTCACCCTGACTGGCCCAACATCCAAACCGTCCCGCCTGACTGTCAGCATGAACGACAACTTCTACCCCAGTGTGACCTGGGCGGTGCCCATCAGCAACAGCAACACACCCATGTTGACCCACATCACCAGGGACCAGAGCTTCATCACCTGGCTGGTGGCCATGAACTCCATCACCAAGGTGAGATAAATACACAGAGAGCGTTAACACCCAAGTTGAAACTGTTCAAACTCATTTGTCAAACTCATATCAGGAATAAATCAGAAATCAGATTCTGTGCTTTGCCTGAACTCACAGATAGGTCCCGCACCGTTAACACAAAGAGCACTGACTGAACACTGCTCTTGCTTCTTTTTCTTTCTGGTGAAGGAAAGAAAAAGTCATCATTGCCTGAATTTCTCATGAATGTAACCCCCAAAATGGCATGTAAACATTCAGACAGCGAGTATCAAAATGCATACAGTATTTATGTATTATCTCTGTGACAGTGTACTGTGCTGTGCTGTTATTAGGATTGTTTTCTTTTTGAGTGAATCACATGTGTTGTTGTTCAATGTAGAAATCAAAGTTTAGGGGCCAGAAATCTGAGATTACAATTCCGAATCTTGGTTTAACATGTCAGTAATCAAATCAAAGGACATGATGTATAAACAAATTAGGCTTCAACAAAATCTTCATGCAAACTGCACCCCACATATGTACATTATCAACCTTAATAATGTTATGCTACGCTCCTCCTCCTCCAGGAGCGTATTGTGTTGCAGACGGTGCGGTGGCGGATGAGGGTGGACATTGCTGTGGACCCAGACATGCCTCTTGGCTCTCGGGCCTCATTGGTGGGTCGTCCTTACCAAGAGCAGCCACACATCCTAAACTACCAGGAGCCCATTCCTCCCAACGCGTTAGGGAGGCCTAATGCCAACGACGCCCAAGTGCTAATGTGGCGACCGCGGAGAGGAGCACCACTTGTGGTCATACCGCCAAAATAAAAGGCTTCAGTGGTTGCATGGACAAAAATACACGGACACTTGTCCCCGTTCGCAGAAAAGGGAGCACAAAGGTGATGAAGTCATGAAGCCTGTACAAGAAGACAGACCAGACAGCTTCACTGTCCTCAAGATGCCAGCGGCTCATTGTCCTTAAAAGATTTGGACCATAAGCCAGAGTGGATCTTACACGTTGGATACAGCATGGTGTCAGAAAAAGAAATCTACAATAAACTAGTGTCATGGCCCCTGGAGTTAAGTCAACATTTGTTTGACTGTTTTGAGAAGTTCTGCCTGCCTTTTTGTGAAGAAGGAACACTGTTTTTAAACATACCGCAGAGGTATTAGACCACAAGGAGAACTGCATCCTGCATCCTTATGTAGATTTTATTGCATGAGAGAGTGAGACCGAAGAAAATGCCCTTGAGAAGTTTAAGAATAGCATTTGTTTTGTATAACTTGATATCCGAAGACATTTTGATTGAAAAGTCAGCCAAAAAACTGTGGCTGGTTAAACCTCGTCAGTGCCAATAAAGGCCTTCAGCACACTCAGTACCAGAGTTAAAGGATGTATTCAGAAAATCTAAGATCTAAGATTAAAGTATTATATAAATCTTTTTAGGGTTAAGATTAACCTCATACATCGTTCAGATTGTATTAAGAGCACCCACTTGGCATAAATGTCATAAAGAAAAACCAATCTGCTGTTATTTTCACTGGACTTTTGCTAATACACCAAACGTATTTTATTTTCAACCTAGCCTCTGCAGCTGATATTATATTCAAATGTGAAACAAACCATCAGGGCGATGGTCTGGGCCTGTTATCACTTTAAATAAACATCAGCTAATTTTTCAGTAAGTGCAGTGTAAATGACCTGGAATAGTGCTACACAACAAATTTAAAACAAGAGCGTGATAACAGTCAGGGCCACACTCATCATATATCATACATCATCACTGGAGCTGAAGTCTGTAGATTTGATGTGGCACTAACCTGGACATGTCGCACTTTCAAGTTACTTAAACCTTCTGCAATCAGGAAATCTACATCTTAATAGTTTCCTTGTTGAATTAAGTCAGACCTAGTTTAAGCAACATGTGATTTGGGTAAGTGCCATTTTTAATGCTGATTCTATGAGGTCATACCACAGTATGTCCTCATATCATTGACATATATTATTTTACAGTAGGATTCTGCAGATCATCATAGATGAAGGCCTTCCTGTGTCACAGCAGTGGATTGTCCCGAGAGCTCATCCTGGGCTCAGTCCAGGTCCCTGGCTGCCACTCCTCACCCAGGTCACATGACTCATCGTCCATCTGTGCTTCTCCCCAGGTTCACACCTCACCTTCCCACCTGTCTGGGCCTTTACTCTCCTGTCTGTCCAGCCCATCGCACTCATTATCACCATACCAATGATGCTCATTTGCTCTGAAATCCACAACTATGCAACGATTGTAACCATATATTTGGACAATATATATATAAAAAAAAAAAACAACAACAAAAAACTGGCATAATAATTTCCTGTTCATCTGCCTTAGTTTTGTTTTTATTTGCTAGGGTCTTTGTTGAATAAGCAGTTTGTTACTACCATGTAAAATACTCAGAGGGTAAAATAGGTTATATTAATTCAGTGTGTTTGCATTTGTTGCTGCACCACAGCTCATTCAGCCATCTGTTGCTATAGAGACTGGTCTGGTTTTGCACTGCAACTGGAACTGAAAAAAAAAAAAAAAAACTTCAAAATATTCATGGGTGTGTCTAGCTCTCTGTGTATGCCTTATTATGGCACCCTCCTGCACACACACACACACACACACACACACACACACACTTGGAGCTCAATATTATTCATTTCACTTTTAAGTAAGAAAAAAGATAAAAGGCAGGGTTGCATAAAAGATCCTTTAATTTATTCATTTGTTACGTGCATTAAAAAAAACATTATTTTGCATTTAAATAACAGGAGAATAAGTGCTTTGGATAGACATGCTCACACAATAAATATCAAGGTCAAAGCAGTCATTTCCCATCTGATCTCATATGAAAAAAGGACATTCAGCATCTTTGAACAGAGGTAACCCCTCCTCTATGCAGCAAGTTCTCTCTTTCTTCCACCACTAGATGGAGGCTCCGTTCAGGATTTTCCTCGCTGAGGAAGGCACTCCCAAAACCATTCATATCCCTTTTCGTGGGCAAGACCCCTTTGCCTATATCCCATACCACATAAATATGAGGTTAAAACTAGGAATACAATGGCATGTATATAAATATAAAGTTTCCCAACAACTACGATTATCTTATCTTAATCTCCGCCCGGTCCCTGTTAAATTGCACTTACACTACATTTACAGATGATTAAGTCTGTTTTACTGCTACTACTATTACTTTACAATGTTATTTACATGGCAAGTCACCTTTAATGTACCTCTGTTGGTATTTTGTAACAAAAAAACTATAAAAAAATACATTTACATTACAAATGTATTTCACATTATTAACTTCCATCTTTTGTGCACAGCAGCATTTGCCAGAGTAGTGATGGGGCACATTCGGTCTCAACAGTCTCCAGCTGTAGTTGTTTGGCAATAACACGTTTGATCACTTCCACATTTCCATGTCCTGAGCTTGCTGTCATAGTTCATAGAGTCGTACTCTGTCTAGCTCAGGTAGCTGCCTGTTCTGTCAGGTAGCGCGGTTCACAGAGGTCTCTGCTTATACTTTGATGATGCTGTTACCGGCAGGTTTCCACTCGTAGCTGTACAGAAATGTGGCAGCAATAACCAACATTGCCCCCAGGAAAAACAGACTAGGGAAAAAGGAGAAAAAGGAGAGAAACAGGTCAGTTTCTGACATGGTGATGACAGTAATGAGCTCCATGAATGCTAACAGATCTCTATGGTTGTAAGGAGCAGTCATTTGAGCTATATGCCAGGAATTACAATGTTTAAATTAATTTCATCATGTTTCGAAGGTATAATTTCTTCTATGGTCAGCATCTTAGTGTGGCTGGCTCACATGCAACAATGACTCTTAAACCTAAGTATCGCCTGGTAAGAGTGTTATAAAAATGTCAGTCACCAAAATAATTACAACTTATGCTGAGGTAGAAAACAGAGTAGTATGTATAAACTGCAAAAATAGTTATTAATATAATTATTCCCCCCACAAATGTTAACTTGGTGGTGTGAGATAAAAGTCAGGGATCATCCAAAGCAACAGGATTCATCTTCTGTGAACATCTCTGCTCTCCAACCTGCTAAGTTTCATGGCAATCAGTGCAATAACTCTTGAGATATTTCAGCTTGGTCAAAGCTGAGGACGTTGTCCTCTGCAGACGCAAGTCACACAAAATGTTTTTTCCTGATTCATTTTTCAAAACCTGATTATGTTTTCATTTGCATGAGCATGTGTGTGTTTACCCCGTGGGGTTAAAGTCGTCCAAGAGGAAGTAGGATATGAGAGTGGACACGATGATCGACAGTGAGGTAGCAAATCCTTTGAGGATGTTGTCCGCATATTTAATGACCACTGCTACGACCAGCCCGCCTAGAGCCTGCAGGCAGAGAGCACAGTGTCAGAAAGCACTCTGCATGCGACATCAAAACAAACCTGTGCAAGCATGAGTTCAGATGATAACATCTTAACATCAACTTTACAAATACGAATGTGGAACACGAAGGATGAGAACAACAATGGCCACACCTGAAGGACAACGACTGTGTAAGTGACAAAGTTGTAGCCCTGAAACATTCCAGACTCTCTCACGCTCTGACCGTCATACACAATCATTCCCAAGAAACCAAAGACAAAGCCGAACAAACCTGAAAGAAACAATGAAAAACAGAGAGGTGATGCTTTCACTGCAAGACATTATTCTGCTTGTCTTCTTGTCTGCTGTCCTCAGAAGCTGCTTCACTACAACAAACAGCCACTAGAGCTCACTGTAACCGAGGTTATATATAAGTTTATATCACGTCGCTTGATTATTGTGATCTAATAAGTAATATTATTAATAATAATAATGATATGTCTTCAAATAACAAACCACTGTTATGTATAAAAGAATGTGATATGTCCAGCATGGATAAAACCAGCAGCCCTAGTATTAAAAAGCATAACCAGGTCACTTCTGTAATGCAACGCTTCTTATCTCTAACCTCTTTTGGGGGAAAAGATCTTCGAATCAGACTTTGGATGCTTCATTTCTGACCTCAGGAAAATGTTTTTGTAGGAATCTATGCTTGATTCTTATCCTTCTCACAATTATTCAACAGCTTCATGTGTCCTCGATACAAACACACCACTCCTGTTTTTTGCCTGTTGTGGCATGATGTGCTGGTGAGGTATTTATTTTATTTACTTTCACTATTCAGTGCAACTATCTTGTTTATCAGGTTTAGTTTGATCCAGTTTATGAACAGCTCGAGCTGTTCATAAACTGGATGAAGTGCACATTGGTAAGCAGCTAAGCTCTAGACATTTAAAAAAGATTTAATACTGGATGCTAATTCAGCATAATGAATACGTAGTTTAAACAAACAAACAAATACAGAGCAGCCTTATCTAATAATAGGCAGTGGGTATGTGTTATGTTGAACAAAAGCCATGGGCTTGCAGTTAGAGATAAGAACACCCTTGTTGTAACAGTGACTCAGTTATCTTTTTTAAGATGAATGGACACACACACCTTAACGCCATTGTTCAATCAACACACCTCACCTTACCAAACAAGAAGAGGCGACGTAGTCACTCACCCAGCTGTATGTTACGCACCCACACGCTCTGCTTAGTCTCCTTGAGGATTTTCTCAAAGTAAACTCCAGCAAAGCCACTGGACACACAGGCCATCAGCACGGCCATCATCCCCACAAACTGGGATCTTGAAGAGACGGTCGTCATCTCATAGTCGTTTTCATACCCTGTGGGCCACTGTGGAGGTTAAAGCACTAATGAGTGCAGAGACAGACACTGTACTTTCAATCTGAAGTGAATAAACTCATGTTCATCTCACAGAAACAAACCATGACACCAATAGATGTCATATCTTAATCTGTGTATCTGTACATTTATCAGTATTTGTTGTTGTTGTTGTTTTTTTTTTTTTTTTTTGCAGTTTCTGTGCCTGCTGGTACCTGCACTAGTGTGACTCCAGCCATGAGGAAGAGCAGGGAGAGCCACTGGTAAAAGCCCAGCTGCTTTCCCAGCATCGAGACAGAGAACAGTGCTGTGGTGAGGATCTTCAGCTGGTACGTAACCTGGGTGGAGCACAGAGCAAACACAGAAAGTGAGGTGGTATATGTTCAACAAATAAACATAACAGGAAACTGTTTCAGTTATATCAACCACGATCTTAGTAAGGACTACAGGCGGCTGATGTCCCAAGCCTCCTACTTACATATCCTGTTTGACTAGCTTCTGATGGATGGTTTCTTTGTCTCTGTAGTATAATACTCGCACTCTCTACAGTCAAAGATAAATTATGAAAAAATATGACGTATCCCATCAGTCTATATTGATTAGTAACTCCTGGTACACTCTCAACAGCTCCTGTCAGGTGCAGCTCCTAAGTGCTAATCTAACATTATTATCAGCATCCTATCTTTTACAGTAGTAGCAGTCAACGGAGTGATAATATTATAGAAACCCTCTTTAAAGCTTGCATGTCCAAAGTCACTAAGCTAGGAAAGTGTCGTTGGACTTGAAATGTTTTACTGCCTTTATGCAAAGCTCACGCGGCTTTATGTTTTTATGAGAAGCTACAATAAAGTTGTGAGACCAGTTTATATGTGACTGAAAACACATTACTTTGTTCCCTTTATTTCCCATGTCTGTCTCCAAGCTACAGACTTTGAGCCAATTTAATTGTAATTTTGAAGCCATGTTAACTGTTTCACTGTGTTTCTAGTCTTTATGGTATGCTAAGCCACTTTTCTTTGGCATGAACAAATCTAAAAACTAATATTTAATATTCACAAGATGATTTAGCATCACTTTAATTAATATTAAATAAGTTAACTGCTAAATTGCAGTTGCAGTTATTTTGTTTGCTGTTGTACTGTGTAAATACATACATGCACAATAAGAAAACTTTTGAAACCATACAGAAATCAGTTCTGTGGACATGCAGCTATGTCACTTGAACCAGCACATTCATGTGTAACCTGATAGGTGGCTGCATCCAGGTTGGATAAAGCAACATAGAGCAGATTGTTCTGCAGTGTGTAGATCCCTGCAGGAATGGCCAGCTTCATTGTTTCCACAGGCTTGCTCAAAACCTCGTTCAGCAACTGGTTCACTACTCTCACACTGAAATCTGACAGGGGCAGAGAGTGTGATGTCATTAAAAAGATGAAACAGAAAACGCCTGGAAACTAGCTAAAAAAAAAAACAACAACCTCGACTCCCAGCTACTCACTGTTCTCCACGAAGATGAGCACGGTGCAGGCAAAGATCTTGAGCACCTCGGCTGACACCACAGCCGAGGAGGCCAAGTAGCGAGGACCGTCTTCCTTCAGGGTGCGGGAGTAGCGCATGGTGAGGACCAGCGAGGTGGTCTGCAACACCAGGACCCCCAGAGACACATACTTCAAGGAGTGTGAGGTGAGCAAGATCATTGTGTTCGACTCTTTGTTGGACTGAGCAGGCAACAAAGGATCCTTTAGGAAGGACAGAAAGAAATAAATCAAATGTGTGTCCAGTCTGGTTCAGTTAGACAAAAAACACATTCTTAAAATACAAAGAGGTGCAGAAACCAACTTCTGCTTTGGGAAATCTGTATAATATTACAAAATTAAGACAGGACTATGGAGGGAAATCATGAAAACCAGATAGGTCACTTACAAACATGAATGTGAAGCATGAACAAAAAAAATAGAGATCGAATTTGATTAAAAAATCTGAATTGAGCATTAAAGCCTGTAGCAACTTAGCCTTTGCAACTTTGGAAAGTTCTTCAACAACAGACACAAACTGCTGAAGAATTATTCAAGAACATCCCAGAAACCACCATGACACAGGCCTAACATGAGCCGGTTACTGCTGGAGCACTAGTCTAACAGTCAAGCACGTTTCACATCTTTATGGAGAGTAGACACCTTCAAGCTTTAGAGGGATAATCTCAGTCCCTCAGTATAACTTCCAACCATCAGCTACACAGATTGGACAGAACTGTGTGCAGCAGAAACCTGACTCTTGGCTTTTTGAATTTATTCAACATATATGTTGCACAATTATTCTGCCTCAGCAAAAAAAAAAAAAAAAAAAAAACCCCAACAAAAACAGTTCAAGCTATAAAAATTTATTGAAAATATAATTTTTACTTTGTAAAATAAAAATGAAAATTACTAAGAAATGCAGGGCACGCCGATTTTACTTTTAAATTCTCCTGCTATTCTGCGTATTCTGCCCTTCCTGTATGTGGGTTTCCAGCTTGGCAGATAAAACAGTTAATAGTTTACCAAACGAAAGACAAGAGCTGCTAGTTCAGGCAGATTTTCTCTAAACTGGTTTGTATGAAATTTGTCATCAACGAGAAAACATCATGCATAAATAGGTTAGTTAGAGTAATGAGACGATCTTACCAGACTCATCACTCTGGCATCCTGAGGGCTTGACGGCAGACATTCTTCACGCTTTCCTCTTACATTATTTGACTGAATCATGTTCTCTCTTGCCACTTTCACTCCACCACTTTCACTCGTCTTCATCACTTAATCCACAAGCCAAACATTTTTTAAGTCCTCCTTAAGCAAAATGCTGAATTTTGAAAGAAGTAAATCATCTTAAACTCCTGCAGCAGTGTCACACAACTTCCTTCCTCATATTGGTGGGAGGAACTGTTAGACCTAGTCTAGTTTACGAGGCAAACTGCTCATGTAGATAGGTTATACTGTATGGTTATTAATTAACCCGTAATACCATCACTCCCACTGTATCATTAGAACTTCTACACATTTGTGTACCTGGCTCTGATCATTATACAGTTTGCAATTGCTTCTTATGTTAAATCATGTGTCATTTACCACGCAAACTAGTGATTTGTTGAGAAAAACATAAGGGAAATGTTTTGTTAACCGTTTGAGAGACAAAGTCCAGTGAGCCATGTCATAATAACGTTGTGTAATTTCCAATAGGGTTAATATCACACTAGACGTAGAAGGGGGGGGTGTATAAAAAAACCACAAAAGGCCATAGAAGTGAGGTAGGGTGTTCAACACAGGGTTCCTTATGTACAGCAGCAGTTCTGCTTAGCAGGGAAGCATGGCTGCACAATCCCCCTCTGTGTGTGTGTGTGTGTGTGTGTCTTCACACATCTCAAGAACACTACTGACTTTCATTTTTAGTTGCCAACCATGCAAAGACACCCAACAGTTGTGAAATTCACTTTCTGGCAGTATTTACGCGTTAAGATCCAGATTTTATTTTTGAATATTCACTGCACTCTACTCCATAAAACACTGTTTGGCTGAGACCATTTTAGTTGTAGCTGACTAAAGAAAAGATCACTTCCTGAGGCGATTTTAAAAGCCTCAGTACAGGGAAGTGAATGTATTTATTTATTTAAACAAATAAAACAGAAACTATTTTTTTTTTGGTCCAAAAGGGAAAAGAGTAAACATTGCTGCTCATCTTAATACGATGTCTCTAAAAACTACAAGCCAAGCAGGAAATCTTGGAGTAATTTTAGACTCTGATCTAAATTGTAATCGTCACATAAAGTCAATCAAAACTTTACCTTAAATCACCTTACTCTGCCTGAAACAAGGCCATGTCAACACAGTCAGTTATTTATTGCACTACAAAGAACATTTGAAGCATGAGATGGATTATTAAGCACCGATTATTAAAAAGAATCACTCACTTATTTTACTTAGGAAAATTCGGAGGTATCTGCTTTTCACACGAGTATTTCCATTTTCTGCTGCTTCATATCTTTATTTTAATACTGTGCATTTCAGAAGGAGACATTATAGTTCACTACATTAATTGAATTGATAGAGTTACTAGTCACTATGTTTTATATCTAAAATATGAGAACTGTTTACTTTAATATTGCTGAAACCATATTTTGTGACTAACACTCTGAACTGGTTTTCATGCTTATACTTCAGAAACGCCAAATCTTATTAATTAGTAGTATTTAACTAGAAATTGCCTGCAGTTGCTCCATTAACCACTACAACAAACTGTTTCACATGTGTTAACATGTCATGAACACAGCCACCTGTCACTCAGCGTTCTCAGCTAGTCACATGAATCAACCTACTGCCAGCTGTTGCAGGCTGCGCGCATTTCTGTTAGACAACAATTGTGACGTTTCTCAACACTCGACAACATGCATGCTATTGCCCTGCACTTAAGAATCATGTCCATTCTGTTAAATTCAATAAGTCGTCTTAACCTGAGGCCTTGACAAACTGCACACTAGAATCCTCCAGCAGCCTTTAGGAGCGTGAACTGGAGGACCCAGCTCAGTTTGACACCCCGGTGAATCCGTCAGAGATTAAATGTGTGATGTGATACAGCACTGTCACCCTGCGATTTAAAGGAACACTCACACTGACCACATATTAGGAATCTCTTTAAAACTAAACGGTGACTTAGAACTGAGACAATACAGGTGTCTTTTGTCCAATCACATAGAAAACTCTGTAGTGGATTCACGTCAATGAAAGTAGTGTGTGGGGCCTTGCTGAGGTTGGGGCCCCCACTACTCCCTACTACACATCTGGCGCATGTAAAGGGGCCCCAGATGGCCTGTATATTGAATTCACTGAGTGTAAAATAACCTGACCTACAGAAAGTGACTCAATTTATTTAAGACAGGTAGAACAGGTAAAACTACAAATTTGTCCTATAGACAGTAAGTAGCAGAGATACTGGGGATGCGGATAACAGAGTCTGAAATAAACCACCTCGCTGATGTGGATTTATGAAGTTAAAGCAGAACTGAGTGTGCTGCCACTACAGAGGAATCTTGGAGTTAACTTCACAGCATGATCAGGATCAGGAGTGAGGGAATGAATGAGTGAATGAATTAAAACGATTTGATCAAACCGTCCCTGAAGGCATCTTGACAGAATAAAGTTAAAGCAGAAGGGAGGAACTGTTTGTCTCTGCCATATGTTTTAGACTATTGAACATCTCATCAGCCTCTTGTTATCACATAAACAGAACGAGCCGTTTCCCAAATTCTCCATCACACAGTCACTTACCTGCAGGACGAGGTCTCAGCTGAGGACGTGGATGACAGGGTGTCGGACAGTCCTCAGCTTTTCTACTCTCCACTTGCAGTATGATCGCTCTTATAGACTTAATGTGACCTGTAGCCAAAATATGGACACGACAAAAAAGAAAAGTGGCACAGCCTTAAGTTGAAGTCTAAGTTCTGCGGTACAACTCAAAACTTCGCTCGCCTCTTCTTTTATATCCTGGATGAATGAGTCGACATGTCCGGATCACATACTGCAGAGGTCTGGTGACACCTGTTGGAGAAGAAATGTTGCAAGATTGTCGACATATTGGTTAAAAGGCTGCTTATGATCGGATCAGTGATCAGAAAGCTGTGCTGAAGTGAAAGTTTACTTCATGCAACATAAGCACACATAAACTGAGAAGTCATTCAGGGTTAAATGGTTGAAGTGCATTGTAATATGGATATTTAGATGTCCGCCTATGTCACGTTTAGTTGTACTGTGGCGCAAATGGTTACACAATACCTATATTAAGCCTACTGTGGAAGTCGGAATAGCCACTTAATAACTGTAAAGTTACTTAATTATTGACTGCTTATACTTTACTGTTTTAAATCTCGTAGGTTTGCTGTGTTGCATTAATATGTAGAGTTGAGGTGTTGACGTTGAAGAGCTGTAGGTGGCGCTGTGGCTCGAGGCGACTCAACATTTAGTCCGAAATTATCCCCGAAGAAGAAGAACAGCGCTTCCTGTGTTTCCCATGCTGTTGAACCTGCGTGGAAAGGCGCTAGTCCTGTAAATAAACTGAATTAAACCAGTAAAAATGGTTCGTAAATTAAAGTACCATGAACAGAAACTGTTAAAGAAGGTCGACTTTATCAACTGGGAGGTGGACAACAACCTGCACGAAGTGAAAGTGTTGAGGAAATATCACATTGAGAAGCGGGAGGATTACACCAAGTGAGTAACAACATCTGTGTATGGTCACAGCTAGTAGACTTTAATTATTCTCCTTGAGCTAGTGTGCTAATCTAGAGGAGGGTAGGTCTACAAATACATAAATACGACATACATTTGAGCTGTACGTCCAAGTAAAAGTAGCTTCTAAATCAGTACTATATATAGGAGCCTAAAGACTGGGATCAGTCATAAATCCAGTCGGATTTGTTAAACCCTGTCTAAATATTCCTCCTAATCCTTTAAAATAAATTAATTCAGAAATATCCTCATATAATATTAATTATAAGTTTATAAATAGTAGATTCATACATATTGTGATATTAGCTTTTTGCCTTGTTGGATTTATTTTAAAGAGGATTTTAGCTATGTTTGTTTTCTCCCCCACGTCTTAGATACAACAAGCTAAGTCGTAACATTAGAGATCTGGCCCAGAAAATCCGAGACCTGGACGAGAAAGATGGCTTCAGAGGTCAGAGCACACATCGACTACTGGAGAAACTGTGAGTGTGAAGATGTGATGAGCCCATTCTGTCGCACTGGGATACACTCTGCAAAATGGCCTTTCTGTAAAATCACAACTCATTCCGAACAGTCATTGATACAACACTGATCCTTTTATTGCTTCTTCATATAAGGTACAGCATTGGTCTCGTCCCCACCAAACAGAATCTCTCCCTGACAGAGAAAGTCACAGCCTCTTCATTCTGCAGGTAAATGATCATATCGATTGTCAGTATATCATACTACTATATATCAGTCTACTGTTGCTATCTGGCTGCTTTCCTTTCACTCATCTGAATGCCTCCTGCAGGAGGAGGCTCCCAAGCATCATGCTGAATCTCCGCATGGCTCAGAATCTGAAGACAGCCATCACCTTCATTGAACAAGGACGTATCCTTAAAGATAAGATAAACCTTTATTCGTCCCGCAGTGGAGAAGTCTGCAGTGTTACAGCAGAAATAACAGTAGAGATGACAATTCTTATAAATTGGACAATACAAAAGAACTATATCTATACAGTTATGTACATTAAACTACACTATGTTTCTAAACCCTAAGAGAAAAACAAAAGCATTGATGAATTGCCCACCATCAGACAATCAAATTGCAAATTTTTTCCAAGAGAATATTAATGTATTCAAGAATTTATTCCCACATCTTCTTGTATTGTCATGTACTTGTTGTTTTTTGTAGAGCTTGATATCTTAAAGTATTTGTGAGAGGCATTACCTTTGTCTGTCTCAAAGGATGCAATTTGTTTTCCCTTATTGTCCTTGACTCGGTCTCAGATGTGCGTGTTGGCCCAGACATCGTCACAGACCCAGCATTTCTAGTAACGCGGTTGGTTTCCACATTTTCTTTTGTCCATTTACAGTTGTTCTGTCGGAAGTGCTTGATCTAACTTACACCCCTATATACAATTTATATTCTATAAAACAGTAAATTAATATTAACTATCACTGTTGTTGAATGCTGACCTTATTACTGTGACCTTTCCAGAAATATGGAAGATTTTGTCACATGGGTGGACTCCTCAAAGATCAAGCAGCATGTCATGAATTATAATGATGAGGTGAGTGAATCTGTGATCTGCTTACACAGTTTAAAACACACTGTAAAGTGTCATTTTCTTTTAGAGATAATGGTTAATTTGGATGACATTTCTTTTGCAGAGGGATGACTTTGACATGGTGGCGTAAGTCTGTTGTCTGATGTCCATTCATCACCCTAAAGAACAGGAACAAGAACTTTGAAGTGTGCAAAGAAAATCTCTAAAACCCAAGAGTTAGCTGTTTGGATCCATTTCCACCTCTTCAACAGCCACATCTTATGAGCAAACACGGAAGGGACACCTCCAGACTTTACATTCTTCACTGAAACACTGTTTTTAGACGTAGTCCAATTCTCCACCTGCATACTGATCTATGACTGTTGGTGATCCATCCCGAAATATTTGATATAGTGTTGCTGCCTGTTCATCATTTCATCATTTGATTCTTTACTCACTTAGTAGCACTAGAGTAAATAGGACCTGTTGTTTGCTCTTCCACTTTTAAGTAGAGCAACTCAAATATTGACCCATCAGTCATTTGGAGCAGTAGTTATGTACCACTGTTCCTTTTTCTTTAACTCTGGAGCAGCTTATTGTTCGTGCTGCACGTTTCCTTTGGGAGAAAATTGCGCCTGGGTGTGACAGCCATGCCTGCTTGTACCTATTTTTATGCTATAAAGAGCAGGAATGTCTGTTGTAATAACGTGTGTCATCTGTACAGATGTAAAATACAATCTGACAATTTGATAAATATTTAATCTTTTCAATAAGACAATGTAAACTTTGTGAACAATAAACATTCAAACTTGTCACAGTATTAACACTTTCCAGAAAACATTTTCATATACATATGTGGTTTCTCCTTAATCCTAAAGCTGAAAGAAACCCCTACCAACGTGTAAACATTCATTTTTTTCTAACACCCTCTGCTAATGTTCCAGTAAACAGAGTTGCATCAATCCACCTTAAAGAATTTGCTTCTCTAAACAAACTCACCACATACATATGGCTCAGTTTATAGTGTATCACACAGAGGTAAAAAAAAACAGAGAAAGACCATAGAATGAATGACCCTTTTAAGGCACCTTGGAAATAACAAATATAACTGAGTCTTTCATTTTCAAGCAAAAACATCTTCTTCCCTTAAGTCAGTGTCCTTCTTTAAGAGTCATTAGAGCCACCAGAAACGCACATAGGTGATGAGTGTGATGAAGAACACTGCCACAGCAGCCACCTTGGCATATGTGGAGCGGGTGTTAAGGTATTTGGCATCGCTGCGGTACTTCTTCGACAGGTTGGACAAATTGCTGGCTTTAGTGTCTAAAGCTGAGGGAAACATAAGTGGGTATGTGTGAATAAATCTATTAAATCCTCTAAGAACAGTGGGAGAAATCAGTTACAAGTGAAACAGCGACACCTTGGAACAATATACTATGCAAAACCACGTTTTGCATAGTATATGCGTCTTTCAAGGTCTGTCAAAGCACTTTACTGACACAAATAGAACATTAATTTTCACAAAGGTGGCAGTAAGCAACGGTACTTTGTTGCATTATATCAACATGTTTTCTTAGTACGTTGTCTCTTGTGGGCCGGAAAGATTTTATATTTATGTACTAACCAGAAAGAGCTTCTCCTCTTTGCAGAAACTCCCCAATATTTGCCACCATTATTCTCTGGACATCCTGTAGCTCTGTGTTGATGCCACCCAGGTTCCTCCTGGCCCTGCTGTCAACGTATGTCTTCTTTGTTTTCTGGATGTATGTGTCTGGAATAATATAGTATATATGAGACAGTCAATGTTTTGTCAATGAACAGTGGATTGTTTCTTCACTGCACTGCAAAGATATCACATAGTATCAAAAATAGTGTTACCAAACTCGATGAAAGAGTATGGCCGTGTTACTGTGGACACTCTTCTTCCATACTGGTCATAGAACTCGTTGTGAAGCTCTTCAAGGTAGGAAAAAGCGATCTTCTTGGGAAATGAAGCATCACACAGGCACAGGTAGCACACATCATGTGCTATTAAATAGCTAAAAAAGAATCAATTCAAGTTAGTACTTTATTACATTACTGTAGTACATTATTACAGGAGTAACACTTGGATTCTGCTATAGGTCGTAGATTTACACTTTAGGTGAACAGGAGCCCTTAGTGCCTGTGTTTACTTACTGAAAGGTCATGACCCCGGCCTCCAGGGTGCAGCGGTCCGGACTCTGAGCGTTCAGTTTACGGAACAGCTGTTTGGCTTGGGTCTGGTACGACTGCAGGTCTCTGCCTGACTGAAAAAAGTAAGCAAAGCTGTTTGGAAATTGGCCACAACCAGAGCCCTGCAGTGGAAAATAGTTACATCCAGAGCCCTGCATTTGAATGTGACAATTTATCAGAAGTTAACATGAAAATAATTTATATTATTAGTTTATTGATAGACGGACCAAACTTCTATCATAACATTTAACAAGTAATTAAACAACTTTTCGGCATGTATAATGATGTACAGGAGAAATGTCACCATGTACGTTATCTGACATTTAACGTTAGCTAACTAGCATGTATACTGTTACTGCCAGTGTTACATTATAAAAATTAGGTTACAGTTACAATAAACTGTTGTTAACTATATGCGGAATTTCCCAAAATACACCCAAAAATCAAACCGTTTTGTTCTTGTGTTGATAGGTTTGGCTAAACCTTTGCAGAAGGTATCCGCCATCAAATATCACATTTTTGAAATGCAGTTTGGCTTGCTGCTGCTTCTCCTCACTGACGGAGCTACCTGTTCATCCTCCTGTATGGACGCAGCCAGCGGCAGTCCGTCCGCTACACGAGCGATCGTTGTTAGTAAAATCATATCGACCTCGGTCAGTATTCAGCCAAGTCAGATGTCGATCTGATCAGAAACAGCGAAATTTAAAAACTTTCTTTTACTGTCAACTTTGACAATTCTCAACATCGACGAAGAAACGAGCTGGACGGAAGTTCATGGTGCACCACTAAATTAGGTCCGAGTGGCAACTGATAAAAAGCAAGTTCGTTGTCAAATTTCCAGCGCATGAAGGTAGGACGCGGTTATGAAATCGCACAGAAAAAGAAATATATTTTAGTGCTCTATCAATGGTAGTAATTTCTGAAACTATCTTGGCTTGATATTGTTATTAGCAGTTATATAAGTCTTTAATTTCTAGCCAATAGGCGGTATTTTATCACTTTAAGAGCGTATCAGGCCATGAGCTCCAGCAGTCCGACCAGACAGCTGGCAGACGGACTGACTGCATCTCCGCTGCTGATGCCTGAACTGAGCCGAGAGGTGTAGATGTGGTCTGTCTGAGTCTCCAGTCGGGACCGAGGCCGCTCTGAACTAAAAGCAGAGAAACCCTGAACCATGGATAAAATAAAAAGGTAAAATGGCCACACGGCTGTTGAATTGATGTGTTTCTTTTCACCGTGTGTGTGGTATCTTGTTGTCTTGTCCCCACTGGTCGTGGACTGGCTCCTCTTTTTTTTGTTATTATTTGTGTAGGGATCCCTGATCGTTATCCCCTTTTCCCGTGTTGCGAAACGAGACGAGGCGTTTTCCAGTGTTGAAAGGCCGACACTGTTCTCGTATTTATACATTTTACTTATTGCATGAATACGATTGAATGAATTAGCCTAGTGATGCACCGTTCACGGGATGCAGCTGCAGCTTTTGATCTATATGGAGAAAGCTACTAGGATGATGATGATGATGATGATGAGGATGATGAGAGGACTCTGCAGCAGTGCGATCAGTGCGTTTGGGATCAATAACACAGGATGTGCATAAACCAGAACCTGGTGTAAAAGTCGTTTGGTCTAACATAGAGATGTTCGCCATATTGATGGACATAATCCTCGGAGCGCTACAGAACCCCCCACCCCAGCCCCCGACCCGGAGGCTTGGCACTGGGGCATCTTCACGGCTTGAAAGGCTTTATTGTTGCGGTGCAGCTGGCACCACCGTGCGCACGTTGTGATTGGTGTTTTCCCAGCCCAGCGTGTGCGTGATTCCCAACCCGGTCACACCGTCTGTGTTATTGTTTGTTTCAGAATAGATTGAAATGCCCGGGTGTTTGAATTCCAGGGCGGGGCGCGTCATGATTAATTGATGCTAAAAACTTGGAGTTAAAGGGGTTTCTACCTTCCTTCCCCTGAATGGAGACTGGTTTTCTGGCCGTGGCCCCAGTATGACAGGCTCTCATCAAGTGGCCCGTTTGTTACAGTGTCAGAGGCTCTTCTGCTTTTCTACTTGTGATCCAACCACTGTCACTACCTGCCTGCCTCCCCAGGTGCACCTCTCATGCTCAGGGGTGAGGAGGAGCACAACAGCTTAGGAGGAGGAGATGGGCTGCACCTCTGCCAAGCAGGTGTCTGCCGTGCCCAACGGTGAGGAGGGCCAGAATAAAGCCTACAGCAATGGGGACCTCCACTCTGGTCAGTGTTTTTAACCATACAAGTCAAAGTCGTTCCAGTCTGAAGTACCTGGCTCATTTAAAACGTTTTCTAAAATACAGTAAAAGCCTTAATCTGTGATTTGTTAATTCAGTGTTTTAATTGAATTTAGAGTTTGATGCCTGCAGCACAAAAACAGAGACATGTTTACCACTGTGTTACATTAGTTTGCTTTTATTGCACATTTTAATCATTTGTGAACTGAGGATACAAATTGTTGCAATTTCCATGCAGAATATTTGACCACAGAACATTTTTTTACACTGTCTATTGGTCCATCTGACATGAGTTTGATGATGCTCCTTCTTTACCCAGTCATGAAACCGCCCGCTGTAAACAGCTAACCTGCATCCAGAACAGTGTGAATGTGTTGCAGCATCAAACTCCAAACTCCTATATTTACAAAAGACAATAAAGATTGTCATTGAATCACTGCCGATCTTTATTATACGTTAAATAAATAAAGGTTCAGACCAGTTAACACATCGCAGATTATAGTCTTCAATTCATTTTAGGAAAAGTCCCAACTTTTCTGGGAATGGGGTTTGTAAAGTACTCATAATCTGCTGTGTAGATAATCAGATGTTTTTCTCTGTTTGTTAGTGGGATCAAACAGTGCTGACTCCAAACAGGTCAAAGAGTTACATAACGTCATATCGAGTTATTAAAGGTGTTACAGTCATTTTTAAGATAAATCCTGTCCTGAGTTGTAACTAAAGACATATTATCAGCCTGAAGTATATCTCACGACTTCATATCATGTAATCATATCTTACACAATATCAGTCAGATGTCCTCTCACACTATGTATCACAACTGTATTTTCATTACTTCCTCTCTTAAATGAGATACAGTAGAGGAGGAGGGGCAGTGCCTGTGTGAGAGAAAAGATGGAGAGGCAGAGCACAGAGGAGAATTAGGCTGACAGCTCATGTGTTTGCCGCTTGCCAGCCATTGTTAAGAGAGGATTTAGTGTGGAGCGTGAGAATTCAAGCACGTAATTACTTTGCCAAGTACTGAACTGTGAGAACTATTAACCTGGAGGATTGTGCTGATCAGAGTGGCTGTGAGTGGGTCATTGTCTGTGAGATGTGCTCCCCTGTCTCCCGTTCTCTCACAGATGAGTACAAGTTGAAAGCAGTGGACAAAGTCAACTACATCAGCGGAGAAGAGGGAGGAGTGGATGGCCAGGACATCACAGTGTGTGATTTCTATTGTTTTCTTTTTACTTTATTTAATGTCTCCTGCTGGAAAAATGTTCTGTAAAACTGTAATAATGCAGCTTATAATAGCAACCTTCTGATAAGTGCCTTTAGGTCTAATGGTTTTCTACCAACTAAGTATTTTTTCAAGTTCAGTTTGGTCATTTAAACTTTTTTGTTGAAATATAGCTATAAAATTATATTTGGCAACTGTAAAATATCTTTGTAAATTGTTTTGTGTGTGTGTGTGTGTGTGAGTGTGTGCAGGAGAAAAGTGCTCTCCTTGGTAAAGGTCCAAACGTGGATGAAACCGGATCCAATGGAAAGATACTGTAAGTGCCGCCAACTGTGGAGACATCACAACATTCATTTCTCTGTTGGGTGTTAGTATGTTTTGTTCTGCTGCTGTACTTTACCGCTCTTTCTGTTCCAGAAGCATCCACTCTTCCGAGAGTCAGCAAGAATTTTTCAGGATGTTGGATGAGAAAATTGAGAAGGTGAGGAATGACAAAGCATCACCACTTTGGTTTTTCGTTTTTGACCAAACAACAACAACAACAAAAAAACAAGCCTCTGCTAAATGACATAATGGGGGTTAATCCTATCACTGCTGCAAATCTGTACCAAGTGAGGACACAGCAGATGACAGTATGATACCACAAAAGAGCCTCCATCTGTCACGTCCAGTGCATTCCCCCAAAGTGGTTATTTCATGTAGTGAGGGTGAAAACAGGTTTCACTGGCAGCGCTGCAGTGCGACTGGTTCTGATCAAAAGGAGAAGTTTAGGAGTTTTATTGTTTTACGGTACGAGGTACGATAAATCAGTAGCTTTCTTATTGACGAGACTAAAAGCCATAATGAATTAGTTCTACTAACAAGTGTGTATCTAAAACCTGATATAGTTTGCTGGTCTGTGCCACAAAGCTCCATTGTTGTCCAAAGACTATTAAAAACATATCAGTGAGCCACACTGTTGCAGTGGGTGACGCGTCCCTCCATTAGGATGAACGTGGGCAGTAGTTTATTTTGAGTTAATCCAACATAGACAGCCCTCCCCAGCACACCAAATGTGCATTAATCCACAGCTAAAAATAGTCCAGAACAAATGTACAATTTAGTCCTAATTGAGTAATGTTTGCTAAAAACCTAATTGTTTAGGGATGCTGTTGTTTAAAACGAGTATTTCATTACAGATTCATGTCTTCAGAAGGAACTAGTTTACTTTCACAAAGTTCTGAGGTTTGCAGTTTAGAGAAGAAGTGTGTAGAAATACAACATGTCTTGAAGCTGAGACGCAGTTATGTTCTTTGCGGTGACTAATCGTGACTAACTGGGCTCTTATGCAATTAATTTGCTCCTGTATGATTGTTCACCTAGAACTTGCTCTTCTCATCAATGACCACAGTGAGACACAGAACTCTTCACCATATGCTTTTGAATTGAATTGAAATATTTCCCTCTAATGTAACATCCACTGAAACTCTGCTTGTTGTTGTAACTAAATTATTTATTGAAAGTTTTGGTTGCATTTGCACAATTATGTCTGTTGTAAATCTTCACAGGGTAATTCGCCCTTCATATAGACAATCGTATGTTGTTTTGAGTGCATTAACTTAGCTTTATTCATATTAAAACATGTGACTGTATTAATATTGTGATACTGATTTCACCTGCTGAATCCGTACAAATACAGAATACACACCATGACCAATGAAATGTGAGGACAACGTATCAACATGTCTCTGCTTTGTATGCAGGGCCGGGACTACTGCTCAGAGGAGGAGGAGGACGTTACATAGCACTGCGGTCGTCGTGCATCTGTCAGTCCTAGTCTGAGTGTGTTACGGATGGACCGTACCATGTGATACCACGTCTGGAGGGGGGCTCTGTTTTGTTTTGACTGTCCCTTGTATGTAAACACCTAAGAAGAATGGATTACTGACTTGAATCAAGCACCTTTTTGCCCCCCCCCGTCCCTGTTCACAACCCGCTTGTCTGAACGACCACAACCAAACTGAAAGATGGTTCAGTGTTTTCAAAGCTCTCCAAAGAGAGAGAACATTGACAGTTACTCCACTGACGAAGCCACTGAAATGTTGGGACTCCATACGAACATGTTTGTCTTTCCCTGCGTGGATAACTTCTGAACGGTCAGCTGTCACTGAGACTTGCAGACACTGGAAACAAATATAGATTTCCAGCAGGGAGAACGACGAGCGCTGTCGCGGACACTCGCTCAAAGAAGAACATATCGTCACCGCATCATTTTAAAAACGTCATCCTTGAATGGCTCCTTGAAAAGTAGATGTGTTGGAAACTTCCTGCATTCCAAGACACAGTCTGAACCTCTTTTCTACAGTACGCTGGTCAAGTAAAGTGTGTTTGTCTGCTCATGTCTCTTTCTGTTATGATGTAGAGTATTTGTGTTGAACAAGGCTCAGGGTTGAAGTGTTGTAATCTTTGTCTCATGTAGTCAAGTCCTTCCTCTCATTAAGACACCGTTGCACCATGAAAATGACACACGCACACTCCCACAGCAGGACACTGCGACGTCACATGTTCATCTGAGTCTCTATTTCACTCACCAGTGTTATGTTGTTTTCAGTTTCTATGTTGAATTTTTGTTTTTCTAGAAAAATAAAGTTTTCTCAGTAACAAAACGGACAACTCTGTGTTGCTTTAGGATATCCCAGCCTTACAAGACAGTCATAATCTAAAGTACCATGGTATCACTTTGGACTGAAAATGAACTCAAATTACGGTCTTCTTATCCAGTTTCACTTCTTGAACAAACTATTTTTATATCCATTTCTATAACCAAAACTAACACTGCACGTTAAAGTCATAATTAATACTCACATTTAAAGAATCCTTCACAACAGTATTCATATGTTTGTGTTGACTGTATCAGCCTCTAAAATCCAGTCAAGATTTGGTCACCCGAAATCTTTGTGAGCTGTGTGAACACATGCACTGAAAGGGCAACTAGTTAACTTTGTAACGTAAATCTGAGGGATACAGCACAAAAAATTGTGGATGAAATTATATTCATTACTTAGGTACTGTCTTTGACACTGCTTCTTTTTTCCCCTCTTTTGACCCGTTCACAGTGCGTGGGCACATTATCTGGTGACATAGGTTGCATTATGTTGAGCCTACTAACCACATAAGGCACCGTCAGTTTAACATGGATCGGTCCAATAGCACCTGCTGACATACGGTCTTCATTTTTAAGGTATCTTAGAGTCACGCGCAGCAACAGAGCGACTCGCTTTCTGCTCTTCTGTGGGTCATCATGTTTTGACTTCAGTGTGTCTTCTGGCGTCTCTTCCGGTGCTGCCGCCGTCCCACATCCTCAAAGGGCCCTGCAGGTGGGTCCGGTGTCACCAACCCATCAGTCATCCTCTGGTAGACCAGGGTGGAGTCAGCCGCCACTGCGCACAGCAGCATAGGAAAGCCTCTGTCCAGCACGTGTCGAATGCTGCACAGCACAGAGGAGGATTACAATTACACAGTGTGGAAGACTGGGAGGTTGACCTGTGAGATTAAAAAGCAGTGAAACAAAAGGAAAGAGAGCTTGGGAGCCTCTCCAGTGTCTTATCACCTTCTGTGGCTCAGCGATCGATCAACCGGCAGAGGAAGAACGGTCTGGATGGGGGCTCCTTCCTTCTCCCTCCCCTCCAGCAAAACCACCTGCAGTTCAGGACTCTTGACACAAGACACTTCTTTCCACCGACGCACTGTGAAGGACGGGGGAAAAGGTCACTGCAGGAATGAGGCTCCTTGTTAATGACATCAAAATGTTATCAGGAGCCCTGAAAGCTGAGTCTGTGCATATTACTGTCCAGTCGACACATTAGTGGACAAGAGGTTAGTGTGGCAGTAATATCGTGACATATGGACAATCTGTATACTAATTAGTAAGATTTTAGTTAGTGCTATAATGATAACTTACAACACAAAATAAAAAGAGTCTACTAAAGTAATATATTAGTCAAATAAAATGTTTACATGTATTTGACAACTTAAAAAATAATCAGATGAGTAAATACATGTATAAATTAATTAAAACGGCAGTATATCTCGACAATAATGTTTAATAACTTCCTGTCTCAGCATCACACACACACACACACACACACACACACACACAGGACAGACTAACACATAAATAAATCACACGCACCCTCAGCCAGATCCATGTAGACCAGAAAGGCTGCATGCACCTGGGCGCTGTCCCCAACCTCCAGTTTCTTCATCTGCTGATACTGAGACACACAGAAAGAAAAACACAAACTCAGGTTAGTGGATGAGTTCTCGCCGGACCTGCACATGCAGCGCTGAGGGTGGGGGTGGGGGTGGGGGGGCCTCGGACACCCACCGTAGGATGCTGAAGGATCCAGTTCGGAGGTGGAGCTCTCTCTGACGACTCCGACATTTATCCTGCTAAACGTAGGTCCGAGCAAACAGCGGCTCATTGACAGCTGTCTAATGTCAGGACTGCGCTGATGTCACGACATGTGGGGACTGTTTTCAGGTTTAGCCGGCGTGCTACAGTGAAAATCGTCCGGGTGGAAAATGTAGCTCACTCAGCGGCCCTTTCCTGACTGCTGTTGTATAGACGGATAATAATAATAATAATAATAATAATAATAATAATAATAATAATAATGTATTCAAACCCATCTCTCTTCTCTCTTTCTAGTGTGAAAATCAGCCTCTCTTCCTCATTTAGTAGTGTAGTGTGTGAGACTACATGCAGTAAACCTACATACATCTTAAATTTGTAGGATTCCTATTATTTATTATGATTTTACCAGGAGAGTTTTTCCTGTGCAGCAGCAGCAGCAGCAGCAGCAGCACAGAGGCGCTTCCAGCTGATCAGCTCCTCCAACCAGCCCAGCAGGGGTCCTCTCTGCTCAAACCCACAGTGCTGATCAGCCTCCTCGCACGCAATGCATAACACAGCCCGCCTGACTTCTTGGGATGCACTGACGAGACTAGACTATCCAAAGGACTGTATTGCCATCTGGCAAAGTTACATTTATTTGCTGCATTGATTATTCAATTTAAAAAGAAGAACAGCCTCTGACCACAGTGTGGACAACAGCACAGCTCGGCTACAGCAGTGGACCAAAGGAGTCCAGCACATCCCACATTGTGAAAGAGTTCAATCATAGTTATGAATGTGTGATAGTGAAGTACTCATGTCATCAGTCTGTCCCTTGAAACGCCTTTATTCCAACTACTGGTGTTGCATTACTCCTGAGGACAACAACAGACCAACAAAGCACCACATTTTAGTTCTTCTGATGCAGTATAATAATACCCATACACTGTAGGGCTACCACAGACAAACTCCAGAGTATATTCCTATAAGTAAACTGAAGCGGCCATGGTGCACTCCACTTACCTGCTGGACCTAAGGCGTAAAGCTAGTCAAGAACTGGCCTTCTACCCCCCACACCCCCCATTTGGGCATCCTGCTGCAGGAGTCAAAATGTTCGTGAGCAACGAGGACCTTTATGGATATTTACCAGTGGCCCTGCAGCATGACCAGACACTGGAGGAGGGTTTTACCCACACACCGAGTGAGACACTCAGAAAGCATTCACACACCGTGTTTAATGATTCTGAACAACAGGGCAGATTTGAATTGTGTCTGCCCTCAGTTTCTCGGTTTCCTTGGTCTATGTGAACATATTTGGGCTTTTTTGCTCTCACAGTCCTGACACATGCCTCACTCCCCTGTTAAAGTCCATTGCCTCTCATTTCACTTCCTCCCCCACCTATGAGACAATTTCACCTTAGTTAGAAGTTGAATCTATCTGCTGTAGGAATTCCCCCTGAAACCAAAGACTTTGCTGGAAAATATGATTTGACTAAAAGTGTGTGTGAACTCTCTTTCCAGTTGGTTATACCATGGAGCCTTCACAGTATGTATACATTGCACCTAAGGAACCAAAATGGGATTTGATGAGGTGCAGATCTTAATGGTTGAGGAAATGCTAAACAGATCATCAGTCACTAAATTCCTTCCATGTCTAGATCTTTCTGATTAATTTGAAGCGCCGTTCAGGCCGGCGGGCGAGGCTGTTGAGTTCTCTGTGCGTGCTCGGTATCAACACCACATTGATGGAGGCCGTGGATGGTAAGTATGATATTCAGTAACAGTTCTCATTAGGCAGTGGTGGAAGAAGTAATCATAAGTTACCACAGTGTAAAAATACTGAATTACAGAAACAAGCCACACTTTATCATCAACAAAAAGCATCATACAAAATCATTTTGCATAAAATAAATATACCATATATAGTATAATTTACAGGTGAATTTTGCATCAGTTCTGCAGGAAGTGAAGTGAGAAACAGGCTTCAAATGTCAGGAAACACTCGTCATGTCCCGGAGTGATGGTGAGGAATCGTGTTTAATATGCTTATTGATCACAGAGCGCTGAACTCCTCTCAGCTACAGGCCATGGGCATAAACAAGCTGCCTGGCTACAAAGATCCATATTCAGGGCGCCTGCTGACTAGAGAAAAGATCGGTTGCTTCCTCAGTCACTACAACATCTGGAAAGAGGAACAGCTTCGCTCTGTGAATACTGTAATCAAAACCTACAGGTGAGGATGACAAGGCTTAGGATGTTTGCTGTGCATAACTACTCTGTGTCACCCTCTAGGTGGTGCAGCAGGGACTACAGCAGGTGCTCGTACTGGACCATGATGTGAGATTTGAGCCAGCCTTTGCAAACGCTGAACTCTGACAGTCTCTGTATGGAGTCTAGTAAAACTGCACTGCTCATCATTTTCTCCACTTCCCTGTCCCTTCAGAGATGAGTACATGCAATATTTTGAGCAGAGGAACCTGAAAACATTTTCAGTGGAGCCCCTGCTGCTCTTCCCCTCCCACTACACCGGGGAGCCCGGCCATTTCAGTGACACAGAGTCATCTGCCATCTGGGACCACGAGGCCGTGGAAACACACTGGGACAGGGACGGGGCCAAACACCTGCACGAGCAGGAAACAGAGGAAATTAGGTTTCGACCTGTGGTTCCTCATTCTGCACATGGTGATGTGTCCCCCCCTCTCTGTCGGTGGCAACAAAGATGGACTCTAATGTTGTACTACGTAGCTCCTAGGCCACGTTTAACAACCGCTCCTCCCTCTCTGTGCAAAACGTGGTTTGTACCTGTTCCCACATTTGCAGTGTTTGAATACACATGAAACTGAAACAATGAATCTCTAAAAGCTACATTTTAACAGAAGAAGCCGCTTCATGACCCACCTTAATGCCTCCATTGTGTCAGTTGAGCCACAGTAAGCAGCTTTTTAGGTCCCCTGGAGTCATGTGGCCCCGGGGCAGTTGCCTGATTTGCCTGAGTGGTAATTCAGCCATGCACAAACCAAAACCACTTCTCAAGACCAAGGCTGGAAAAATGACAGCACGTTATCTTTAAGATTAGCAGGCTCTTTGTAATAATATTACTGAGTTTAAATAATAAAATTCCACAGCTGTTTCTCACCTGCACCTGTGTACATGGCGTTTACAGACAAGTCATGACAAAAAGATCTGCTCAGTTTCATAAGGAGACATGAGGAGTTTCTGACTTTGACAAGCTCCTTCTCACCCTACAACACAGGATGACACACTTTCTCATTATTACTGCTTACTATACAAACTGATGTTATAAGAACACAGACACTACACATTTTGTTGTTGGGGTGGCTGTGACACACAAATATCATAAGTGCACCTAGAAAATAGGAAAGAACATCCATTAACATCCAACATACATTACAAGGTCAACATAGAGTAACTTCATTAAGCAGGAGAAAATGACACACAAAAGATGAACAAGAGTCAACTTAAAGATTTTTATTAAAAAAAAAAAAAAAAGCACTGGTATTTTCAGATCAGGCAAACAATGGAACCATTTTAATATTAGTACTGTTCCATATCACAAAATGAGTTATGAAAAGAATACTTTAACCACACAAATGAAACCATTTCTGTAATAAATTAATCAGCATAACAAAAGAAATCAAACATGCTTGTACTTCGGTGTTGCACCAGAAATATTGAAACTCCAATGCTCAAAATTTAAGACACCTGAGAATATAAATATCAAAACAGCTTGTTGCAGCAATTATTTAGTTCCACAGTTCCTCCTACTTACCTTAACTAAAGCTTTGATAAGAAGATTTTAAAAATTACATTAATGTAAGAATTAGGCATCAATTTAAAAAACATCCATTTCTGTACAATGTGCATATCTGAATAAGTGTGGTGACAAGAGGACTTATGGCAGCGCAGCGAAAAATAAATCCAAAGTGGATAATGCTCGTCTGTCATCAAGCCACGCTCAGTGATATGAACAATTAGATTTGGACTGAGCTCTTTCAATCAACATCTGCAGTGAAGTGACAGTTTACAGGTATTTGTCTTTACATTTAATACCCATTTTTTAGCCTCTGCCCCAGCCAGCAGTGAGTCTTTCCCTTGGTTGCTGAGCTTTAATGACAGGAGCTGCTAGTACAAGATTTATCCAGTAGATTCATTTACCATTGTCTAATAACAACACAAATTAATCCAGGCAAGGAAATTCTGCTGCTACACAGGTAGTAGTGATGTTGCATATAGAGAAAATATAAGGAAAAAGGTAAATAGCAGACCCACTAGCTGATTAAAAAAAAAAACTGTTTCTGAAACCCGAGGCTCAATGGCTTTATAGAAACTTCTGTAAGACGGGTTGGATGGATTCTGTACAGATAACGCGAAAGACAAATCAGTGAGGTATGTTGGTATTGTGACAATATAGCTTTGAGTCTGTGTGAAAACGCCCTTCCACCTGTGAGGCAAGATGGAAGGGGATATTTCCATTCGGAAGATGTGTTGTGTTTCATTGTTGAATAGTCCATGCGTTCAAGGTTACTGCCAGCAGCAACCGAAAACTAGCAACAGATCGAACCTCTGAGGAAGCGTGTACAAAATTTCAAAGCACTGCATTCACTTCTGCAGGAGTTAAATGAACAGATCGACAGTGAGATGGTAGGTGAAGATGGTTTGACATAAACGAGGAAGACATATGCAGTCGCTCTTGGATCTCAGTGTGGAGAAAACAAGCCGACAGATCTGGGAACAACGATGAAGAACGCACACAAACTCCACAACAAGAGATGGCCTGAATGACTAAGCAAACACTAAATAAAAAATAAAAAAAAAGAAAATGAAAAAACAACTACTAGGTCTTGTATCACGCTTTCTAAAGCACTTGGACAAAAAGGCAGTTTTACAAACCATTGGTTATTAACACATTAGCAAAGTTCCACAGTGCTTGCTTGTAAAAGCATTGTAACAGTGTAAGCCATTACACTAGTCAGCCAAATACACCTGTAAGAAAAAAGTGCCATATTGCATAATGGGTATCTGCAATGAGCCCAAAGAGGGCATATATACCTACACAATGATCCAACTGTAAACATGGTGCAAAGTAGTTATGACATACTTTAAGGCTTTCAGAGATTCCTGAAGAAGTGTTGTTCACTGAGATAAAGGAATATGTCCATGAGTTGGACAAACAGTGTGGAAACATTAAAAAAAGAAAAAAAAAAAGAAAAAAGAATCAGACCCAGACACTGTATGTACAAATATCTAAATTACACAAGGTTTGCTTGATTCTGTTAAACATCAATGTTATTTAGGTGCCAGTTTGCTCAAATGTACTTTGTACAAATGTAATTTGTTGTTTTTCTTTTCCAACATAGTACCAAATCTTTATATCAGTGGTCATCTTACTGTATCAAACCTAATGGGACTGAAAACATTATTCATGGCTGCATCTCATTTAGAAGTGCCTGCTCCCACATGCTGTGCTGGTTCAGTAGCAGAGCCTTCATTAATGTTCTTACGTTTCACCAGTGCGTTCACCGCTGTCCCAAATTAACATGTTCACCATGATAGAGGAATTAGCTTTTTGGGAGTGGGAGCAGAACAACCATGTTTAATTTACTGAGATCCTTTTTATACCAATTTCGATTCTCACACAGTTATATTAATAGAATCTTTATCCAATGCTACATCTAAGACTCTGGTTTCTCAGCTGCTGAAACACCTGGCACATGTGATCCTGAAACCCATTCTGTTGTCTGGCTCCACACCCCTGATGAGCAGGGGGAAACCTTTTACTCTGAAGGTAGCGGTCTGGAAATCAAGCTCCACTCAACTTTCCCCCCACCCCACATATTTTCATACCATTGCATACACACTTTCCCAGTTCTGTCACTAACAAAAGAAAGAATAATAATAATAACAAAACATACACACTGACACTCACAGGCAATGCCATCCTATCAAGCGTATACTGTCACCCCTAATATAAGGACTACAATTCATCACATGTATTAATTCTGCTGTTAGTAGCATTACCATTTTTCTACATTAAAAGCTTAAAGCTTATATACATTTGCATCAGTATTAGACATAATACTACTGTGTATTATGTGTCAGCATTTCATGGATGATAACTGATCTAAACTAAAGGATGGCGTGCAAACAGTTCTACAGTGAAATCTGATCCACTTCCTGACAAAATTAATATATGATCTATGGTTAAATTGGAAATAAAAGAAAAATATTGACAAATATCATCTCAGGCATGGTTACTAATCCAATAATAATTGAAGGAATGTGTCACCACTAAAACTCAGAATATGGACTCAGCAAAGATATATAAAAAAAAAAAAGCTTCTGGTCACTGCCTCGCTACCTAACATCACAATATTGTGCTACTCATGGTAAATAACTGATACTGAAGGGCACAACAATCTAAAAATTAACTGTAAGAAATCAGATGAGTTCTGGCTGATGATGAATGTGCACATTTTTACAGAAAATGCGTAAAAATCCCTGCAATCTGTGGAAGTGTTTCAGTTTGAGAAAATGAGGTTATGTTGAGGGTTGGGCTCATTTTATAGACAGAAATGTGCTTAATGATTCCAACTCTTATCGAATCCTGACGAAAGCAAGTAGGAAACAAAAACCACACATTTTTCTGTAGGGTTTACGCTGCAATAATGACGAGGTGTTCTTTAAGATTAAAGAAAGAATAAATGTGTTCTGTTTCGCCATGCAGATGTCGAATAGTTTTACAATATTGTTGTTTTACATGTGCCGTATGACGTTTTTACATCCATGTGATGACGAACTTGGATTTGTCTGAAATTAATTTAATGACACACTTTATTGATCCCCTTGGAGAAACTGTTGCTTAGACAGCTGCAGTAGATGACAGCACTACTGTGGGGTTTCAGTGTCTCGAACAAGGACACCTTGACATGTAGCCAGGAGGAACCAGGAATCAAACCAGTAACCCTGGGGTCTATAGATGACTGCTCTAACAACTGAGCTAACTGCTGTCCTTTTTGGAGAAACCACATATGAACATGTAGTTATGTGTAGTATAAATAAAGTTTTACCATTAAATTTCACTATGCCACAACACAGGACAATATAAATGCAGAATTTTTGCATTTCATTTAGTAATAAACTTGTCATCAGAGATGGTCTTTTATTTATGTGCATTGATTACATTTCACTGTCTCAGTCCTTTCTGAAAGCCAACTCTGCTTCGTCACATGATGAACTTCACGTGTGTAACCTGCGATATAAATGGAAGTGCAGTATGTTCAAACGTCACTTTCAGAAAACAATAAGTGGAATCAGAAAGCACATTTCTTTACAAATCCCCAGGTCTTATAGACCGTTCATGATACCCAACCCTAGTTGTGTTGAGCAGGTGGATAGTGGTCACATGACTCATTGTGTGGATGGTGAGATGAGGCTACTTCCCTTCTCATCCAGCTCTGTGTTCACTTGTGTATGTGTGTACATTTTAAGTACAACACAACATTGCTAAATCCTAGTCAGTGGAACTGATTGTAGCTGGTTAGGTGAGACCACCATGGCCTTGTGTGCTCCTGCTGATAGCAGTAAGCATGAACCCCCCTCCCCCCCTCCGACCCAAACCATCCTAATGGTGCACAGGTGGGCTGGAAGCAGACGATGTGCCCTTGTTGCGTCCTAACATGGAGGGCTGGAAGTCAGGATGACGGCGGGCGTGCTTGATCAGGTGATCGCTGCGCATGAATCGCTTATCACACAGTGGGCACAGGAAGCGTTTTTCTCCTGTGTGGGTGCGGGTGTGGCGGGCAAGCTCATCGGAGCGGGCAAACTTCTTCTCACAATCGGGCCAAGTGCACGGGAAGGGCCTCTCACCTGTAGTATGGAGGCAGAAAAGAGCAGGTATAACCATGAACTGCCATGTCACGGATCAATAACAATCTAGTTTTACTACAAGCATGTAATAGCATATTTAAGACGCAGGCAGCAGCTGTAGGACAACAACGCAGTACTTTGGTTCAATAAGTAGTGAAAAGTCAGAACTAGTCTAAAGTATAATCATTTTAATTCTTCATTAATTTATAGATGTTATTGATTAAGCTATTACTTTACTTGACTTTATCTTCATGACATTTTAAAAACCTCTCAGATTTGTTATATTTTAATATTCAAGTTAAAGGGCTGTAGAAAATCTTTTTATGCATGTACTATGTGTTGGTATGTTATTGTAGTAATTGATAGTTCTTACAATAACGCAATTACATTTTGAGCCCTTTCACAACACATTTTGTAATCTCTTTCATCCTGGTATATATAGACATATCTCCTAAAATCATTCACTAAGTAGTAACTACCCATATTAAACGCCTTGGTGACAAGAAAAATCAATCTCTACATAGTTCAAAACTAGGCAAAACATATCTGGGATTTAGATTCTGCAGATTAGTCTATCTAAGCTACTACTAGCCTTAATCTCTTGCTGACAACGAGTCTAACCAGGATAAGAGAGTAGGATGCTCGGTGCCATTTTCAAGATCACAAAGCCACGCCACGTTGTTTTTTTCACGACTCCTTGTGGGCGTTCCCATCGCAGTTTCCTGTCCTTAATCCGTTTGCGCCTGCTCGGTGACCCTGAACACACCAATTCCCTCATTTTGCTAAGAAATCACATGCAAATTTTAGCGCAGCTCTGCTACTAAGCAGAGCCCCGTTATTATTCAGACGGGTGGGGTTCAACTTCAGCCAAATCTAATCTTCGTGTCACTGCCCGGCAGAGAAGTGAAAAAAAAAAAAAAAGATTGTCATCATATTTTCTCAACACCCACACACTAGTGAAATATGTAGATTATAAGACATTAGGACGGCGCATCCATTATCGGACACGCCTTCTTCTACGGCACTTGTTCAAACGCTTTATCTATAATTTACACCTGGCAGAGAATAAAAGTATTTCAGGTCGTTAGCAGGAAGAGGAGATGATCCCCAGAGAAATACTAAACAGCTAAACCTAAAACACTTGCTGCTGCCATCAACTGGATAGCCTGTGTCCGACAATGAACTCTGCTCTCGACGTTAAGGTTTCATCTTACGTTCATTTCATATGCAAATCCAGTCGAGAGGAAGATCTTCGTCACCGATTTTAACGACCAGCCCAGTTCTTTTGTTAGTTTACTTCTTTGTCAGAGTCTGAAGTGTTTTCCTATCTTTCCCTCTTTGTTTGACCGCGTTATAGCACGATGTGGAAAAGTGACAAAAACCTGCCCCCACGTCGCCACTGTTAGCTTATCTCATGAAGCCCAAAACGAGGCACCAGAGCCCAGCACTTCCCAAACGGAGCTGCTATCAGGCCAATAACAACATGGGCGTGCATCTGGCGGACAAAAGCATAAGTTGGGGTCGACCTGTCTCTAATGTTACTGAGTGCTAAGCAGTGTGTTGCTAACGCAGCCTGCGAACTGCAGCTGGTGGCTAGCTGTTGTTGTTGTCTCCGTACCTGTGTGTGTTCGGATGTGTGCCTTCAGGTGGGACGATTTCCCGTAAACTCTGTCGCATCCGTCGAAAGTGCACTGATGTCGCTTTACCGGGGACCGCGGGGCCCCCGCGCCTCCTCCCCCCCGCCTCAAGTGCTGCTGTTGCTGCTGTCCGGGGACCGGGGTGGCGGAGGGGGTCATGGTAGGGGTGGTCGGGTCGGACAACGTGGTGTAGCCGCTCTCCCCACCACATGAGGAGTTGCTGCTCTCCGAGTAGGCCGACATGGGCCGGAACTTGCCGTGCAGGTCGGTGAGGATGCCGGCCACCACCATCATGTTGGCCCCCTCCAGCCTCAGAGTCTCCCGCACTTCCCTGTCCTCGCTCGACCCGTCGGCCTCCCCAGGGAGCAGGCCCACCGTGGCCGACTGACTGGCGGGGGCGACCGGGGTGGGTCTATGCAGGACAGGACCGCTAGATATCGACACCAGACACTCGGCAGCGAAATAATCAGACGAAGCAGTCAACGACATTGTTAACTGCGGCGTTTCGTTGGCTTTTATCTAGAAAATGGAGGGGAAATAAACGAAAAACAAAAAAAAAAAAAATCCGCCAGGAGGGGCTAACGTGAGTCTGAGTCCGACCTCGTTTTCATCAAACTCGACGAACCAACCGTTTCCAGCCGAACCTCGTTACTGCCATACAGCGTAGAGGTAACTTTAAAACGACTACGTAAAACAAACAAAAGGCACAATCCAAAAAAACAATAGTGTGCTAAAACCGTGCCAAAGCCTCCAGGCCGACATGCGCTCCCCTCACCCTCTGACGGCTCATTGTGTCTGAGCCTGAGGAAAGCCGGTCAAACCTACGCCCCCTGGTCCGGACTAACGGCGCGTTCACGTACGGCTGGTTAAACATGCCGCGGACGTGTTTATGTTTGCACATTTGCACCCTTTTCCCGTCCACATGTATTTTGTAGTTGGAGTGACGCCTCTGTTGGTGACACATTGAATCACTGTCCTGCACAAAAAACACTCATCGCCATATCCAACGCAAACAAAAACGACTATATTTTAGTTTTTTACGTGTGCTTTACTCGCACACTGCACGCGACTACCATAAGTGTAACCTTTCTTTTTATCACGCTAAAGCATATTTGACTTAATCAATGTTAAAAAAACAAAACACATAACCACTACTATTTCACGAACTGCTAGTTCGGCTGAAAGTGGGTTCAAGTTAGTTTTAAGAGGCAGTTCTCAAATACAATTTTTGTGGGGACGTGAAAGCAGCGTCAACCAGCAGCACGCAGTACTGACGTCGCAGCACGGGCGTGGACCGCGGCGGCGGGTGCAGCGTGGAAAGTAGGGTGGCAGCCAGCTTGGGTAATGATGGGGGAAGGAGATGGGGATGAAAGGCGTGTTGGGTGATTTAGCTTTAGCTCCGTCGGCGACTAGAGAACGTGGCTGAGAGGTGGAGGGCTCTTCATCACATTTATTGGAGCAAAACAGTTCCATAAATGGCGACCCAACCTCTACTTTTTCAAAAGACGCAGACACTAGATGTCTCTCTTGTCTTGCGCACACTTCTCTCAGCTGTAGTTTGTCATTTTTCAGAGAAGTCTTTATGAATCAGCTTCCAGATCAGATATTAGATTAAAAGTTTGTTGATTAGGGCCATATTGACAGAGTGTGTGTATGTCAATGTGCAATAATGTCCAACCAAATCTGTTTTATTGTGCAAGAGGAAGAAGGGGTTAGGTCACTATACCACAGTAACAGACTTTGTATCACAGTGTTCTTCTTCTGCACTATATTGTAAGGTGTGCTTATTGTTTTGTTCACCCTTTCTTATAATGGACCTTGTCTCAGATGGGTTGTCATGCTGCCAGACTGCCGGCTTTCAAACTGTTTTATTTCCCTGCATTAAACAGAATTTTCTCTCCACATGTGGCTCACGACTCATGTCTCTCCAAGTCAGTGGGGGTATAAGAAAACCTTATTTTTTCATTCTTTTTGTAAGGCACAGTGCTGTGTCAAGGGATGTTTGCAACTCCAGCTTGAAAGGTATTTCCTGATTGGTTACTGTGAGCAGTACGGGTCACTGTGGAAGCCCACATACAAGTGTGGTCATTCAGTGGCTCTGAACAGTGCTTGGTTTTCATCTCACTTACATGTGGAGTCTCTGAGGCTGGCAGCCAGACCTGCATTGACTTGGGGTTGCTATGGCTGTGTCGTTATTATGGCTTTATTATCTACATATAACATTGATTTTTCTTCTGCCACATGGTGAGTTTTATATCTTAAGTTGTACCTTTCGTTTGTGTATTTTCTCTTTTTTTCGATTGAAACATAAGTAACTTATGTGACAAGTTAAACTCACTCAGAAGTTTGACAAGCTTTCTTTAAGAACATTTCTATTTTTTGGTAGTATGTCTAAGACGTGTGTGTACCTGACTTTCTGTGCTTTAGGTGATTGCTTTCAGGTGGAGCCAAATCTCTGTGATTCAAGTTGTGCTGGTGAGAATTTTGTATGTTGCTCTGGTTAATGTGAATGATAAATACACCCATGATGATTTTATGCATTATTTGAAAAGACTGTATTCCGATAGTTTAGTTTTTTGTATTGTTTCCGCTTCATAGGGCTTCCTACTCCTGACTTGTCCTTTCAGAGAGGGGTGAGGTATACTTACAGGTACAGCACAACAATTACCACCACCCTTCATGGCTCCAATGCAGGCAGGAATGGACTGGCTTTGGACTGTGTGGTTGATATTGATGTGGTCTCCAAGTGTCATTTAATGATGCAGGTGAGTTTATTAAGATTGTTTGTTAAATACTGCATAAAGTCTGTGGGGTTTTATGTGCTGCATGTGCTTATCCAACAGATTAGGAATCCACAGATAAAGCGTCTTTCTCCTCAGAAGGAACACTCTGTGCAGCGCTTAAAAAGCTTGAGGTAGGCTCATATACAGTAGATTTCATGAATTTGATGTGTTTTACCAACATAGTGAATTAATACGTGATTATTTGGTTATTTTGTATTTGTACACGTGGTCTCTGTCTGCAGTGTTTAAAGTGTATTTGGAATGCTACAACTATTTTTCCAATGAAAGTGATACTCTGTTCAGACACTCTACTTGTCTGTGTTCTCCGATCTCAAGGGGGCTCATCTGGTGTTTTTGTTTCCCAGGGAGGCACTGGAGAGAACGCGCCTCAAGTTCTCCATCCGAGGGGGAAAGGTCACGACCCTCTGTATCCAGGAGGGGGAGCAGGTGTGGGCCCTCAACATTAAAAGGGCTTTACTGAGCATGCTCCAGACCTCCCGCACAGCCTCCAAACAGGAATCAGAAAAGGAGGTGAGGGTTGATGAGGCCATGGAGATTAAACACTAAACAAGTGCAACAACCACTTCTTGTAGTCTAACAAATACCCCCTCTACTCTTACTACTGACAATAACTGTCATTAGCATCATGCCATAATATAGGGTATTGTATAGAATTCCTAGTGTGATTAGCTGACTTTTCTTTAATGCCTCTTTCTCAGACGGATGTGTACGGGACATGCACCAGCAGGTATGAGAGGCGAGGACCTGTGCTGCTGAAGACCAGGGATCTAAAAAAGTGCCATGAGTCCAGACTTGCAAACTTCTGGCCTCATTCAATAGCTCAAACTGAGGATACAGTGAGTTCACCTTCTTTCTTTTTTGTAAAATGTATGAAAGAGATTAATGTAAATGTATGTAATGTAAAATACATAAAATGTATTTACTTCTGCTGGGAATTCAGAGATTTTAGGAACCTGAGGGGAGTTTACTTTCTGCAGATTAGACCATACACATGGTGGTTATGTTACATATGACTACTTGACCTTTTTCTTTTTTTACAGTATTTTTTGAAATGGACACACATTTTGATAAATATATATATAATATCTAGTCAGTGCAGGCAGAGCTACACTGTGTCCAGCGCCATGGATCCACTGTAATGGAAGAGGTCAACTGTACTGAAGCTGTTTCAGTGGCAACATGGTCCAGCACTCCAGGGCTTTTGAAAACCCAAACAGTGTCTACGCTGCTCCTGCTCAGAGCCCAGCCAGGAACTCCCACAGGAGCAGGTCACAAGCATTTTTACATATTATGCTGCATTTCTATGTGAAGCTATACTGTATGAGGCACGTGGACCCTGACTGCTGTTCTCTTCATTGCTCCTGCAGATTCCTTGAATCTCGGTGTGCTGGCAGGCCTGCAGTTTGAAGAGGAAGGGGCTACAAGGCAGGGAAAATACAGGGCAGCAACTCCTCTGCAAGTCAGTCAAACTGTCAGGATGTTATGCAGCACCACATCCGATCCTCAGCAGGTAAGTCGCAAATACTGGGTTTCAGTGAACATTTAATTTGATCTGATTGTAAGGATCATCATTGTGTGTCCAAGTTTACTTACCTTATCGTGTAGGTGTTGCCGTTCCTTCGACAGGGAACATGAATAACGTTTAAGCAGCTTGATAGACAACTCTTTGTGATGTGTTTGTACCTTATGTGGTTCAGGGCTTGACAGGGAAGGCTGGAGTATAGGTTGCAAACATTTTATACCCACAAAGATCCACATGCATTTGTATTTATTTGCCTCTAGACATCACAAGAGTTCCTTCGACTAGTGTTCCAGCTGAGAGATCTGACTCTTTCTCAACTCAAGACACTCTGGCAAGAAGCGTCTTTCAAGTGTCGCAATGACTGGTCAGTCTGTCTTAAAGTGGAGTGTCTCTTCACTTGTCCTTTCACTCTTCATCTGTCTGTCTCTGACCTGACTGTTGCACATTTCCACACTTTGCAGTATAGTTAATGTGTAGAAGTGTAACAGGTTTACACGAACTGCTTCATTGTGCGACGTTCTGGCACAATTAGACTGGAATAGAATCAATGATAAAGAACAAGTAGAATATTTTAACAAGAACAAAGCAAAAGTTACTATGCCCAGACAATAACTCTACAGCTATTTTATTTGTTTGGATTTAAAATGAGACATAACATGGTAATTAGTGAGCCTTAGTTTTAATAGGTGCATTTTATTCACGGGACAATAATGGCCATTATCTGTTTTTAGCATTTGTGCTAAGCTACATATTGAAAAAGTAAATCAAAAGCAAATGAAAAACACAAATCTCTTTCCCAAGTAGAAGGAGCTTTTACTTTTCTCAGTAATCTGAAGACATGTTACACAGGGGCTGATACAAAAAAAACACAGCCTCTTGCCACTTTTCCAGTTTGGGTTTTTTACAGTTATTACAATGAATTTGTACTTTAATAAACGTGGAGAATTGTTTTTACTGTCTTACATCAAATTATAGTACACAGGTTAAAAATGGTGATGCTGACGATTAACTGTTTGAACAGGCAGCCGTTGTTGGATGCGTTACCAGTATGTGGGTCTGAAAACTGCATTGTACTGCTGATGGACCTGATGAAGAACAAAGAGCTGGAAGAGGAGCAAGCTCAGTCTTTTCTCACCACCATAGCCCTCATCCCACATCCATCCCCACAGATCATCGACTCCATCAATGTAGGAATATCTGGGCACAGTGGCGCGATTCATAACATTAATCTCTTATTAAAACTGCATCCTCTATTTACACTTATAAATGAGTCAAATAAATGCAGAGCTCTCTTGAAGAAATCTTGACACATGAATCAATCATTGTGTGCTGAGCAGACTGTAATGCAGATCTTTTTGTTAGGTCTTACTGGAGGTCCCAGAGCTCCGGTCCAAGGCCCTGTTGGCTGGATCATCTCTTGTGTATCAACTGTGCCAAAGATCCAAAGCCTCCTGTGGTGAACTTTCTCATGTACAGACCTTCATACAGACGTTAGAGGAAACCTTGAAGGAAGGCTGCGAAGAACCTACTCGGGTGTCAGAGGTAAAGTGTGGTCACAGAATCAGGTGTCTGTGATGATTTAATTTTATCTACACCATGCATACATGCATATCAGATATATTGTCCAATTTTTGTTTCTTATGTCAGGTGTTTCATGGACTGAAATCAGTGGGAAATGCTGGTCTGCCTGCTCAGATATTCATTCCTCTCCTAAACCGCTGTGCCGTCGGCCATTCAAACCTGCTGGAGCTGAGACTCGCTGCTATCCAGGCCTTCAGACGCTTTCCCTGCACAGCTGATGTAAGCTTACACTTAATCAGTACTGAATGAATTATTTGCCGTAATATGATCAGCTAATGTGAAGTAAGTAAAGCTAAATGACTCATTCTTAAATGTCATGAAGATTATTTGTTATCACAGACACAATCCCAGACGCACGTGTAAATTATGTGGTAATTAATTCATGACGAGACAAGGTGGAGATGAAAAGGGTGAGTGGCAGCCTGACATCAGTGACTGACAGCGGTTTCCTTCCCTCAGAGGTCTGTGCTGTTGCAGCTGTACCGCTCCTCCCAGGAGGATCCTGAGGTCAGAATCGCTGCATACCAGCAGCTCATGCGCTGCCCCGACCAGAACATATTCACAGTGGTGAAAAAAACGCTGAGGAATGAGACCTCCAGCCAAGGTCTGATTTAAACTTTTACAATTTTTAGAGTGGATGTCCACGGTAGCTTCTCCAATCTGTATATATAATATAAAATAAAGACATGTAATTTTGAGTCTGTTTTAATATATAATATGAAGTAATTTGATTTGAGTTGGTTGATGAAGCTTCTTAAGTCATTGATGGTGCTCATTAATACAGATTGACTTTTAGCTTGGTTTATTTGTTTTTTCTTCTGCTGCTGTTTGGTATTATAAGCTTTTGCTGTCCTGTTTTTCTAGTGGGCTCATATGTGTGGAATCACCTGACTCATGTCCTCAGAAGTGAGGATCCCATGAAGCAGGCCCTGATTGAGTCACTGCCTGACGACATTATCAGCAGAGACTTTGCAACTGAATTTTTAAAGCACTCCTTCTATTCAGACCACACAGTTGCCACAGGTGATAACAAGTTCATGCTCTGAATTCGAAATTATTCACTGTACGCACACACACACACACACACACACACACACACACACACACACACACACACACACACACACACACACACACACCAAATAGAGACAGCTAGAATCGTTTGTAATATTACTAATGAATGAGAAATGATGTGCTCTGTTTGTTTCAGGAATGGGAATCATAAACATGGAATCATCGTTAATTTTCTCTTCCAAATCATTTCTACCGAGATCTGTTGCCGCCAACCTCACAATGTATTTTCATGGTAGAGCCCACAACCTCCTGGAAGTCAGTTCGATGTCTATTTGATTTGAACCCTGAGAGTATTATTGAAGAAAAGAATGCACAGTTATGTTGAATGCATGCATTTGGTTTCCCAACTTAGGTGGACCTTCACATTGAAAATGCTGAGCCACTTCTGAAGAACATTTTTGGATACCAGACTCAGACCAAGTCTGATGAAGGGTCCACCACTCAAAGTCAAAAACATGTGCATGAAAAGGAAGCGAGGAGGACAAGAAGAAAGACTGATGATGGCAATAGAAAGGGAAAAGAAATGTGTTCATCCACCACCAACAGTTATCTGCACCAGGCCAAGGCCATGGTGAGGACAGCGTGATTGTTTATATTTGTTTGTGACTGTTACATTAGACCAGTAATTAGTTTGAACCAGAAATGTACTAAATGTGCCAAACTAACATACCTCAAAGACATGTACAAGTAAACCCCTACTGGATATTATTGGTGCAGCTAACTAATTATATTCTCAATCATTTCTGGACATCAAGAAATGTGAAACGGTTCTCCAAATATGGAGAATAAAGTTTCAGAAGTTTTAACATTGTTTTTATTTATCTTAAATGTTTTAGTGCCCTACCCTTTAGTATACTTGTAATGTGCTGGAGGCTGTGAGGTGGAAAGACCTAAGTGTTGACACTGTATGTTGACATTGTGTGTACCGTGTCTTGGTTTTGGTTTGTCCAGTTGTTTCAGAGGCGGAGAACCAACGAGAACAGTCCCAGATGTTGGGTTGGTGTGAAGGTGTTTGGCAATGAGCTCAGTGTGTTTACATGCGAAGATCTCTACAATCAAATCAACCAGCTGTCGCTGAGTATGGCAGGACTGGCTGTCAAACTGCTCAAGGTATGTCTGTGGTTGTCCTGTAGATAGACTCTGTCTGAGTCATGGTTCTCGGTCTGTTTACGCTGACCTCCCTTCCTTCCTTCAGGGTCATGAGGTTCAGTTGAACCACAGAGCCGTGCTGATGACAGAGGAGCTGATTTTACCGTCTCTGTCTGGTTTGCCCATCAAACTGGGCATCAACATGACCTCCCTAGTTTCACTGCGTCTGAAGGGCAACGTCAACTATAGGGATGCATCTCACTTCTCCCTGACTGGACACATCAAACCAACGTATGCGTTTATTATCCACTTTAGCCACGGCTATGAACTGGACATTTGATTACAGCATGTGTAACTGGTCTCTTTGTTTTCAGTGCCTATATGGGGCTGTCCACCAGAATGGGGGTTGATGGTGCCCTGGGTCAGGCTGCAGTGGATTGGATCTCTGAACTGAGGAGCTCCACCAGTTTGGATGGCAGTGTTCAGCTGCAGGAGGGGCGGGATGTCAGGGTCACACTCAACACACCTGAGGACATCATGGACATTATCTCTCTCAGGTGTGTCTGGACATTTTAATCCTTGGGAGTCAAGGCCGAAGAGTTAGGGATTTCTTCCTTTGCCTATACATGTCAATCCTCTATGGTGAAGATGCATATGTTTATAAATTAGTTTGAATCACTGTTTTAATTTAGGCGAAATTCTGTACAAGGATTAAGAGAGTTTAAAAATAAAGTTTGCATGTTTAAGCATCTTTTCTAGAGTTCATGCAACCTTCAAATGCATTACTATACAAACACCAACATGGTAATACACCATACAAATTTGATAAAAATAAATGTATGTAGTATTTATTATAATGTACAGTATGGACCACTACCACCGACAAGATTTTTTTAATACTGGTTTCCTAAAACAAGAGTAATTTTGGTATTCACCAGGTCCCAGGTGTTTCAGCTCAGTGGAGACCACAGAGAGGAGATAAAGGGACCAAAGAACCGAATTGAGAAGACCACATGCACACCTAAGACTTGTAAGTCCTAAAACACTGTCAATGACATCTGCTTTATATAATAATTTTTAATAGTATCTCTACTGTATATCCACAATATGTCTGTGTCTGCACCATATAAAGATTAAATGATGCTGTTACATTATTTGACTTGTCTGTTTATATATTAGATATTATTACTACTTTTAGCTGCTTGTATTTCCAGCTCCACCATCGTTATTATTATTACAATAATAACATAACACTGATTTCTGCTTCCTTACAGGGTCTAAGATGGTTGGCTGGCAGCTGTGCTCCAATTCTTCTTACCCATTACCCTCTACAGGTATTTCACTTCCCCCTCCTGGACCCGTCCACCTCTCCCTCAGGCTGCTGAAGCTGGACAGAGGCCTCCATTATTACCTGCTAGAAGCTGCCTACTCACTACTGCCACAGGTTCAAGGAAATATGAAGATCTACTAATTTTCTTTGGAATGATTCTCCATTTGCTCTAAAAGACATCTGTGTATTTATTGTGTGAGAGCTCCATGAAATGTTATAAAAGCTTTCTGAAAGCCTAAAAAAGCTTGATGTGTCTGACCTGTGGCTAATACTGAAAGCTGTCACACCGTGTGTTTCAGAGAGGCACCTGGCTCCCCAGAGAGGCCTCCATCCACCTCCTTCTGGCCACTCCTCAGTCTTCCATAGCCAGGGACATGTCTCTGGACCTGGCCTTCAACCATCAGAGACTGCTGCTGAGGATCACGCATCCTCTGAAAACCATCCACGTACAGGGTCAGTCCCACATGAACGTCAGAACAGAAACACCAACCTTTGTTTGGTTTTAATGTTGACAATGTGTTTTTTCTCAGGGCAACTTGAACAAGAGAGGAAAGTAAAGTCGGGAAAGTTGGAGCTGACGATTGATGGTGTTTATTACTATATTATGGTACGCACTGTACTTTACTTTTGAGTGAATTTAATTTAACTTAAAATCATTTCCCAGTTAATTATATCATCTATACTTTAGGGTTTGGTTGACACTCAGACCCTACTGTCCGAGCAGAGGACACGCTACCACCTTGAGGCCAAAATGGCAGCTGACAAACATCCCATGATCCTCTCTGCTAATGTTACTCGTGGCCTAGGCAGGAAAACCAGCTTCTCTGCCACTGTCAAGAATGTGTTCAGAGAAACTCTGTCACTGTCAGGTATCAAACCCCAGTGTCCAAATAATATGAATTTTTAATCTCTTTTGAAAGCTTGAATTTTTAATTGTATTATTCTTTCTTACCCACATCAGTGGCCCTGGAGCGAAGGCGTGACAGCAGCAGCAGGCAGTACTCTGTGGAGGCCGAGCTCCTGTTACCTGGTGTGCTTGGCAGTAGGATGCTGGGACTGATGGAGCAGAAGGGCTCACTGTGGAGCTCCGCGCTCAGGCTCAAATATGGCCTGGGAGGTGGGTGACTGAAAAACATGTGATGAACACTTTAGGCTGCAACAGTTATTCCTTTTACAGCCACATGTAAATACACTGCTGAAGTAAGACTTTTCTACAAATAATCAGCTAATCAGCCATCTTCTACCCTATTTGACCTTCCTACAGGAGATGCTTGGCACCTACGCCAGGAGTGCTACATGTCTCAGCGAATGAGAAGTGAGAGGAACCCAAACCTTACTTACATCATGAGAGCTGATCATGAATTCTACTGCTCCAACACGGCTCCTATCAACCACAAGGTAACTGCACAAAACTATTTGTATAGATTTTTATATAATTGTCACTATTAAGTGTTGCTCTTGAAAAGGAAATTCTGTGGTTTGCCTGAACGATGTCCTTCCCAGATCCACCTCAGGCACGAGGAAAGCCCCAGCCACATTATGTCATCCCTGGACATGAGCTATGGCAAACACTGGGATGAGATAAACAACAAGTGCACACTCCAGCTGAGCCAGTCCTTCAAAAACCAATCCACACAAAATCACACCAGCTACACGCTGGAGGTAAACAGAGCAACATCTCTTATGATCTTTCACCTTTGTTACCTGTTATTCTACTGGACTGAAGAAGCTTCTAAACCACCACATACTGTACATGCACAGACACGTCGTTTACTGTGACACAGTCAGTTTGTAAGAATTCCTTCATACAAAAGAAAATGAAAACCTTCTCCCTTTCACATTATCACAGTTCAATGTCCAGGTGCCAGAGAAGAATCTAAATTACAGGACCCAGCTTCTACACTCTCACCTGAGACAACTTGGGTCTGAGAGCAGCACTCATCTCAAAATCAACTACAACAATCTGATGCCACTAGTGGCTGGTTTCCACTGGAAAAACACCCTCACAGATCCCCTGCTGAAGAAGTGGGAAGGTAAAAATCCAGCTTTTGCTAAGATGTAAAATATTAGTTTTATCTTAGATTAGTAAGTTTTTAATGTCCATATGTTTTCTTACCCTAAAGAATATGAACATTGTAGTTGGAACATGTGCAGTGCAGCACTGATCAGCATCATCTCTCTCTGCCATTATCGTTCAGGCACATTTAACATGGACACACCGTGGCTGTACATCTATACTGCCCACAAGCTGAGCCAGCTACAGGAACACACACTGCAGCTTGCATCAGAGCTGACAGCCAGCAAGTGGCTGACCATCCGTAACCTCATCCTGGAGGGTTTCTACAAGGACAGGGGCAGAGAGAAGGAGGCCAGTCTAGAGCTCTACACACCAGCTGTCACCTACCTCCAAGTAAAGAGAGAAGATCCAGATGGAGATTCATTTTTAGCATCTGACTCAGAGAAATTCCAGTTTGTTCATATAATGGAAATGTTAATTGATGGTATTTAAAATCACTAAGAGACTTTGAGGTAGAAAATTATGTACATGCACTCAAGGCATTAATAAAACCACCTCTGCTCACTGAAGTACCTGATGCTTTAATTCCATTTTAACATTAAATAATTGTTAACATCATACTTACATCAGGTCACATGTTGTCATAATTTTAGCGATAAGGGCATGACTGCCATTTGACCAGCTCTTCCTCCATCCCTCTAGACAGGAGGGTGGTACATGGTGGGGAAGCGAAGTATGAAGGCCTCCTGCTCCTTGAGCTCTCTGTGGACTTCTCCCTTGAGAGGAGACATCTCACTGGAGGCCTCAAAATTCAGCCAAACTGTGCAAATGGCCTCCACCTGTGGCAAGCACAACATCAGCCTCGCTGCTGCCCTGAACACTGTAGATAAGGTGGGTGTGTTAAATTAACAGTTTATTTCACAGATATGTTTTTTTTTTTTTTTTTTTTTTTTTGTTTCTCATGCCGTTTTCCAATCAGTTGCTGTTTTCTGACTTGTTTAAGAATCTGAAAAAGAGGCAAGTGACGCTGAAGGTGACCCTCTCAAAGCCCAAGAGTCCACCCACAGAGCTCGATTTTGAGGGCACAGTAGAGGAGCTGAGGAAGGACAAGAAGATGTATCAGAAAACTGCAATGCTCCATATCAGGTCTGTGCCCCAGTCAGATTCACTTATAAAAAATCTGCTGTTATCAAAAAGTGACAGCACTGATGAATTGTGAAACAAAACCATCTCGCGCAGACAGCCCTTCCAGGCCTTCCCTCAGACCCTCCTCCTCAGGGAAACTTTCACTGTCGACCTCCTAAGAGGCCTCTACATACTGGAGTCAAAAGGTGGTTTCCATGGCAACAGAGAGATCATCCACACCCTCACCCTTGGCTACCACCCCCCGAGTCCTTTTGTAAGTTGGTTAATGCACTGGTTGATGTATTAACTCAGTATAAGTTTAATCAAGTTGTGGATTGATTTTATTTTCTTTGGTGCTCCTCACATTCAGGTCTGTTCTGCACTGATCCATCCATTCAACTCTGACACTGTTCCATCAGACTCAGAAATCTGTGTGACTGTGTCCAGCAACCAGGTGAACAGACAGCCCTAACACACAAAAGAGAGAATGTTAAAATGCACTACACATACTAATTTACTACAAAATACAATAATAATAAATATACATAATACAGGCAGTCTGCCATCACAGTTAACAAAATGTGTGTTTATATGAAGTCAGACAGATGGTGTGGAATGTGTACAATTCTTAACTTGTCTAATGTACACTAGATGTAAAAGTGGATGCTTGTGGAGCTCCTCATTCGTCCAGATGATGGTCCATGATCCAAAAGGTGCTGTTTAGTGACAACTAAACTTACATGAGATTCTTGACATTGTTTCATCTCTCTTCGTTAGAACTGAAGGATCTTTTTGGACTTAAGGTGAAACATGATCAAATATCTCAGGGTAGTTTATTTGCCACTGAATAGCACCTTTTAATATCGAGTTTGTAAGCAGATATTCAGAGTAATGTTTGAATAATTCATGTACTCACCGTTGTTATATGGTACATGTCTCTTCAGACCCAGAAAGATATACAAGGACGGTTAAGGGTTGGCAGCAAAGACAGACTGACTTTCTTTGGACAAGTTCAGTTGAACCCTTTGAAGTCAAGCCACCAAGCAATAAAGGTTCATGCAAACTTCACTCACCAACTCCAGGTAAATAAGGCGGAATGGAAAAAATGTTTCCAATGCCTGTAGAAATATGTCTTTGTTGTTTTAATATATCATTAATCATGATATATACAGTATATATACACACACTGTATATATTATATTGAAGGATACAGTATATAGTGACTGAGGAAGAAAGTGATGTAAGTCCACTTCCAGCAGTGTGAAGTATAGTTTACAGTACAAAGAAACTTGTGACCTGGTTCTTCTGTCACAGCTGCAGCTCCCCTCCTCTGCTATAATGGAGGGAGATGTACGTTGGAATCGCAAAAACAACACTGCCTTTCATTATCAGGCTAGAGGGAAGCTGAGAATAGAGCGACAGGAGTGCCAAGTGAGTAAAGCAAACTCGTCCTTCTTATTATTGCTTGTTTAGTCAGCAGTGTTTCTGATTAATCTGTTGTTTTTGTTTCTTTCTTGTTAGCTGTCTGTACAGCTGAACGGAACATCAGGCAGTATGGGACTGTATTCATTTCTCAGTCATCCCTTCAAATCAAAGGTTCCCAAAACACTAGAGGTGGGCTGCTAAAGTCTTACCACAAATTCAGGTCATGCAAGATGTTACAAATGTTCAATTTAACCATGCTTAGCAGCTGTCTTATTATTGCTCTGTTAAGGTTAAGGCCACTGCAGACACACAGTCAGTGTCTGGTAAAGGCAGCAGCTCAGTACATGTTAGGGCCGATGGGAAAGACAGGGTGAGGTTGGATGCCCAGGTGTCCCACTTCCACCAGAGGGAAGGCAGAGCCGTGGCTCTGAGGATGAATTTATCCCAAAGCTTGCTGCCTGTGGCCACTGACCTGTGTCTAAACATGGCTGTCAACACGTCCTCAGACAGGTGTGTACACCCACTGTATTTTAACACATTTGCTGACAGATGTATGTTTTTAATGTAATAAACAGTGTTGACTGTAGTTTGATCTCATTTGTATGTGTTTTCTGTTCCTAGTGTCTCTCTGCGTGGCCTGTATACACAGGGACATGAGGCTCTGCTAGCTCAAGTGAAAGGTTCATTAAAAAACACCAAGGGTCTCCAGCTGGCTGGGTCGGGGGACCTGAGGCATTCCATGGCCAGCCTCGCTATTCTTCCTGCAGCCCTGGGGTTGGACGGGGCACTGGGACAGTCTGACACTCTCACTGAAGGTAGAAGTTCATATGGAAACGTTGTTTATAATAAGAGCTGTTAAATTAAGTCGTGGTTTCTGTCATTTAACAACCAGACTGACAGGTATTGATTACTTTGTGTAATATGACAGGGGCATGGAATTGTCCAAGCTAAGCCGATGTGCTACAATTATCATATAATGCTGTTTATGATGCCGCAGGACAGTTAAGAGTTAGAGTAATGGACACCTTGTACAGTGTGGAGCTGAGGCATCAGGAGGATCCTGGAGAATCTTTAGAAAAGGAAGACAATGAAGGCATTGTGGAAAAAAACTCCAGTGGGGCCCGTGACTGGCTGTGTGTTTGGTCGGGGGAGGAACATTTGTGTGTGAATGTGAGCCGCCAACATTGGAATCAAGGATGGGGAGAGGCCTACACCCAACTTTCTCACTCTTTCAACCTGCTGAAGGTCACAGGTAGTAATTACATGCCATAGGTAATTTTTTTGAATGTTTAGAAAACAGACTTTCTCAGTCTCTTGTCTTCATACACAGGTATACCTTCCAATAGTAGCGTCCAGGTGAGGTGGGGCCAGGATGGTGGTAGACTGTCAGTCTTGGCAGATCTGCAGGCTGGACCTGAACATCTCAAAGCAGAGTTTGTCGGAGGCAAGACAGACCATCTTATGGAACGATGGGAGTATTTCTGCAGTCTGCAGCACCATGTCAGAGCCCTGCTTAATAGAGGCCTATCGAGCTCCATTCAAACCAAAGCACACTACCAGGTGCAGGGTTATGGTGACCATTTACCATTTTATTCATCATGTCATCAATATGTTCTCAGCCTTAAATGACACACGTTTATTTGTCACATATTTCTATGAATTCTTTCCACTGTCAGTTAGAAGCAGCAGGGCTGAGCACAGGTTTGGTCCTTGTTATGGAAGATGAGAGAATGGTGGACATCCTATTTAATATTGGATCCAAAAACAGCACGTCTATATTGGTAGTGTCTCTGTGGCAACAGCTGAAGCTTCTCCAAGGACTCATACCCACCTCTTCCCAGGTAAAATTTACGTACTTTACACTGATGCCTTGGGAAGATTATTGTATCATCTACATCATAATATTCTAATTTATAACTTGTTCTTTCAAAAAGGTCCAACAGAACACTGTGATCAGTTGTATTCAACGGAGCACTAATGATAAAGCACTGAGGATAGGTTGTTTTTAATAAGGGCTCAGATTAGCATGTTGGTGTACCACCACGTTTTATGTGGGTGGTTTAAAGTTCAGTAATTCCTCAGACATTCTTCCATCTCCTCCTTCAGTTTCTCCTTTGAAAAACAAACTTTGCCAATAGGGGTTTTTGTTTTTACAGATGAACTGCACAGGGGACGCCACTGCAGATCGACTCTCAGCCCACTGCTATGGAAATGTGGCGGGTCATCCTGTGGAGGTACGAGTCTCTCGCTCCTATAGACCACACAGCAGGCTCTGCTATGGGTTATCGCTCGCTTGCGTTAGCCTCAGTGCTCAAGCTAAAGGCTGTTACAGTCCTAACGGTCAGAGGGAGCTCAGCGCTAACCTCACTCATTCCTCTGGGCTGCTGCTGACGTATTTGGGAATACCCATCAAATGTGGTCTGAGGCTCCTGATTCGGCCAGGGCCTCAGAGGAAGGCCCTGGGGATCGAGTTGGTGGTAGGCCATTGGAGGACAGACTTAAATGTGGGACTGAGGTTGGAGAGGCCTGGGCTGTACGGCTGGCACGGGCTCCTTGAGTATGGGACCCACAGTGTTGTGCACAAGGCTGAGCTCACAGGTCGGGTGAGGCTGGAAAGCTGGTGTCGTATCTGGGCAGATGTCAGCGCAATGTGGGACTCGTCCAGCTCTAGTCTGTTGGTTTCTGTCCGGTGTAAAGGGATGGGGAAGCTGGTGTGGGTGCAGGCTAAGAACATTCAGGGAAGTGTGCCACATCAAACTTTCTTAACCATACATGGGCAAGCAGGGGAACATGGACTGAAAGGCTCTCTGGGTTTAGAAAACCAGCAAGACTCCCTCCAGTGCCTCTTGTCTGTACTGCTGAAGGACCAAAAGGCTGAAGTCAGCTGGATCCTCCAGCACCACTGGTCCTCTCTTACCTCCATCATCCCAAAGAAAGTGGACTTCCAGGGGTTCGGTCAGCTTCACAACAACTCATTCTCTGGAAATGCTCGATTCTTTTACAACACCCACTCCGCTCAGATGGACGTGACGGCTGCCTGGGTGCCTTCCACCTCACTCAGGGTCATAGTTCAGCAAAACCTGGCCTCTACTGGTTTACCAGGGGTGCTCATTGTTAGCATGTTGACAACAGCGAACCAAGCCCAGTTTGAGGTGGAAAGTGATGTGTGCTCCTTGCTTCTCCTTACAAATCAACCCAGTCGAGGAGAGGACTGGTGGACCAGCTGGAATGTGTTTGTACAGCAGCGATGTGTCTTACTGAAGGTTAGAGAGGAAACAAGAAAACATGTCAGGAAACTTGTTTCCCAACAGAAGGAAAGAAAAAGAAACATCTTCACATTAGAGATGACTCTTATCTTTCCATAACAATAATACTGAATGTAAAAAAGAAAAAATGTATCAAGTCCATGTTGAAATGTCTACCTATATGATCATAGGAATTCATCAGGAAGTAAAGAATAATGTAGTTTCTTTTTCATTTTTTTCTCTGTAGACCTTCCTGCCCCCACAGACCTCAGTCAACATCTCTGTCACCCGTTCTGGCCACAACACAAATTTTAGTACCATCCTTCAGGTTGAGGGGAAACAGAAAGGCAGTGTTATTCTGAACATTACTCATCACCCAAGTCTTAGTCTGAAAGCATCGGTTCAGCATTCTGTAGAGGAAATACAGACACTGGGGTTTCCCTCCCATGGAGCAGTTATCCTGAATATCTCAACTGCACATCAGCCTGGTGTGTGGGTTGGCTTGGAGCTGGGACGCTGTTATTTCAGAGGTAAATTGGGGAAGACCAAAGAAACAGAAGGGGACCAGTCTTCTTATACTGTCAATGTGACCAACTACTGTCCTGCTTTACAGGTAAGATAACAACAGTTCTGTGTAAAACTGCTTGTCGAAGAAATGGCTCATGTGCTGCATCACTAGCCACAAGACCATAGATGTTACAGCTGCTAGATCTTTTGCAGAGTAAATAAGTAACTATTTATTACAGTAGTCTTGTACTAATGAATGTTTTCTATGTTCGTTTGCACCGTAGGGAGCAGTCCTCCCAGTGTTCTTGACTCTTCAGGGTTTTCTATCAGTCGCACCCTGCCACCTCACACTGACTTCTTCACTAAGGGCAGAAAACCAAGACGTCTCCCTGGAGCTGAGCAAGACCTGCAGGCCCCAGCATTTTTCTGGGACTTTCGCTCATTCCTTCCCTGTGCTGGAAAGACGAGGTCTGCCCCCGGTCATCAGCATAGAGGCCACTGCTCCTGGGGGTTCTGTACAGACTGAGAGTCTGTTCATCAAAGCTGGCACTTGTCACATTAGAGCCAATAGAGTCACAAAGTCCAGGAAGACGAAGTGGCTCTGGGGTCTGGAATCCAGGTGTCCATTGATACAGGTAGGGCTTTGTGGATGATTACTGAAGCTGTTGTAGTTGAAAGTTAATTTGAAACAAGAATGCAAAATAATAGATATTACATGCACCCATGATTAATTATTTATACGTTCATATGTGTTTTTTGAAATGAACGTTCTGTCAACTTGTCTTCTGAACCTTACCAGACGCAGTTGAATGGGTCAGTGTGGCAGGACTCTGAGGGATCCTGGACTGCCATGGTGGATACTGATCTGGAAGGAAAAAAGGGTTTGTTGAAGCTTAATACAAGGCCCTGGCCAGAGATGATTGTGGAAAGTGAGTTCAGTCACAGCCTTCCTGCTCTCAGAGGTTTCCCTGAACACAGCAGAGTGAGAATAACGGGCAGGACCGGAAAACAGCGATACGACACTGAAGCCATCGTTCAGATAGATGACTGTGCTGTCAGAGCCAGTGGGGCTGTGATATCCCAGCCAGGCCTGGAGGGGTCGCTGGTGTATCACAACAACTGCACTATGATTCAGGTAGAGTAAACAAATCACTGTTAACACGTTATTCCATCAGATGGTCAAATCTACAATAATTCACAAAATAACTTTCTTACTGTGTAGGAGTGGGGTAGTCCTGACAGGGTGCAGGCGTCTGGGTCATTGGTTTTCTCGCCAACTTTTACCAAATCTGAGGCCTCTATGGCAATAGATAATACAGGGTTACAAGGTGTAGCAGTTCTTAAGAAAACTAAGGTATGGAAACAGCATTATTGTTACTTTTTGAACAGTTGCTGTTCAATTATCATTATCTGTATTTAAATATAGATCATTTAACATTTCATTGTTTCATATGTTACACGAAGATTGAACCTTTATTTTTCTGTTTTTTTATTCTTTATTGTTTTTGATGCAGGATAAAAACGAAGCATCACTGAAACTAAACCACTCTGTGAACCTCTTGAAGAAGCTAGGTCTCCCTACAAATATGGCAATAACAGGGAATTCTGGGAGTCACAGTAATACCTCATACTTTTACATGTTCAACACCAGTGCGGGAAATCAAATGGTGAGAGCCATATTAGCACACTTAAACTGTTTTTCAAGAGATTTTTTGAGGCCAGGATTATAATAATGCATTTACAATATGACAGAAGCTCTTTCTATTTGTGTTGTGCAGTTTTGTGGAAACCAAACTTAAGCAGACTCTCAAAAATGTGTGCGCTTTGAATTTTACTCCTTTGCAGCTGACTTTCTCAATGTTTTCCAGATAATTCAAGAGATGACAGTGGCGAAGGCATCAGACTCAATGAGAGTGAAGAGCATTTTCAGACATACATCAAACTATCTGAAAACACTGGGATTCCCTGCAAACAACAGCATCCAGGTTAGAAACTTAAATAGATTGTAGCACTTATCAGGAATGAATGAGTGTTGAATAACTGTTAACAGCTCATTTACAGATTAGGTTGATGTGACACTGACTATGTGTGCAGGTAGACCTTGGTTCTGCTGAGGGGAAGGGATTAAGCTTACAGTCCCAGTTTGGAGCTCAACAGGCTGGACTGAGACTAAAGATTAAATGTCTTCCCATGAACAAAGAGATACGAGGAAGCATGTGGCACAGCTGGTCATGGCTTCATAACAGAGGACTACCACACAACGTGGAGGTAACAAATACAACTTTTAGTTTTTTACATCCCACTGGTTCACTGAACATTAGCAGTCAGTGTATTTGCTTTTGTCTCTGTTTCAAAACATATTACGTGGTATTTACGTGACAACGATAAAGTCATCTCTTGTGGTTTCTTTTTCTCCCAGGGTCTTTGTTCCATCCATGGGGTGCTTTCTCAGCTTCAGTCCAGGGCTCAGCTCACTGTGGACGGACACAAGCTGCTCACCTCTGGCTTGAATGTCAGTTTGGCCGACGGACGTCTGGCTGCGCAGCTCTCGTACTCACTACCATCTTCCAATCGGACAAAGGCACTGCACAGTCTGGACTCTTCACTGACTGCTCAGTTTAAAGGTCAGACTGTATTAACAGCTTGATTTCATACTTGTGTCCTACAGCCTGTCTAATATTGTTCACTAAAGTATAGGATGCCTACGTTTCACTACAGGTAATACAGTCATTTTTGAGTTTTAGTTTGAGATGAATCATTGTCTTTGCAAAAATATCAGATGCACATGTGTTACTTTTTAAGGCAGGTTTTTAACAAATCTTTAACAACAGTGCTATGATCGTCTCTGCAGGACCTCTGTGGAGTACCTCAGTAGATGTTCACCATCAAGACTGGAGGGTCAGAATGATGGGGGACATAGGAGGCTGGGGGGCACATGGAGGATCCAAGGATGCCAGAGTCACAGTGAGGCGAACCGTACAGGGACAAGCTACTCCCACCCTTCAAGTAAGGACAGCACACACTCAATTTTCCACATCTCCATCAACTTCCATGCCACACACCCTTCATTACTGGAATATACTTGACCCTGCAGTATGTGCGGTGTTTTCCTGTGCTGAGAAGCCCTATGATTGTAAATGCAGGTTGAGGCCTGGGGAAGACTTACTGACTCACAGCTGAGGTGCTCCATGGCTGTAAACCCTGAACTCAGCTCCTCACTTGCTCTCATCATCCAAGGACACCACCTGCCTCATAGGTACTATGAATACACAGATGGACATCACTGAATCACATATGAAATTCATAACATCTCTGTAAAACTAATACTAAATACCAAACCATATGTATTGACAATTAAAGTGCATGCACAAGTGATGCAAGTTCTTTTGTGCAGTAAGGACCTGATGGTGAAGGTGGTCCAGAATATCCCCAGCATGTTGGTCTACTTACCCTCTCAGCTGAATATTCGGTCTCAGGTGGGTTCTTACCTTGAATATAAAAATAGCAACTTGCTCTGTAAAACATGTGTATCAATTAATCTTTATGCTGTTCATGCGTTTTATGCAACATGTGTTGGCATCTGTCCTCTCTCTCTCTAGCTGAACCAGTCTCAGTCTAGTGTGGCAAGTTTGGTGGAAGTATTGTCAGGCAGGAGGAAGCTGTGGGCTCTGGGGGAAGTGGCAGCCATCGAGAGTGGATACAGACAGGCTGTCGAGCTCAAACACTCATACCCACAGGTTAAACAGCTTTTGACCACTAGCATTGTACTTTATTCAGCATCTTATATATGTACAGGCAAAAATGCATTTACACAGGAAAGTTTCTGGTAGTTTTTTTCCCAGCAACTCAAGTCCAGCAGCCTTCCCTGGTGTAAGAGTTTTTTTGAGAGAACTGTATTTGCACCACGACATGAGAATATTATGTATTATGCCGATATATTTTAATATGGTAGATGTTTGTTAAACTTAAAAAATGATCCGGTATTGGTTTTGTTCTCTAGTTGAAGCCGATCCCCAGGACTGTAGCAGTGAGGACTGTGTATGAAGCCAGGAACTGGAGCTACCAGGTTCAGCATGGAGCTGTGTGGGGCAATCAGGAGTTCAGTTTGTCTGGTCTCTACTCTGCTCCTGCAGCACTGGAGATAGGGAACCACACCCTGAAGGGTAAACTATTGCAGAGCTACACATCTGTCACTCACTTACATTTTAAACCGTTTTAACCGACAGATTCTTTAAAGTTAACTAAATTCTTTAGTTTTGTTGATTCTGCAGAACAGAGCTCTTGAGTCTGTGTGGCTTTCAGAATATGTAGTTCAACTCCTACAGTGCTCATTGACAGAACTGTTTGAGGTGTGAGGTGAGAGATCCAAGTCTCTGTCAGGAGAAAGTCCTGTGGTAGATGCCAGAAAGATGATTTATTATATTATTATTTATTTTACAGGTGAATTATTGGACAGTTCCATGATAAATACAGTAATATACCATCATCTGATTTATACGTATCTCAGACTGGAGACACAAGTGGTTACAAATAGTGGTTTAAACTGAATTAACCTCTGTCTGCTGATATTAAACTTTTTCTTTCTGGAAAAAGAGTAAGAATAACTCCTATAAAATAGGTCTTTCACTGAAGATAACGAAAGTTTTCTCATAAAAAGTCTCATTTGTATATAACAGAAAGCTATAAAGTGAGGCAGGTTGTATTTTAAACCAAATAGTATTTTGACCAAGAGAAGCAGATGTAACTAATCATATCTTGTAAATAATAAATATGTTCTCCAATATCACAGGAATAAAAGCATATTTATGGCTGAAGTTTGTTAATTGATGTCTTATTTGCGTCCTTGACCTCAGTTCAGATCAGCAGTATTCCTCGCTGGACCAGTTTGGAGATGACACTGGAGCGTTCCTTACATGGCCGACTGGACAGTGTGTTATTAGGCTGGACGAGACACGGACGACTGGAACAGGTGATACTGTACAAAATGTCAGTTGAAGTGACATGAAGGTTTTCACTTGTTAGCATCTCTTGAGCTGCGGTTTGTTCACCTCTAGGTCAGAGCTCTCAGCTCATGGAGGCGTTCAGAGGGTTTGAATGAGACCAAGCTCGAGTTGAAACAGCCGTTCTCCTCCACTCTCAGCCAACTGTCCTTTCATACATTGTCCCTCAGCTCAAAGAGGGGTCAAAACAGCAGCCACCAGGTATATAAGGATCCTCACATGTTTACCTGTTCATCTGCACATTCGGCACATTTGTTAAAACGAAAGAACCATCAAAATATTTGAAACAAAACTCTTCAGTAGCTCTAATTTTGTTAGATTTGTGGGTCATTACTTGTAAAATAACTTTTTCATGCATAAATGTTGTTTATTTTTTGTGGACATTTTTCACATCTCTCCACTGTAATTGGAACCAATTATGCATAATATTATTTACTTGTGAACAAGGGGGAAAATCACATCATTATTCATTAAAATAATATTTTCATCAAATTTAAACATTTGAGAAAGGATTTCTGTGTAATGTTTTATTGTAAGCTTATTTATTTATATGTTTTTACTATGCACACAGACCAATTTGTCATGGGACAGTGTAGTCCCTGTCAACGTCTCCCTCACTCTCAACAAACAGCAGGAGAACAACTCCAGCAGGGGGCAGGCATGTGCTGTATTCTCCACACCTCAGGTTGGTGGATCCTCTGCATATACATGTATCTGTCAGTGCACATTATGGCTTTATTTATTAACCCCTACACCTGTGTGTGTGTGTGCGTGCGTGTGTGTGTGTGTGTGTGTGTGTAGATGAGTGTGTCTTTCGTTAAAGGTTGTGTGTCAGTAGGTCAGGAGGGCAAATCCTATTCACAAAATGCAGAGCTAAAGTGGAACAACAGGAGTGTCAAGCAAGGCTTGACGTATGAGGTACTTTACTTCATAGTTAATAGATAAAATGTTTAAATTATTCTCTATTCATGTAAAAGTGGAATGTTGTTTTTCTCACTTTGGGCTTCTGTGCTGAATATAGAAGTGTCCAAGAGGAGTACATAACCTTCAGGTTAACATTGGGTTGGACAAAGTTTCTCCTGCACCCTGTCCTTCGCACATGCTGCTGGCCAAAGTCCAGACCAACCTCAGGGATCATTTGCAGCACACAGTGCAGCTGGGCTTCTGCCCCCCACAGCCTGTGAGTCCACACATCCATCCGCTATTTATTTCTGACTGTTTTCTCTCTTATGCAATAGTTCCTAGTTTGGATTATTACCACATATAAAGACATTTTGATATATATGCATCGTAGCTGCTGTGTTGCTACTATAGGTTTTGTAAGTTATTTTTGATTTGTGCACAGAATTGTCTCAGAATTTCCAGTATATAATATATTAAATACTATTGTATCAGGTAGCTTTCAGACATATTTTAATTGTATGTAGCGTGCCGTTTACAGCATATATGTATGTCTTTCAGACTCTGTCATGGTCAGGATCACACAGAGTGAACTCAGGACAGGAGCTGTTTTACACACAGTCTCGATTATCAGTGACAGGACGGCCCGACCCGTGCAGCCTCACCGTGGTCCTCACTAATTCCTCCACTGCTCAGGGCACTAACATGTCTCTCTTCTCTGAGGTAAACAACTAGAAAAACACTGCTGTGTCTGAAACTGAAAATGTATTTAACAGGGCACATGTACACCACTTTTTTATTAGGTAAAGTATTTTTATTCTTTTGCTGCTAGAACTTTATTATCAAATGGCATTAAATGGGATGTGATTAAACATATTAGCTTAGCTTTGCTATAAAGCCAGAAAACAGGCGAAACAGCTTGTTAAAAATGAAGTGACAGGACCTATAAAAACAAGTTGTAGTTTTATAAGAGGTGATGTGCTGGCCTACTTCTTGGCTACGTCCTGGAAATTTTGCTGGTTACCTGGCAACCTCTTGGCGACATGAAGCCTGGCCACTGTAAAGAAATATTCTCCTCATAACCACCTGAAAAACCATGTCAATACGTGTTAAAAATCATTTCTCATTTCACAATTGACAGTCTAGGATTGGCAACTGGAGTGTGGAGGTGGGGGGCACTGCCTTGTCTTGGCCCCGGGGCTCTCGTCTCCACGTGCAGGCCAGACTGGACCACAGAGAGAAGATCTGGCTGAGCGGGACAGTAGAGGGGCCGTGTCTTCAGACCACAGCTGGATACATGAACGGTAAATTCAGTAAAGCCTCTGCAATATTTTCAAAAATGTCAGTAACTATTATTATGAAGCATTCGCACTCTTTATGTGCAGGTTCAGACCTTAATGAGGACCTCACTTTGGCAGCGTGTGTGGGAACAAATCACAGCTTTGTGCTGGATGTGCAGAAAAGAGACAGCAGCAGCAGCAAGTATGAAACCCTGGGCAGTGTGTCTGTGGGAACAACCAAACAGAAACTGATGCTGAGAGCAAGTGGCTGTTTGGAGAGTCTGACAGCGGTGGAGGTATAAAGAAGTTGCTACAATTTAGCTTTGACCCAGAACGACACTTCTGAATGCTGTTTGTTGTTCTTTTCACAGACACGGCTTCGCTATTTAAGTTCTCAGATACAGAAGAAGCTGCTGGAGAGAATCAAGACATTACAGCTTCTCCTCAACGAATTCAGACGACAGGTAAACACAAAGTAGGACCCCACATGTAAAAAAAAAAAAAGTTTTACATATATATATAAAACCTTAAGGCTAAATGCTGGATGTAACATCAAGCCAATAGTAAAGGGCTCCAACTGTTGCTTTAACACGACGACTGTTTCAATTATCCACTTTCTCTTCAGTCCACGGATGGTGAGTTACTCCAGGAGCTGATAGCACTGCCTCTTCACATTGCCCAGTGTGTTGAGGCTCAGCTATTGCAGAGAGACAGAGGCCTGTTGGCTCTGTGGCTGCAGAGCCCCCTTCGTCGCACCGTGACCGAAAGCTTGCCTCGCTTTCTGAGTGTGCTGCAGCATGCCTCTCTGCTGGGACAACAGGAACTGAAGAGTGAGTGCACAGCAGTGAGGGGAACACGTACTGGGTGCTGCTGATAGTATAGAGATGAAGAGACAATGTCATATGTGGTCAACAGCCCAAGTGCCTGGCAACTGTAAATGATGGTTATGCAAAGTAAAGATTATTGCTGTAATTAAAAGATGTTCCCCGTCTTTTTCACAGGCAATAATCTAATTTATTCCATAAACTAATCCTTGTTCCTTTACTTTAGTATTTAGGCCTGAAAAAAATCTTCTGTCGCTGTCATTATTTTCCTTTTTTCATAATCACAGGATTTTTGTGTTGCCAGCATACTTCAACCTACACTCACTAATGTGTTTCCTGTAACTTTAGTGTAGCTGAAGTGTAAAAGAACAGATCTATGGCATTGTTATATGCATCTTCAGGGCCCCTGGCCACTCTGGCAGGTGTGTATCAGGATGTGAAGGGCCAGAGGCTGGAGGCGCTGTGGAGGGAGGCTGTTTCTCTGTGGACTGACGGGCTGGTGGAGGTCTTACCTGCTCTCCTAGGGAACCCTCAGCTGAGGCCACTTGCTCAAACTGGCATTGCCACACTCAACGTCGCCCTGGATGTGGTGAGGAACCTGCACACTTGAGCCTTTTTGATCATAGTTAAGCTGTAAATGTACAGCTGTAAAGGCAGCCTAGTACATATAGCGATGCTAAATGTTCTGGGTGTGGAGGGATCACACACAAACCTACACTAATATTACAATCATGTATAAAGGAATGTTAGTATTTAAGGTTCTTGTCATATTCCAAAAAAGATCAAATCCAGGATTATACTTCAAGAAAACCAGCATGTAAAAGATCAGATTCATGTGCTTTAAATGATGGTGCTTTGTGTGCATTAGACAGGACAGCATACTTACCAGTGGATGGAGACCAGGTTGGCCATGGCTCTGTCTGGAGTCAGGAAACGACTGGCCTCTGTCTACAAATTCTCCCCGAGGTACTAAAAGTGTAATGAAAACCTCAGATACTGTGAAGCATCATTGTTGTGCATTTACTGTTACATAACTAAATGTTGAACCAGAACAAAAGAGATAAAGGAGCTGATTCCAGTAAAATATTACACACAGTTAGTAATCTTGGTTTTTCCAGTGAGTGTTCAGTGACCGTGTCAGTGCCGCTGCCATCGCTCCCCTGGTCAAGGGTGTCCGAGGCCGGGCTGGTGGAGATCCTTCTAGAGGAGTGGCTGCTGAGGCCCCTGCAGACCCTTACTGCCATCAGACCCACAGCTGAACTTTACCGGCTGAAGAGGAAGATCATGGATAGCCCGTTTATACGTAAAACAAACCCACACTTCTTCTATGATATAATATAGAGCTGCTTCAATAATGTGACTGGTCACAGTTTATTGCATTGTTATTTCTCTGTAATGCAGCAATGTAATTTAGTACTCATTACTGGAAAATGTTTTCTTTCATGTTGGATATTAATTATTTGCATTTATTTATGTGCATTTATTGACTTCCAGAAAGGAAGAGTATAATCAAGAGTATAATTACATTGCAAAGGTAGTAACATTACACTCTGACATGTAGTTTTTCTGACTTAAAGTCTGTCTCTCTGTCTTTTATCTTTGTCTCTTACCAAAAGACCAAGCACTGTTGGTGGCAGATCAGTTTGTAGTGACATTTGATGGTCACCTGTATGAGCTGCCAGGCTCTTGTCCACTGCTCCTCGCCCAAGACCTCAATACTGAGCCTTCGTTCACACTGCTGCTCACTTCTGATCCACAGAACTTCCTCCTGATAGAAATGAATCACAGCACTATCAACATTCAGCACAATGGACAGGTATGTTGTAGTGTAGATAACAATGTGTGCTGTGTTGGGGCTTCTAGTGATAGTATTTTATTAAATGTCTTTGATTTTCCTTGTGTATTAAAATCTATTGTGGCAGACAATGTATGTAGTTTAAAGGTTAAAGGTCTCTTAACATTTTAAGAAAACACTTGTCCGACAGGTGAAGACAAACTGCAACAGCACTGTAACCCGCACATTTCACAGTGACAGTGGAGTGTCTGTCAAAAGAGGGTCAAGCGCTGTGCTAGTGTCCAATAACAATGGAGTGTCAGTATCATGTGACCTGCCACTTGAGGTGTGCAGCTTCACTATTGATGGATGGTTACATGGTAGGAAAACTGTTGGTTTACTTATTTGTTAAGACAAATTTCACACATTACAGAAGCACACAGCGTCATACTGTGACACACATGCATGTTTTTCCTGCACAGGCACGTCCACTGGTCTGCTGGGGACCAATGACAACGAAGCAGGCAACGATTTTCCTCTGCCTGATGGATCTCAAGCTGAAAACCTCAACGCTTTTTTCTGTAGCTGGCAGGTAGGACAAGTGAGAAGCAAACCCTACATTCTTGTGTCTGTAATTGTCTGCACATTTATGTTCCCTGCTTCATTTTTAACCACTTTATCTGTGTTTTCAGATGAAACCAGAGTGTGTTAGACCACCAGCTACAACACAGCACTTTTCCAAAACTACCACAACCCCTGTGAGCTGTGATCATCTGTTCTCTTCTCCTGATTCTCCTCTGAGTTCCTGTTTCAGGGTGGTGAGTAGAAAAAACACAGCTGACGAGCATGAGCAACATCAAACTTTCACCTAATGCTAACTTCATATGTTGGGAGGAAAATCATATGTGAGCAAAATAAATACATCAATTTTCAGCCACACTAAATCTAGTAGAAATGAATGATTGTGGACTGTTGTGTGTGGTACAGCTACATTCATGTTTACAGTGATTCAAGTAGTAAATAAATTCAATTAGTTTTGTACAACTGCAGCTTTCCCAACACTGCCAGCGTGAAAATCGGACTCATTTTCAGTGCCACACAGGATGCCGCCTCATGTTTATAGTCCTGTGTCTGTGCCATCAGGTGGATCCTGGTCAGTTTCTGTCAGTGTGTGAGCTGAGCTCCTCCAGAGCTCCCTGCAGACTAGCATCTGCTTTCGTCCACCTCTGCCAGCAGAACTACGTGCCACTGGAGGTTCCTGTACAGTGCTGTGAGTAATTTATCATCATCATTATTCAGCCAAGTTGTTTGATTAGACTCATCCTGTGTCTGATGTATCATTATGTCATGTTTTTGAAGAAGTTTTAAACTGATCTATTAAAAAAATAGATTGGACATGGTTTAATATTTGTGTTTGTGTTGTGTTTTCTTTTCCAGTGAAAGTGTGAAGGCTGAAAGATGAAGATGGGTGATTTATGACCTCTGTTAGCTGCTAAAACATATACACTTACACCCTTATACCACTGGCTGTGTTACATTATATGAATTTGTATTACATTTTTTACCCTATTGTATAATATATCTTTTGTAATGTACACTTTTGTCATGTTTAAACATGCAGATATTGTTCCAATAATGTGAATGTGAACATATAACTAGTAGCAACTAGAGTATTAATAATCAGAGGACTTCTTTATTGTATTTTCTGTGGTCTGTAGAAAAAACACTGATGATATTTGTGACTGACTTCAGCACAACCACAGTAACTAATTCTTACAACCAAACATGGATCAGAAAGAGACCAACAAACATTATTTTTTGATAATGTGTATTAAAAACATTGTTGTATACTACATATGTTATAGCTCAGCTACTTTGTTCCCTGAAAGATGGGTATGTAGTTGTGAATCTTGGACTTCTGTCTCTGTGTGACACACTCAGCAATCCAGACGATGTTACGACTCTCCTGCTCCTTCAGTTTGATGTAGGCGTAAAACACTCCAAAGTGAAATTGCTGCAGGAAAGCGAGTGTGTTCAGCTTAACCTAGAAAAAATAAGTAGAAGCTGCTCAGAGAGACAGAAACATAGTTTTAAGTGTAATGAATACATCCAGCCTTGAATTTTAATTGTATTGTTAGCAAAACTATCTGAAACAGCCGAGGTATGAATTGGTCTAATAAATTCTCTGGAGGTTACATTGGTTCGTTGCACGCTACGCTCTGGACTGACTCATATGAAAGTTACCTCTTGTTCAAAGAATCTGTCCTCCAGGGTCTTAAAATCTGCTCCTGGCTCAGGATCTTCAAAAATGACTTTATAGTCCTGCAGAGATGTTTAGGCTAAAATTAACCACACGTATGACTTAATTTGACTGCAATTACAACATAATAGCTCTCCTTTTAGAGTCCTCAGAGATGAGATCACACTCACTGGGTAACAGTCGGACACAGCTTTGACCTGCTCGTGGTCCTCTGCTTTGGCCAACAGCTGCAGTCCCTCAGGATGAAGTTTGCCACAAGATGGATACAGTGCACTCCTGTCTGCACCGCTGAGGTCTGTGCCGAAGGAGTTCACTGTGATGATGAAGGCCCGTCTGTCAGCTTCAAACTGCAGCATGCACATATACACACTGAGCACCTACTGCAAGGGTCTAATACATCATACACTATACAGTATAATACAGAGCGCATTAACACACAGTACCTCCAGGACAGGACACATTATATCCTTTGTAGCACCGCCAATGTTCTCGCAGAAAGAGTGGAAGGACTCTAAATACGTCTTTTAAAAAAACAAAAACAAAGGTCAGACGTAATATAATAAAAAACATGCCGATATTTGTCTGCTGGTTTCATATAGTGTCAATCAACCAATCACATTTCTAGGACGTTGCTGTAAAATGTCTGGGCTTGTTAAACTTGTCACAGGAGTAAACACTGCACACCAGAATTTCTATGAACACACACTCACACACACACACACACACACACACACACACACAGCGGTACTGTAGGTAATGGCTGTCAATGCTGTATTACATTATACTGTAGTCACCTTATACAGTTTGTTTCTCAGGATCTCAACTTCCATTTCATCCAGGTTGGACTCGGATACAGCATCCTGGAAGAACTGAGCTACAAAACAACACAATGATATTAAACTAAAGTTTGGGATCTTTTCTCATATAATATTATTTATTTTACAATTCTCCTACCTAGCGGTGTGTCCACCAGGATGGTTGAATAGAGTTCAGTCGGGGTGCGGGCGATGCCCACTGCTGCCATTTGGTCAAAAGCTCCCAGTGGGTGGCACCGCGGGAGCAGCTCTGCCACGTCTCTCTGTTTCAGTGCCCCGGTGATCAGCATCACCACATTGTCGATCATGTAGCTGTAACTATGGCAACACAGAGACCACAGTGAATGGAGTCAACTTATTTGTCAGTGTGACATTTTCTATTGCATCTCCCTAACTGTGCCTTTATTGTAAGAGAACCAGATGCACACAGGCTTTGCTGTGTTACAAACAAGCTTCTTGTCTTTGAATAGATTATTTCCACAAAGTAAAAATAAGAAATGGTCAGCATCATAACTAATAAGATAACCAAGAAAAGGAATTATTAATGTGCCTTTTTGCTTATCCTCTGTAATTTATGTCATTTAGAATTTTTATTAGAGCGTACGTTATATAGTCAAGGAAGGTGGAGAGTGGAGGCAGGGCGTTGGAGCGCAGGCAGCTGAATTCAGTCACCAGGTTGTCCCTCAGCTTGGTGTCCACTAGAGACACAGTCAGATCGCCTTCAGATGAGGACAGCAGCTTCCCATAGTCTGTACTCTGCATGTGCAGCTTCATGTCTGAAGAGAAAAACAAAGACACTGCCTAAAGGTTTTGGTACTTAACTCTTCCTTTTTCCACAGCAACCTGTTGTCAGTTATAAATCAGGAAGAGGTGAATCATCCTTAATACTGTGTGTACTTCACACGTGGTAATTTCCAAATTTCTTATACCTACAGCTGATGATGACTAACTACTAACACATGCATAACTGCAAAGATTAGAGTAAAGTCAAATCTTTCACAAACAATTTACCGCAGTGTCGATATTGACACATTAACACATCTCTTTTTCTGGTAGTATTAACTTATTTTAAGGACATCTAAAAAACCTGCATTACCCTTCGACTTTACTGATTTCCTCTTTCCCTCTGTAAAAAATTTGGTTACAGAAAATTCAGAATATCTTTCATAAATAAGATCCAGGTGAAGAAACTGGGTAAGTCAGGCAACCCAATCCAACACCTTACTGCTAATACTTTTAAGATGCCTGCACACACACACATGCAATGCAACACACATGGGAAAAAAAGGGCATAACATCCTGGGAAAACTCAGTTTAAAACACAAAAACAAAAGTGACTGATACAATATCCTTACCCTCGAGAGTGTCACACTGGGCCAGGTTGTGATAGTCACTCTGTGTCAGAATCCCAGCCTTCATGCCTCGAACCAGACCCTCCAGATAACCATGATCCACATTGAAGCTGAGCTCTGCCATGGTGCCGAATGAGTTGTCAAGAAGCCTGACTGCAGTTTTAGGCTATATGTAGATGTTTCTCCGTCTTTTACAGACTTCTGCATTATTCCCCCTGTGACTAACATCCATACAGTTATTTTCTCTTCCTCTTTGACACCAAAAAATTCCATATCTGCCCTAAAAGTGTTTGCCCTCTTCATTCCTGCTATTGAGTACATTCAGTTTAGCTACACGGCCACATTTTGTGTCGACTGAGAGCTGAAAAAAGAATTTCATTATGAAAAATTGTGGCACTGTAACTCAAACAATGTGGTGCATGGTTGGCTGGATGTCATGCAATATTTTAAGGCATGACACTGACTATTAAAACAAACACTAGATGAAAAACAGCAGCTTCACTGCCCTCCCATCATGCAACACTCACTATATTTATATCCCGCTAATCTCACAATATGCCAAATGATATTTTCATATTTGTGCATGTGGGAGAATGAATCAGTGCCAAATCAGAAGACGGATCAGATGATTTACGAAGTAGATAATGTGCCATTTTTCATGTTCCTTCCAGACAAGTATATGTTTCACCACATCAGTGACCTCTCCTCAAGTCTCCCTCCCTGTTTTTGATTTAAGCCTTTACAGCATCTTACACAATGAGACACAGTTCAGCCCCAAATCCTACTACAGTTAACTTCACTATTACTGAAATGTGATTTAAGCTCTTTAAATATGGCTTCACTTGTTCTTCCTCTTGACTTTCGACATGGCTGTAACATTTCATTATGTGCACCAATTTGTCTAAGTAGGCATCCCTCCTTCTCTTCTCCACCAGAGGAGGAGCAGACAGTGTCCCAGACAAGGTAATACAGCATGTGCATCATAGACTGACTGGAGAGGATTTGGGGGATACAAAAATGCTTTATTTTGGAATTCACAAAGACAAACATTAATAAGTGTCTATGCACATCTATTCTGGATACACACCTGCCCCCCTACATATGGGTTTAAAGTTTATTGTCTTTATGCTTTCCACAAAATCGTCCCAGAAAAGAACACAAAGCACATTTAGTCCCTGTTTATCCACCGCCAGTAAACTTTTTCAAAAATAACGACCTGTTTTTCTTTGCTTTGGTTTAATCTCGTGCTTCCTGTTTCCTCTTGCCACATATAAATGATCCACACAATGCACTGATTCAAAAGTACTTCACATGTGAATAATAATAATAATAATAATAATAATAATAATAATAATCTTAATTAACCCCCCACAGATTAGCTCTCCTCAAAAATCCAGGTCGGGACAGAAATATGCACATGTGGCTTAAATCACATTATAATTGTTTATACATCTAGTGAGTTAAGAAAATGATCTTTCGTTGTAAATACAGTTATCGAGGTTGTTAAAACTTCAACATGGCATTTCAGCAGAAATGATAAAGACAGAGGAAAAAAGCTACAGCGCAGAAATTGATGCACAACACAGTTATCAGTTGGCTGAGTTTTGGATATATTGTAGTATTTTAGCTTGTGCTTGAGGAGACTGAAGTCAGAAAAACATCACACCTTCATTCTCACATTCACATGAGTGTGGAGGCCACAGTCAGTGTCACCATTTTCCACATGTTCCTTCTTTACTCTCAACTCTGTTATGCGTCGGGCTGAGTTTGTGCGTGTGTGTGTTTGTGCATGTGTGTGCTTCATCTACGTCCTCTTTGAGCACAGGGGGTTCATCCTCCAGCAGTGGCAGATGGTGTTGAAGAGTCGACAGCGGCAGGAGGCGCAGGGGTCGCAGCACGGCATGTGAGAGGAGCAGTTCTCCATCAGCCGCCCGCAGCGACGTGCAGGGGTTGTAAAGGCCGACTTGTGTTTCTGAAACAGCACCAGCGCGTGTGGAAAAGCACTAGTTTAAACACAGGACTAAACTTTAAAGCTGCAATAATCTGAAACCAAGGAATACATAGATACAGAATGGGTTAAACTACCATATGTAGTGTGAGAGGTGTCATAAAACACACGAAACACCAAGGTGATAAATCGCAGTGTGTTGTCAGCTTCACCTTAAAGGCCACAGCTTAACACTGTCTGTTAAATTATTGCAATGGTTCACATTTTGAAAATCCAGCTGTGGGAGAGCTACAGTACATGTTGTCTGCCATTATACTGCTGTGGGAGGAGTTGGATGTTTTTTTTACAAACCAGAAACAAAAACTTACAGGACTGTGACCCTCCTGTGGCTGAGAACTCTTTCGTCTAGCAAACAGTTGTCTGGTCTTCACTTGGCTCCAAGCTAGGGATGGAAAATATAGATAAATCACTGTTTACTGTCTGATAAACATTGCGCGGATCTTGGTGTTAGAAGAGAAATAAACATGGATTAAGTAGTAGTAAGAAGTAATGGGGGTTATATGTGATACCTCCCACAGTCACAATAGTCATATTTAGTGTCTTAATGGGGTGCTGATGACTTTGCAAGCCCCCCGCTGTTTTGCCTGGTAAAGGGTGGATGAAGCCAGTAAACTTTAGATGCTGGCCTGTTTACAGAAACTTTTGGTTTAACTTGAATTCCTGGCTAAACAGACCACGCAGATGCAGCCTCACAGACTTTACAATTCAGCCGTCTCTGGTTTCTTGGCTTCTAGGAAAGTGTTTGGTCATGTCCATTATTATGTAACCACAGGACAGAATTTTACACTTGATCAAATGCTACTCTTTGTGCTCAGATGAACAAAATGTGTTTACAGTTTTCTTTGAGATCCCTCCTCCGGCCTCCCTTTGTATTACAATTATCACCCTGTTGGCAGGACGATTTATTACCCATCAGCTGGAAGTCTACATCCGTCAGTAACAGACAGCCTTGTTTTCTTACATTCAAATTCACATTTTCAATACATTTTGGAAAATGTGATATTTATTTTTCATTTTATCAAAATGCTTTAAGTTAAGTTGCCTCAGCCTCTCAAATACCTGTTGGGTATATATCAAGTTTGTTAAAATGTGTAACTTTAGAGCAGCATGGGCTACTTGATTATGTTTTCTGCAGCAATGTCATCTTACATTACAGTTAAGTTTTAAATCAAGAATTTAACAGTATTGGCCTAAGGTCCCAGGTGAAACAATCTATCAGAATCTATCTCAATCTCATCAGAATCACCATATGCTATATTTGTAATGTGTTGTTAAGTTACATATGTAAAAAAACCCATTTCCACTGTAACATTAATTGTTACCTAAATATGTATAGATATATATGTATCTGTATGTGTATTTAGATATACATGTCTATTTATGTCTACATCTTTGCCATAGTGATTGTTATGATGATGTTGAATGATTTTGTAGGCAAATGTATTTTGTTTTTTTCTGGCAGATTTAGTCATCGCTGATTGATTGTATCTTTCTTAATTGCACTGAAGTCAGTGAATGTCTATTGTCACAAGACTGTTAATCACCAGTGTTTTGTACATGTAACGTGCCAAACAGCACCATCAACAGTGTGTAGAGTACAATAGCAGTGTGTTTTTTTTCCTCTCCCCTAAATGAATTCACTGTGCCAAATCTACCATGCAAGATCCAAGTGTTGGCTTGTTCTCTTAAACATATGGAAGTAGGTGTCTTTTAGTGTTTTCATATTTTTCACACACAGAAAGAAACACAAAACATTCTCAGTGTTCCAGTGCAAATCACAATGATTTGGCTCTACACGTCCTCTCTGTTGGCCTGGACATTCACTGGCTCATGACCAAAACCACCTTCGCTGAAGTCAAACCGCACACCTCAGACACTGGCGTCTTCTACACCCTCATCCTTGAAACACAGTGTGTCTTTTACAAGCTGGATGCTATTCAAAGGCTGTGAATTAAAAATCCTCCCTCTTGGCAGTGACTCTTTTTGTTCTGGTTCATGATAGGTAGTGATGCACCTTCCCTTTAGACCCAGCTCCACATCTTTGAGCTAATCTTTGCTCAGATGTTTGCACTCGTGTTATCTGTAATATTGCAGAAAGAAAATAAGCTCAGCTTGTTGGTGTTTCATGTCTGTCCTCCTGCTGCTGACACTCAGCTCCTCATTAACACTTTGATCTTTCCTTTTCAGTTATCTTAACTACTTGAAATACAGCCTTTTTCCTGGGAACTACCGTCCATTAATGTCATGAAACACTCCTGCTTTTTTCCTCTTTTCCTCTCCAAGCATATGTCTTAAAACATTCCCTCGCTGCATCTTCGGTATTCCTTTTACTAGAAATTGTGTTTTGTTTTCCTTTCCTTGGTTTTTCAAGCACTTCAGCATGAAAGTTTCAGGTCTGCGTTACATCTGATCCCTGCGTCTGCTGGATGTGTGTCGACCGTTGGCAAACACGTCAAATTAGCTTCATAAGCTTGAGCTGCCAGGTTATTGGAGGGCAGCACACACAAGAAGTTCCTTACTCTTCACAGACACGACCTGTGATACAACTGTAATCAAATGATTTCCCCAGTCTTCAACTCGGCGATGAATGTGTGATGGATTGTGTGCATGCACCATGCTGAGTTGTCTCCTGTCAAAGTCAACAAACTCTTGAAATAGAATAAAACTCCAGTTAAAGTTAACACCAGCTTATGGAAATGATCTTTGAGGCTTGGATGGTTTACTTTGTGTATGAAAAACATGTACACATTTTAAAAATAAAAAGCATAATAATACTAAACTCATGATTTCATGAATTATAACATAATCGTTTTAAATACAATGACCTGAGCAATACGTCACTGGGGTAGGGGGTTACCTCATCCTGGCATATTAATATTGTATTAGAGGGCACTATACAATATGGAGAACCCTCATTAGTTATATTATAGCCACATATTCTCTGATTATTGGCTGCACGGTGTTTGTTCATGGTGTAACCTTCAAGTGCACAGTAAAAATAAACCTAAATAAAATCAGCTTGAATGTGATCATGAAGATCATGAATGGTTGAACGCTCACCTGCGTCGCTGTCAGTCTTCCTCACATCTCTCTTCATGTCCTCTGCCCAGGACAGCGGGAAGACCAGCAGCAGCAGCAGCAGCAGCAGCAGGAACAACAAGTGTTTGCCGGTGGTTTGAACCATGATGCTGATGAGAAGTGTTGCTGGCTCCGCACAAAGATCAGCGTCTCATTCTTTGATGAATCCGGGACCGTGCGGCGCTGTGGACAAAACAATCCCTAAATACCGATGTTCTCCTGCTGCAAGTCTTCACTTTCTCTCCCTCATGTTTGCCTCTGCTCTGAGGAGGGGCATCTGTCTCCAGCACCGGGGGGATGGGGTGGGGGTGGGGGTGGAGGGGGTGACGGACGACCGACGTCCACAAACGTCAGGAGACGGTTCTTGATGAGATGACAGTAGCAGCACAGCACTTTGAGAAGCACTGGGGGGGGGGGGGGGGGGTTTATTCACCCTGTCAATCAATAGGCTGTCCTCTCTAATATCATAAACCTCATGATGTCATGAAGGTTTTATTGACTCATTGGCCTCAAATATTAAAACATTAGATGGAAAACCCAGATTGTTCCCTCTGCCTCTCATTAACACATTAACATCTGTCTGGTGCTGCTAAGTTTCCTATTCATTTTGTACCCGAACATCAATTTGAGGATAAAGTTCACCACACCAGCGGTCAATAAAACAGTCACTACTTTGCAGCTTGATGCATCACCACAGTTGCCATGGTTACCTGCTATGTCATTGAGCGGCCCTCACCTTGTTTGGTCTTGTGTGAGTGAATGAAAAGCACAAGGACTCAGATGTACCATGGATAAAGCTCTAAAATGAAATGGACAGAAGAAAAAAAAAAAACCCAGAGAGAAAAATTCTGAAAGGACTGAAAGTGTCGAACCTTTTAATACACACGTTTTAACGTTTCACAGTCTACTGTCAGGTCAGGTGAGCTTCTTTGTTAAGCTTGTGGAGCTGGATGATGTTAGTTATTCTCCTATTACAAACTGGGCACTTGAATGAAGCCTTGGAATAAAACCACAATATGCTTGTTTATTATTTCATTTTCTGATGTTGAAAAAAGGAGGTCAGGCTCTGGTTTATATCAACTCAGATAAGCTATAGTATGTGCAACATTGTACTTTTTTTATGTGGCCTAATTGTGTCTGAAAAAGCTCAAAATGGAAAACAGGTGATAGGTGAGATTAAACACTTGGAAACACACAGAAGATTAGAAACTCAGCAAACTAAAAATACACAAGGATAAAAAGCGGCAACAGGTTTGATCCGTTTCTTATGTCATCCAACCTCCACCAACAGATTTAGAGTGTGTTTAAAGACCCTAAGTAGTAACAACAGTTTAAGACTCCCTCTGTATAAAATAAAAAAGGCTGATTTATGTTTATAGTCTGAATAATACTAATGCCGTAGTTCTGAATCTCCCTAATGAGGTTTTATAGATCAGGGTTCTTTTATAGGTCTGGTTAAAAAACAGTAAATCACTTTAATGCAAGTCTTTCATTATGGGTTTGGAGGCACACAGCGCCGAGCCTGTTTGAACTAGCACTAATATTACTAATGTGGAGTGAATTCTGACCTGAGTAAATTAACCGCTTCAGTGAATCAGCTACAGACCAAAAGTATCTACGGCCATTACAAAGGCATAAGTACCAAAAGACATCAGGCTCCTTGCACAGCTGTTAGAGTGGGATCATTTGATTTATGCAAACTTGTATCAAAACATTCCCATTAATTAGAACATGAACTATAGTGTGAATGTTTACCTGTCCCTATATGTCCTGTGATAGACAGGCAACTGTCCAGGGTGTAGCCCGCCTCTTGCCCAATGACAGCTGGGATAGGCTCCAGCACTCAAGCAGTTAAGAAAATGGATGGATGTTTAATCAAATTAGCAAAAGAATATAAACTTGAAACAAGGATAGTATGGGAGTAGTTGTCTGTTTCTGGGGTTCAAGTCAAAATATAATGAATCAGCCATGTGTAATCTGTTATGTCAATGCATTTTGCACCAAGGCCTCCAGCTGAGTGAATCTGACTGTGCAACAACAACATCACCTCTGTGATTTAAATCATCACTATTAATGGCAAAACCTTAGTGCGTGTGGAAAGGTTGGCACACTTTGTATACAACCACAAGTTATGCTCTGGATGTTTGGATTTGAATAAATTGTATTTTTTTTTTAAAAAAAAAAGGGGAAACAAAATCTCAATGTTAACTCCTGAGCTGAGAGAAATGAAAACTTCATGAATGTAGCCAGAGACCAAAACAAATGGTCCAATTTTATGTCAAACTGCGAGAAACGTTTTCGTATTGGCCTTAGAAATATCTCCATGATTGATCCTGTGTGTGAAACCTCTGAGTCTAACTTCATATCTGAAAAACCTTCTTATGTGTACATTAATATGACAGAATATTTTAGCTTTTCATTTTTAGTGTGTGCAGCAAAGTCTGCAGTCTATCCTAAATGATGGAGCCCTCGGTTCTTTTGTATAAGCATGTTTCAGTTTTTTTAATTTAATATAAATGTTGGACTTCTAAAACTTCTCAGACAAATTATTGTAAATAAAAAAGCTATTTTTATTTTATTGAAATAAGGTATTTGTACTTCATATTTATGGACAGTTTTTCTTGTCCTGTGTCATTTTCCTTTTGGAGCCTGTGCCCACATACAGCTGTTGGAGACTGAAACTGAAGTTAAAGCTGAAAAAAGCAAATGTACAAGATGATCTACATAGGTTTGATATGTTCAACATCACTTTGACGCTGGAGTGAAATGTTAACATTTGACAAAAATCCAGTTTGTGGAGGCCTAGTCTCTCTCTCTCTCTCTGGGGGGGTCTAGTCTCGAGTGAGTTTAAGATTCACTTAACAAATACAGTCAAGTCGGAAAGTATGGGATCAGCAGGAATAATCAGTTTGTTTTCGCAAACAATATTTGGATTTAAGATCAAATAATAGATATGAAATATGATACATGATAATATGATAAAGTAAGCCTAAGTAAGTAGTAACATGTGACTGACAGATGTTTCTTGTTACCCAAGGGTGCTTCATGAGGTTGCTGTTCAAAGAATAACTAAGCGATGTCACTTGGTTTTAGCCATGGGTTTTACCTGTGAAGACTCTATTTGTTGTTAAAAGGATAAATCAACATAAAAACCAGAGAGCTGCCTATGAAAGAAAAATATTATTTTGAAGCTGAGAAAACAGGAAAAGCTTACTCATGAAAATCAGACATTGCTTTTGAGTTGTGGTTAAAAAAAAACAACTAATTAATAAAAGTTGCTTGGCAGAGAATGATGATACCCTAAACTTAATATTTGATTTGATGCAAAGTTTGGAAGAGAATAGGAGCAGCTCATGATCAGAACTATACAAGCCCATCTGTGAAGTACGGTGGAGGTGGTGTCATGGCTTGGGCTTGCATGGCTGCCTCTGGATCAGTCCCCATTTTTACTGAGGAAGTCTTTGCTGTTGATGTTAGCAGCATAATTAATTAGGAGATATACAGAGGCACTTGCCAATCGTAGTTTGCTAATTTACAGATAAATGCAAAAGAAAAGAAAATAAAATAAAAAATAAACATTGGGACATTCATCTAGCTTCTACCAGCAAAACACACAGTCAACTCCACAAACGACTACATAAGATGGGGTAATGCAAAGGTTTCAGACTTATCAATCATCAGACTTGAATCATGTCGAATTTCACCTGCTGAAAAGGACTGAAGGCATTAAACCCAAATGGCTTCAGCGTATAGCACACACGAGAGAACTGGTCTTGCAAGTTTGTATACTTTTAGAGAAGACTGTAGGTTTTTCTGTTAGCTTATCTGCATCTTCAATTTTCCCGCTGTTCATGTAATGCCACTGGCTGAGGTGAGATGTGTATACGTACACTGCCAAAAAGAGGGAAAGACCTGCAAGCCAATGTGAGTGTATTTTCCCCTTTAACAATATTTATTTTTATTCTTGTCATTGCTCTTATTATTAGTCCACGCAGGCTTTTTTCTGATGCGCAGTTCTCAGTATGTTTTTCTAATGACACAGTACAAAACAATTAACCATGTGCAAATGCGTGCAGTGCAGTATGAATGTGGCCTGTTTCCAGATCTCTTCATGGTCTCCCATGTCTCAGACTGAAACAGAACGACGAATGACAAGAAACAAAATGGCTCTTCATTCTGATAATTAGGGTAATGTGAACTGTTACTGACTGCTCAAGAGGAAAACATCCCCACTCTGATTTCAAATCGAGAAGAAAATCTCAGTCTGTTATCAAGGAGGCATTCACTGTGTGTTCTTCTTTAGAGAAATAACAGTGAGAGTGATCAGAACAGAACAATATGCCCACAGTGCTCCTTTCATTCAGATGCAGCTTTTTTACTTTTGGAAACTGATATTACAGCGGCACCCTCTGGACATATTTGTCTTCAGTACCAAACTCTGGTATAAGTATGTTGTGGGAATCCCTTCAATATGCTATCATCCCCATAAACAAGCTCACATTGCAGGAAAGGAATAGACTTCTCTTTAAGGGCTGTGTGAATACCCAGTGAGGGGCACAGCCATTTGTTTGTCCTGAAGGAAATAGCTCTGCAAGGTGTTATGCTAGACCAAGTGTGCCTGTTCTGCCCCTGAGCTTCTTTTAGTTGATGTCTTAGAGTGGAATCATCCAAAATGAAAACGTGCTCACTTAGGCAAATGAGGCAGGAGAAGTATAGTGATTGCTGTGCTCCTGTGAGCTTGTTATATAATCTATAATTGGTGCATGAAAGTCAAAGACAAAAAAAGGGAGCAAATATGAAAACAACCTGAGATCCACAGCAGAATATGAACTAATCAGATGATGTGTGATGTGAAATAATACATTAATTAACGATGGATTTTCCATTAATTCAAAATAATTAGTTTTCTATTTTCACTACTAGTTTAAAAGTGGGAAACAACGTATGAAACTGTTTTTGTGCTGGTAGAACTGAGGTGAATATTGGAGCAGTAGGGGGTCATTGACCTTGGTCCTTGGATTCCTTGTCAGCCACCGTTACAGAAGATTATCGCCAGTTCCTCATTTCCATCTTGGTGTTCATACTTTTATTATTCTATAGAATGACAGAAAGACATTCAACGGTTTGTGAAGAAAGTGACATAAATCTGTGTATGAAGAAATGATTTCAGTGCATTGTAGCGGAACATGTTGTAATACCTTTTTTCATTTTCTATTTGTGTCAAAGGACTCATATTTGCTTGACTTTTTTCACCAGCAGGTCTTCTTCTGTGCCAAGCTCAAAATGTCAACTTCTCTCTGGAGTTTCCTGTGTAGACCATATGATTTTTCTTTCTCACAAAAAGTCTGAATACAAAAAAAGACGCTACTGCATTTCTGAACCCAGATAACATTCCTGATGTTTAGCACCAATTCTGCAGTAAAATCTTTATAGTTGTCTTTGAATCAAAGACTGAATAGTAAGAATTTACTTATCATGATGAACCACACAAAGAAATATGAGTAACTTATTTCTTGATGCAGCATTTTACTGATATAGTCATAGTCATATAGTCATCTAGGTTGGGAGCCCTTCTGCAGCACCCAAGGCTTCTGGATGTCTTACCCAGGGAGTACGTACTGGATGATGCTTCAAGAGCTACTACGTGTAGGGAAAACCCTCTTAGTCCGGGACTTGCATTCTTTAGTTCAGGAATAGAACTGGAACAAAGAAGGCATTCATCTACAGTGGCCTTGGTGAGATTTTGATTAACAGAAACTTAAACACTATGAACACAGAAATACACAAGGACACACACAAACACAGTAACAGCCTACTTACAGTAAAAGTACTGTCAGTCAAATTACCCGTCTGACAAGACAAAGCTACCTGAACTATGCAGGGGTTGGCTTTTTGATAATCTGGCTTGATCATCAAAAACACAAACAGCTCTTTTACACGTCGTGTAAGCAGCAGTAATAATGTGGTATGGTATTTGTCGACACCCTGTGCTTCACAGGAGATTCAGATTAAAACAGATGACAGTAACCACAGTCATGTTCACAGTCATGTTGAAGTCTGGTCAACAAGACCGGAAAAGAGCTCTTCCTGTTTTGATAAAGCAATAACAAGCCTACAAAACGTCACAATGAAACAAAAACCATTTGAATAATAAGATGAGATTAAATAATAATAAATAAATAAATAAATGTTGGAAACAATTATGTTATTACTCAGTAAATATTAACACTGCTCCTGCACGCACATAGGCCTAAACAATTAAACCAATAAAATAAACTGAACTTCAATTGTGATTAGTGATATCAAAATGAGTTCATGAATCCATATGCTGAAAACATGTACACATACATACACATACAGTTTATCAACAGTTCGAAAAGTAAATAGCAGAATCGCTTGATTTGTTTTAGCACAACAAAATAAAGTATTTATTATCTTTTAAATGTTGACATTATTTACACAATCGGGTGTTTATAGGAATCCCCCACGTTTGGGGAATTCCAGGTAAAAACCCCTGATATTAGCAGACGCGTTCACGCTCAGTCTCTCTCTTCCCGTGAAGTACGAGGCTGAAGTTGGCATCTGATTCGTCGCCACAATCCCGCAGTTGATGGGAAAGTTAAGAGAAACCTGAGCTTGGTTATGGTGCTGGCTTTTCTCCAATATGTAAACTTTTATATTGTTGTAAATGTGTATTGGACATTCTAAAATCACATTTAAACTTATACACATATGTATTCACAAAGCTTCCTAAGCCTAAAAGATGCTCCTAATGATGAAATTCAACGAAGGATCTTAGAATTATAAAGTTTTGTTTTTTTTAAGTTTTAAAAACTAATAATATTCACCAAGCGTCTTAAAAGAGCTCCTAAGGTTAAAAACTGTTTCTTACTTTTAAAATGCTTAAGAGTTTCAAAAGTGGTGGAAGGACAGAGGAAGAAATATTCTCCAAACACTGAATGACAGGGTGTAGATCATGTAGAGATGTGTGTGGTCGATCTCATGAGAGATGTGCTCACACCTCCAACCCAACACAGTAACAACACAAACTAAAACATGATAATGACATGAGACAGTGCAGCATTGATGACTTGTACCTGTTGCGTCCTTCAATAAGCAGAGTGATCGGTTTGAACTTAGCAATCATTTTTATCTTTACTGGGATTCTGAGAAAATGTCAGCGAATGAATTTAATCTCTAAGACAAACTTTCAGACTTAGGAAGCTGTGACAAGGCCTCTGGTCCAAAGTGGTGTAGATGTGGGAGCAGCAATTGTAAGCGTAACATTTTGATTATTTGAATAATGTTTGGGGGGGTTGTGTTTTAGAGTGATTCTACAGTATGTAGTACATATTAACATTAATAAAAGGATTCAAAGAAGGAGAAAGGGTCAATCTTTAACCGGACTCTTTAACTTTCCCTTTAACAGCCACCTCTGAATGTACGAATCAGATACCAACTTCGAAACCTAATGTAGAAAAGATGTTGTAAACCATTTCTGTAAACTGCATCGAATCCTCTTTGGACGTGTACCCATGCTTATAATTCGTATTTGAAAACTGGTATATGCGCCGAGGCTGTTTGAAATCTCGCAATGCAATAACATTAAATGTAGGCCCGCTGTGGGAAGCTGTGAAAACCTTGGGTCGTGAACGCATCTCGTAAAACCCCGGAAGCGTGCCGTCACTAGCAACAACAAACCCACCTGCCTTAAATGACAGCTGGGCTACGTTAGTCTGCGACAGCTGCTTCAGAGGAGCCTGGCATCGCACCGCCAATGCACAAGGACGTGAAAGCGCATAATCTTTGACTGGGGTCGTTGGGTCCACGGTGTTTTCGTCGGTAAACGCCTGAACCGTTTCTCGGTTGTTGTTTTTTCTAGCCGCCGTCCCCCCCCCCCTCCCTTCTTAGCTAGCTTAGCTGGCTGCGCGCTCAGCGACATGGTGGCATGCATGTGATTGGGAGGGCTCCTCCTCACTGCGTCCATCTGAAAAAGTAGTTCTGCTTTCAGTGTCTGGCTTAGCGGATGATAAATCTATAGAGACTTCCAGTAAAAGGATCACAACCTGCCATGGAGCCGTCCGCGGCGATGGGCTGTGTGAATGTCGGCAGTCTGACCAGCACCTTGGCGGTGATCCCCTACCAGAAGCTGACCGACCTGTACTACCTGAGCCGAGGGGGGTTCGGCACCGTGTTCAAGGCGCAGCACTCGGACTGGAGGACCACTGTGGCCATCAAGTGCCTGAAGCTCGACTCTCCCGTTGGAGAAAGGTAGCCTGCCCGCCTCATACAGCAATTTAGGCCATGCAGTCAGCTGACAATTAAAATCTACTCTGATACAGAAGCTCGCATAGTTTTGTTTGTTTGTTGTAGCTGTTAGGTTTGAAAAGCCAGGATCTACTGTACACTCAGGTGTCACACTTGCAGGTACATTTGAATTAGTTGCACCTGTCACTGCTCTGTCTGTGAAACAGCTGCAGGACCTGTTTCTTTATAACATAATCGTCCCTCCTTTGTGAAGTTCAGCTGAAGCTTGCTGAGATCCACACATTTAAAGCTGAGTGGGTCACGAAAGCTTCTTGGTACATGTGTGGATGGTCAATAATTCGGTTCCATCATTCAACTGGATTTTAGTGGGATGACGATGTGTCAATATTATTGTTCTACATTAAGATGCTGGGCAACCTGTGTGTAGTAATAAAATGAGTGTGCAAAACAGGTGATAACATGACATATATCATTTGGTAATAACCCTAAAATGTATAGATTAATATCCTGCACAACCTACAGCCTTGATGAGAACTTCTTTATTTCAGTTCATGTCTTTTTCGTGCTTCCTGTGCCTGTGTTAACACAAACCACTCTATGTATGTTGCTACTCTATTTGGAATCACTATCACTGTCTGGTGTTTGAGACTGACTCTGTGTTGTTGGCTTTGCTACAGAGAGAGGAACTGCCTTCTGAAAGAGGCAGAGGTGCTCCACAAAGCCAGATTCAACTACATCATCCAGATCTTTGGCATCTGCAACGAGCCAGAGTTCTTCTGCATAGTCACAGAGTATATGAGCAATGGATCCCTGGACCTGTTGCTCCATGAGGTAGCTACAAGTACAGTGACATCATAAACACTCAGATGGTATTAAGAAAGTACAAATATAAATTACACTTCTTGGGTAAAGTTGTTTTCCTCTTTCACTCACAAAAGCAGAACTAAGTCATTTTCTTTTTGGTTCAATGCCACATTAATGCTGAACCCTGAGAATATTAGACAGTTCTTGTTTTTGCTCACATGTTGTCAAAATGACCATGATATGAAATTAAACCTGTCTTTTTGTTCTTGGCGAGCTGCACCAGCTCTTTCTTTGTCTCTTTTATGTATCAGTCATCATGTGCACGGCTGCCATAGCCCGTAGCAAAAGTGAAACTTGCGAGTATTCGAAGTCTCTGATGAAACTTTCAAACTACTTGGGAAAGAGAAGCTGAACAGTGAGGACAGCAGACAGTTATAGTTTAGGGAAATTCCCATTTGACTTCATTTTGTGCTCTTGGATCAGTTATTCCTGTGTTTTTTTTTTTATGCAGTGTCACACATCCTCTAACTCTGCACTTGTCTAAACACGTGTTTTATGATGACTTTTATTGACATTCTTATACATGTTCTGATGTCTCCACCTGCAGAAGGAGATGTACCCTGTTCTCGCTTGGCCTTTGCGACTGAGGATTCTTTATGAAATTGCACTTGGGGTCAACTTCCTTCACAACATGAACCCACCGCTCTTACACCATGACCTAAAGACACAGAACATACTGTTGGATAGTGAATTTCATGTTAAGGTGTGTGTCTTTCAGTCATAAACTGGTACAAGGTGAACTGTGTGACAAATGTATGACTGTTATCTACTCTGCTACTTTCATGACTGTATATTTGTGTGATTAGTAGCTCACTCGTTGGCCCATAGAACTCATGCAATCAGGCATCAGTCAGTTATTCTTTCAGGCAATAATTACACCACTCTCACAACAAAGCTAATATTCTTGGAGCCCCTATCACTTTTTTGATTCGATCAACTAACTGTCGTGCTAAACGCTAACATGCTGCCATTCTCTTATTGTTCTGTCCAGATTGCTGACTTTGGCCTTTCAAAGTGGCGGAAGTTGTCTGTCAGTAAAGGCTCGGGGTCCAAGCCCACAGAGATGGGGGGCACAGTGATCTACATGCCCCCCGAGGAGTATGAACCATCCAAGTCCCGGCGTGCTGATGTGAAACATGATATGTACAGGTGAGTGATTAAAAATAGAGTGGACAACAAGAAGTGTGTTCTCCATTAAACTGGATGTGACATACGTCCATAACCTCTGTGACATGTAAATATGTTTCATGCTCCTGACTGAACTATTGGACTGACAATATGGGTACTTTTTTATTTTTTATGTCACTGATAAAGTAGATATTTGTCAATTGCAGGTGGCATTGTGGGAAAATGAGTTTTTCCTGTCTAGCAAGGTGAGACAGTTTGACAGTATTGGATTGAATTGTTAACATACCAGAGCAGAGCACAGTGCTGGCATTTGTGCCAAAGGGTAGATCACTCCAACATACCCAGCACAATGAGATAGCAATGGTCTTATTCCAGGAATCTGTCAGAGAGAGGGAGTAATACAGTTACAGTACAAAAAACAAACGAAAAAAGAAACCAACTTTCATTTGTGGCTGAGTTTGAATCTCTCCAGCCTCTCAATGTGTTTGGGCACCAGGTTTGAATAGTTACAACAGGTCAGTCAGTCACGACTCTTCCTTTTTGGTGCGGTTGTCGTAAAGTCCCTCAGCTCTAAAGGGGAATGCCACTCAAAAAGGATTATGCAACACTAATTTCCTTTAACTGTGCCTCTTCTTGATGTTTACATTACAGCTATGCCATCATTATGTGGGAGGTGCTGTCGAGGCAGATACCATTTGAAGGTATCTCTTTTTTTTTTTTTTTTTTTTTATACCAGAATTTAAGGTGTTCTTCTTTAAACCTTCTTCAGTTTACCTGCTCTTTGACTGAGTTGTCAAAGTGCTTCCGGGCTAAACTGGTGTCTGCATGTCTTTGTGGTCAGAGGTGACAAACCCTATGACGATCATGTTCAGCGTGCTGCGCGGTATGCGTCCTGACACCAGCCTTGATAGCCTGCCCCATGAGATCCCGGGCAGAGAAACCCTCATCAATTTAATGTCCTGTGGCTGGACTTCTAACCCTGATGAACGGCCTTCATTCCTCAGTAAGCTCACACAACTAACCGCACTGCAGGAATTTGTTTTTGGCAGAATTTTCCATACTCAGCCTGCTCAAAAGCCTGTGAACTCATCTGTACTGGTTTGACCTCTTTCAAAGTTTGGGGTTAATCTCTTCATGTTGAGTAACAGCAAAATCCTCCTTGTCACTGTCAAATGCTACTCTGACGAAACCGTGACTAAGTGTCAGCTTCCTGTCACATTCATAAAATTCGCTCTGCTGTTTACACTGAAACACCACACGTCTATTTGCTTATTACACATGAAATGATTTTTGTTAGCATTGGTGAAATCTACCTTGATATTAGGTCACATGAACTCCTTTTTATCACGAACACTAAAATAATCTTTTTAGAAAACTGGACCAGCTTATGAACTTAGATATGTTTCCCTCTCACATGTGAAAAGAAATCATTCATTGCTTATCCAAAATAATGTATAATAATTAACATTAAAGCTACAGCATCTCACTGTTTTTTAATAATTTTAGTAGAAATATGTTTCAAAATGTCTCTTATTGTGGAGATGTGCTGTACCCACACAAAAGTGGCATTAAACAGCACAGACCATTGAAGTTCCTGATCATCACTGTCTTGTAGTAACTGTACTCCGCCCAATCTGGGTAACTGTAGGTTTCCACTTTACTATACTGTGCTTGTCAGCATCTCACTAAATGTGTTAATAGCATGCCAGTATAACCACATGTGACTAAAAATCATAAAAATTACCACTAACTGTTAAACGATAGTTTTGTCCTGTATTGTTGAGATGTTTTTGTAGTATGACGTGCAGTAACACTGCGATGTGTTTACTGCCATTACAGAGTGTTTAATCGAGCTGGAGCCCATGGTGAGAAACTTTGATGAAATAGACTTCCTGGAGGCTGTGCTGGAGATCAAGAGGTCAAAGGTCAGTCAGGAATCTTCATGCTGTTTGTGTTTTCTTTGTAGGTGTTGTTTGGGGGGGGCATTTTATGTCTTTATTAGACAGTGAATATTCAAGAAATAAAACTGGATAAACTGCGTCTGTCATGTCTCAGTGGTGTTGGGTAATATTGGTCAGGATTTCGAGCTGGATTAAAGAATCCGTCCTCTCTAGGAAGTCAGAGTTAATAATGATATCTGATTTCGTCACACAAAGAAGTACCTATATGGTAGATGTGTAATCTGGGGCAATTTGAATTGTACTATGACTAATGAAGTAATGGGACAAAAATGTTACTTCATAAATTCCATGAAATATATTCTTCCCTTTTTCAGTTTTGGTGTGTGTGGGTTTGTATGCACGTGAGTGAGGCTATTACCCACTCAAAAAACAGTTTTTACTGTGGTTATCGGTTTTGAGAGCAACAACAAAAACAAAAGTTTTTTTAGATAAATGTTTGATGTTCAAATGTTTCTTTTGTCTCCCAGCTAATGCTAGTTGCTCTTATTTCCTATATTTCAAAGTCTATAAAAAGTCTAATGCAAAAAAATTACTTTGAAAACACTCAAATTACAGTACAGTAGCAGGAAAAAGTTAGTGAACTTTTCCAAGTACAGTATTTTTAAGCTGATAAAGTACAACAGTTCTGATGTTTCGTGTTTTTTCAACACATCTACTAAACATAGTGTGTGATGGTGTAAAAAGTAAGTGAAACACTGAACACCAGCTGGAGTCAGGTGTTAACCTGGGGCCCGCATTCACAGACATTCTGTAAATGCGACAAGTCCTAGCTGGGAGTCCCAGCCTTAAGGTGATTTAGGAAGCCTCAGCGAGGAGGTGTGGCTGTTTTGCTGCCTCTGAACCTGAACAGGTTGCCATCGTGAGGGGAAATGTTTATCTAGATTTCCCACAGGATCATGTCAGGGTGTCTGTCTGCAAGCTAAAGCTCAGACGACACAAAACACCAAAGTACATGTGAACTTACTTTTTCTTCTTCTTGTAGTAATGATCTAATGTTAATATTTCCTATTGCTATTAACCATGTGATGAACAGTGCCTGGTGTTCCCTCAGACCCGAGAATATTTTTGTCATTCTCTCAGAGTCCTTGTTTGACAAGCTCTAAGTACCTGAACCCCCTGTTACCCCGTTTGGTCAAGTGTGGGACCCTTATACATATAAAAGTGTATCTTATATAAAAGTGTGTCTTTTTACACTGTCCCGTCAATTCAGCTTGCCACAGGCGGACTCCACTCAAGTTCTAGACATGATCACAGATTGGAGTGCCACAGTAAACGATCTGAATACCTTGAAAATGTACCAAACAATCAGGTCTTCATACTGTAAAGTGAGGGGATAGGACTGTAGCGAACATCAGTATCGCGTTTTACTGTTTGATCTTCATAAATCTTCCCCAACAGTGTGATTAACTCCTCTCTTCTCCATTTATCATCCACTTTCTCTTCTTTTCTCTGCAGTTGAGGCAGAGATCAGGCTGTTGTGCAGCTCAGTCAGTGAGTGAGAAGAGGAGTGGGGAGGGAACCCTGAACATGCTTAACGACAGACCCAACCTTTGGCCGGTCAGTAACCACTCATCTTTACCTACATTCAGGATAATATTACGCACTTAGGACGTTTGTGTTGATGTGTGAATTTAACATCGCTGTCTGCTCTGCCACAGGAGAGCTCCACCTCAGGCTCAGGCTCTGACATATCACTACCAGGCGCCCTCACCAGCAGCAATGCTGCACCCTCTAAAGGTAATAAATACACAACTAATGTTTCCATCTCACTGAGAGTTATGTTGCTGTGAGTCAGATTTTGTCTTTAATTTTATAGAACATTTAAGTGAGTGGTCTTGAATTGATAAGATGGTTAAAACACAGATGAGTTTGTCGACTTCACTTTGTTTCTTTTACTCTTTCTGACACAGGTGAGCTTTCATCATCATTCATAGCTCATACTCTGGAGCCTCCCGAGTCTCTGAAGGATCACTGCGCAGTCAACAATCTGAATGGCTACCAGAGCGCCAGGCCCCTGAATGACCTGAATATTCCCCTCAAACACGGTCTACCTGTCACTGAGTGCGAGACTCAACTGGATAACCTTACCCTCAAACAGCCTCAGCAGCAAGGTACAAGCACTTCAACAATCATGTCTTGCCTCCTGTGTTTATGTCTCATTTGTCTTGATCCAGTTCTTCATGGTGAAGAGGAGGTTGTCTAGTTTAACCTATGATGGCGACACCTTGAAGCTGCTTACTATGTAGAATATGTTGATCCTTATTGTTCAGGTTGAGAATGGTGCTTGATAAGACAGATGGATGTGGATTACACTATATGTTTAGATATAACATGGACACATGGACGCAGTTTTTCAAAAACTTACTGTAGATGTGTGAAAGGGTTAATAATAATATCCCTAATATAATACAGTACTAAAAAGAAAATAATGTTTGGTTATTTTACCATGACAATCTCTTCTTTCTCCTCCCTCACAGAAGATTACTCTCCCCCACAGCACCACTTTTCGCCCTCACAAGGCCCAATTGCCCAGTGGATAACAACACGACGCGAGGACATCGTCTCCCAGATGACAGAGGCCTGTCTCAACCAGAGCTTGGACGCTCTTCTGGCCCGCTCCATGCTGATGCGAGAGGATTACGAACTTGTGGTGAATCAGCCCACACGCACAGCAAAGGTCCGCCAGCTCCTAGACAACTGCCACAGACACGGTGAAGACTTTTGCCGCATTGTTGTCAGCAAGCTGCATTACAACAAGATGATGGGTCTGATGCCGTACCCGCCTGAAATTACCTCCCCTATCACAGCCTTCACATCCAGTGCACCCACAATGTCCATGTCCTGCAATATCCCCAGGAACATGTAGCAGCAGTCACAACCAAGCAATGGAAACAATCCAGATTTTAGACTGAACCACTTACACTACAGTTAACTCTTAATGGATCCGTTGACGTCAAGATGGTCACTACGGTTCAACATGAAGAACGACTGGTTGAGTAGGAAGAGTCACAGGTACATAGCTAAGCTATTGGCTTCAAATTAAAAATTCACTCATCAACTAAAGATGACAATTTTTTTAATTCTGTAGAATCAGAATCAAAAGACTGAATGTGTGATTTAATTTAACAATGTTGTGGATTAAATAAGGTGATTTATTTATAGTCCTTTCATTCTCAGTGGATGTGCTGCAGGGTTTGTCAGGCTTTTTGTCTTTGAAGCTCAAGTTACCATCAAGTAACAATAAAAGTAGCCTAGTATTTGTGTGTGTGCACGTGTGTGTGTGTGCGGGCGCGCGTGTGTGTACGTGTGTTTATGTAGCCTTATTTGTAGAAGGCAAACATTTTTGATACACTCAGTTGATCTGAGAAACTTACAGGAGCACTGTTAACATGCTGGAAAACCTACGGCCAAAATAAGGTTTACTCCTATTATAGCAATCTTATCTTGATTTAGTCATGGATTAACTTTCCTGAGCGTGTTTACCACCTGTGTGTAAGTTAGTGTTTGGTCCTGGCTGCGTTAAAGCACATACCCTATAAAAAGTTAGTGTGAAAATGCATAATGAAGTGTGTGCAACAAAACCTGAAAGCTAATGATAACAACCATGTGTACCATGCGTTTCAGAACACGACTAGCTTCACATCACTCGGCTGAAATGTTTGAATGAGTTGGATTTTAGTAGCTTGTAGTCGTGCGACTGTGTGGGAAATTTTTTGGTCCCTGCTGCCTGGACTGTTTTCTTCCCTCTCTGTGTCACTGCTAAGCTAAGGGAGCCGAGTGAAGAGGAAGTTGAGATTGTAATATAACACCCGCAACGTGAGGGGTGAGTGTGTCAGCATGTCTGTGCGTAGATTAATAGTGGACCAAAGTGATCTGTCCTTGGATTGCTTTTGGCCTTCTCAGTAGTGGCCTCATTTCTTAGTGTTCTTAATTATATTCACCTAAGACACTTTGTAAAACTCGTTCATAGGCTTCCAGTTACAGTTCTTCCATTAGAATAAGAGCTAAGATATATTTTATATTTATATATATATATATATATATATATATATATATATATAAATCTTAGCTTGTAGTATAAGTTTATTTTTTATCCTGAAGAGTTGCTCTGCAGAAATGTAAGACAACTGTAAAATCAAACCTCTTTTGCTTGTAGCATCATATCTTACACTCCAATGAGTTTATTTATTACTCTTGACGTGTCACTTTTTCTACTGTGGTTATGATGCATAATCTGCTCAAAATGAAAGTAACACGGATCACTAACATTCAGCAAGTGAAGTGCAAGAAAACACATTCACAATAAAAGAGTAGCACTGGTTTATGTGTTTGAATTAGAGGAAAACCTGTTTGACAGGTCAGTCGCGCCAAAATTCGTTGGAATTGTAGATAAAATAGGACGTTATTTTCATTATGGATTAATTGAATTACCATTTTAAAATTACAGTATTGCAGAGGTTGCATTTACACTCTGAACATCCATCTATTCAATACAGAATAGTGGTTTCTTGTTGTCCTTTAGTTCTCTATAAATACTCCACAGCTTCTCATTACGTCGATGCACAGGTTCCCCATCATTAGTTGGACAGTAAATTGTAATTCAGTAACACATGTACTCTGTAGAACACAGTGGTAAATGAGTCACTTTAGGAAGACACTGTTACAGGAAATCGTACACAATGATACAGTTTAATGTCATTTGAATGACAACAGGAAGGCCAAGCAAGGTCCATATTCTTCCTCATTGGACGGCTTTCATAACTGTGCCTCATATTCTATTCGTGGCCTCAACTACAGCGACGTGTAAAAGCCTTTTACACTCTTATCTAGCAAAGTTGAGTCAAAATATTACAAATTTGGTATCCTAAATATGCTGTAACATATTTTGTATGGTAGATGATAGGTTCATCTTTATGTGTATATATATGTTCATCTGTGATCTCTAAAGATATAAGCATTTTCTTTTTTGTTTAAAGTGTTTATATGATATTCAAAGAATTGTCTACTGCAAACTACCGGCCTAATTTAGTGCCCATATCATTGAAAGTGTCAGTTTACATAACAATAATATTATAATGTGTCACATAAAGTTCAGTTGAGGGGTAACTGTGGTTTCAACAGAAACTAGGATTTTTTCATATATTGTATTAAACTCTCCAATAAAATGGGTAATCTGTTTTTACTTCTGTCTGTGGTTCTCTTTTTTCATGATTTCTCTTTTTAATATTGTTATATTGTTGCTTTATATTCAAATACATATATATATATAAATATATACTTATATATAGTAATTCTATCAGGATCTATTCTTATCGATGTTAAGCTGCTGACTGGTGTCCCGAGAACCAAGAGGCTATGGATAAGAGAACAGGCAACACATGGTGCGTGTGGGTAACAGTTATATACTGTGGCAAGTTGTTTTAGTCACTAATCAGCTGTTTATAATAAATATATTAAATATATATACTGTATACTGTACATCTCAGCATCTCTGACTGTATGATGCATGTTGACCCCGAAAGCAGCTTGGCTCTGTCTGTCTTAGTTGTTGATGGCTCTCTGGGGGCTGGCACTGGGTCTGCTTTTCTCTGAAAATAGAACAGAGGAGGAACACGAGAGCACATGTCATCTAGAGCTGGGAAAACACACGTTGCGGTTGTCCTGGACAGCAGGGATTGCAACACCAACTGTCCTGTTGCTACCTGTCAGCTGTGATCGCAGCAGTGTCGTCTGGTTCAGGGGAGCAGCACTGACCTAAGGGGAACTCTACGTGCTCATAAGGACAATAAATCTTTAGACTTTCCCTCGAAATCAGGTAATTTCACTGTATTTTTCCTCCTTATACACATTTGCCTTGTGTGGAGTGCTGTATCTGAGAAGTAGGATAGACTTCAGAGAAAAACATTTGTGTGAATGATCTTATTTACTGGCAGGGTGACGTTCAGCTTTAATGTTCCAGTCTCAAGTTGTGTAATTGCACTTTGAAGCTGTTGAGCAATGTCATATTGATTTGAAATGTATCAAACTTGAAGTGTTGTTACCTTTATATCTCTCTCATTCTTAATATTTCATCTCCACACCAACCCTGCAGGACTAATGGAGGACCTGAGGCACAAGGTGGTGGTCATGTCACAGACAATATGCCCAAGTTCCCGGGCTCCATCTGATGGGGACCTAAAGGCCCCAAATGGAGCTAAAGAGGAGAAAATAAAGCTGAAGAGAGAAATATCTCTCATCAATGGCATCTGCCTCATCGTGGGCAACATGATTGGCTCTGGAATCTTTGTCTCTCCGAAGGGCGTGCTCATGCACAGTGCCTCTTACGGGCTGTCATTGCTGATTTGGGCTCTCGGTGGCATCTTCTCAGTGTTTGGGGCTTTGTGCTACGCTGAGCTCGGCACCACTATCACGAAGTCTGGAGCCAGCTATGTCTACATCCTGGAGTCGTTTGGCGGCTTCCTGGCTTTCATTCGCCTGTGGACATCCATCCTGCTGATCGAGCCGGCCAGCCAGGCAGCGATTTCACTGACCTTCGCCAACTACTGGTTAGAGGCCTTCTACCCCACCTGCCAACCACCATATGATGCTGTGCGCCTCATAGCCGCAGCCTGTCTGTGTAAGAGATACTTCCATGTATGAATGAGTGTGTTTTTCACGCACAATATCTAATTGCAGGAATTAGACTTTGGCTGAGACTTGACAGTGAATCTGTAAACTCTAGTATGTGTTCCTTTAGTTAAGTAGTCTGGATGATTTCCAGAAACTGAAACTATATATAACTCAATAAGTCTATTTCAAACTGCTTTGCAAAGGAAATTTGTAATAACTTTATGTTCTTGATGCCCCCCCCCCCCCCCCCTTATTATTCAGCGTTCAGTCTCTCAACTCGGTGTTGGATTAAGTTACTGCTAATATGTACTTGAGATTTTCTACAGCTACAACTGGTGAAAGGAGAGGAATGTGCAGTTTGATGCCATTCAATTGTCAGTGCAGACGTTCCCTCCCAAAATACGAAAAAAGAGCTTAAATAGTTTCAAATAGTTCCTCATTCGTCCCAGTGTCGAACTCTGTGACGGTGTGGGACTGCCACCAGCTAAAGTTAGAATCCTGACTTTACTTTGTGCTGTGACAAAGGAAAGAAAGGAGTTACCAGAAGCAGTATTTAGGTGAGAGAGCAGCGCCGTGAGTCATCAACCACTTTACCAAGAAGTGAGTTTCTGTTTCTGGAACCGCACACTGAACGTGGTCCACGCAGCAGAGGAGCTGATCCCTGCTGAGATCAACTAGTCACACAAAAATACAAGCTGATAAAATGCAGAAGCTACTTTATGTTTGTTTGTATAAAATAAGATGCGACTCACCGTCTTAATTCCCTACTTGGTCCAGGTCTGCTTATTTTTATCAACTGTGCCTGTGTGAAGTGGGGAACTCTGGTCCAGGACATTTTCACTTATGCCAAGCTCATGGCGCTCTTCCTCATCATCATTGTGGGAATCCTGAAATTAGCCACTGGTAAGTTAAAACACAAGAAAACTGTCCACTCGAAATAAGGTCAGATACAGGCAGCGTACCTCGAACTGTGACTTCTCTTTGCGCAGGAGAAACGAAGAACTTTGAGAGTCCATTTGAGGGCTCCTCCACAGATCCTGGAGCCATCGCTCTGGCCCTCTACTCGGCTCTGTTCTCCTATTCAGGCTGGGATACGCTCAACTTTGTCACCGAAGAGATTCAGAATCCAGAGAGGTGGCACATCACACACAATTCTTATTGGTTTTTGTATTATTTAGATGAGTTTGACAGAATAAGTGGAGAAACGAAATAAAATCTGTCTTTCACACTAACTTCTGTGCGCTTTGTTGCAGGAATCTGCCCGTGGCCATTGCCATTTCCATGCCCATAGTCACCATTATCTACCTGCTGACCAATGTAGCGTACTATGTGGTTCTTGACATGCCGTCTCTGCTGGCCAGTGATGCCGTCGCTGTGGTAAGACACCAGCAGCCACTTGAGGCACATAATTGATTCTGCTGCTAAATATAGTCCTGCTCTGCTTAAAAACGCCATTGAAGTGTCAGAGAATCATCGGAGCAGATTTGTTGACCTAGATCCTAACAAGCCATGTGGTTCTCACCCTGAAGACATTTGGAGATGCAGTCCTTGGGCCGTTCAAGTGGATCATCCCCGTTTCAGTGGCCATGTCCTGCTATGGAGGACTTAACGCTTCAATCATTGCTGCTTCACGGTAATCACAAAATACTGACCAGCCACTGACTTCAGGGTCACGTGGCGATGAGTACTTTAACAGTAACTTCACGTTCTTCACATCACGCAGGTTGTTTTTCGTTGGTGCCAGAGAGGGCCACCTCCCTAACAGTCTGAGTCTGATCCACCTGAAGCGTTACACGCCCATACCTGCGCTGCTGTTCAATGTGAGCAACGTCGACCTCGCTCTTAATTGCAAATGCACCTCAGATTCCTCACGATGGTTTGAAATAAGTGGCCAGTATTACTGCATGCTCCATAACTCGTGGTTTGTGGCTGCAGGGGATGATGGGTCTGATCTTTCTGTGTGTGGAGGACGTGTTCCAGCTCATCAACTATTTCAGCTTCAGCTACTGGCTCTATGTGGGTCTGTCTGTGGCAGGACTCATCTACCTGCGCATCACTCAGCCAGACAGACACAGGCCTGTCAAGGTGTGTTTTTTTATTTACATGTATTTATTTTTTTAATTCTGATTCAAGCATATGTAAGTATAGACACATGTGGACACACAGATACTCACCAGCGATGTGTGTGTGTGTGCTCTTCTCTCCACAGCTGACCTTGTTCTTCCCCTTCATCTACTGTCTGTGCAGCCTGTTCTTAGTCATCGTCCCTCTGTTTGGAGACACCATCAATTCCCTCATTGGAATCAGCATCGCTTTGTCTGGGGTGCCGGTCTACTATGTGACCATATACTTGCCTGAGGAGAGGAGGCCCAAATTTATATCCAGATTAAATGGTAAGGTGTATCCTCCGACGTCCATGTGCAGAAAATGTAATATTTTAGAGCAGTTAGATGTCTGTGTGTCTGTCTGTCTGTCTGTTGCCATTTTCAAAGATGTAAGGAGGAAGTAACAAAAGGAAGACACTCCCCTACTTGTACACTGAGCCTTATTTTTAGATCTGAGACGTGAAACGTGAGAGTATGATAACACAGTCCGACACCTTTCACTGAGTTTGTCAAATGTCTGTCCCACATGATTTTATATCACCTCTTCACGCACAGCATTAATCATTTGGGATTATCAGTGTGAGCTGGAACTGATCTCTCCACTCCCTGCGTTTTTTCCCATTCCTCCCACACCTCCCACCTCTACCTCCTCCAGCTGTTGCCACCAGATACACCCAGATGCTGCTCTACTGCTGCCTCACTGAATTCGACACAGAGACAGAGCCACAAGCAGGCGGTAAGAAGGCGTGAGCTCCAGGCGGACTCTGTTGTTTGTCTGCCTGAGGCCTCAGTCCTGAAGAACGGGGCTGTGCACGGTCAGAGCGGCGAGGCGCGGGCCTCACAGCACATGTGAGGACAACTTACTGCCAGGTCAAGTTAAAAAAAGCCCTGGCATCTCAAATGACTCACCTCCAAGGAGACGGCGTCTGTAAACGCAATATACTTTTCTACAAAGATCAAAGAATATCTTCTGTGAGGATTTAATGAAAGTCAAGCTCACGTTTTATGTTTGTGTGAAGACGCAGGCCGATTACTTTTTGTCTGTTTCGTTAGTTTCCCTGTATGAATAAATATATTTCTGGTTAAATAACTGCTTCACTGTGAAGCAGTTTAAGTGACGTGCCTTGTTTAAGGGCTGCTATTCTTCATTTGAACTATATTGTGAATTGTGAATAAGGATTCGTCTGCATATTCTTATAAAAGTTTTTTCCTTCCAAAAACACACAACTCACAGACATTACACTGCTCAGAATGACCTGAGCAGTCCGGGATTTATCTGCACGCAACATTTGCGTGTCAGAAAAATGCTTCTTGTCACCGGGTAGGAAACATGTTTGTCCGACCGGTTCATCACATACCAAAGCACGTGAACGTGACACGATGTGAGCGGTGACCTGCTGCACTCACATTTTTGGCTGCAGACGACACAAGTTGGATGAAAACTGTCCTTGTTCTGGATGCTTCATATAAAACACAGGTGTATTCCTGTGTATTCAGATTGGGGTATCTGATATCATCACATGTTGTTTCTTTATCATTTTGTATTGTGATTAAACTGCAGCAACTGTTTTGAGTTATATTATTTTTATTATATATTTTTTTGTTTGTTTGTTCCACAGTGCTGTATTTAGTTTGTAATTTGCGTACTTTGTCTTGTCAGGGCTTCAAAACAAGAAACTCAATTACATTTTAACATTTAGTTCTTATCTTCTTCTACTAGCTGCACAAGTTTCACAAAAGAAAATTTGGTTAATTTATTGAAAAATCACTTTAGCAAAAACAATATTTAGATGAGTAACAGTGGTTAAAATATTTGCTAAACAAACATTGACAAACACAAAGTGCTCCTGGAACACAGGACTAATGTTTGTACGTCTATGTAGATATTCTCTTAAAGGTTTATGTAGTTTGCGGTTATCAGTAGGATTTCTGCAGGACACTGCCTCAAGCTGCTCATTATACACGTCACAACACACATATTCTGCTCAGTTTCTTTGAGGCTTAATGAGACTTAAAGTTGATGTTAAATAGTTTAACCCAGACTTTTACATTGTTGTGATTACCCCATTCAATCATAAGCTCACTTGAATTAAGTTAAGTCGTGGGGTGCAGCATCACCTGATTCAGTAAAAATGGTGGACTGATTTAGAAGAAACTGAAGGTCTTTCTTTGTTCTTTGAGACATATCCATCGCTTTGATCAGGAGAGGAGCTGTCGACACAAGCTGCAGTGAGTTAGAGATTAGTTGTTGGGCTGAAATCATGGAATTGTGCATAAATCCAAACTGTCAGCCTTTGTTTCCCTCTAGTGGCTGAAAGTGGAACTGTATCAAGAAATGCTCTAAAGAAACTTTGTCACTCAAGTAAAACTTTCCTTTGAAAAAACACTGTTTTTGTTTTTCAATTTGTTTTGTTTTGTTTTTTAAACCATGTTGAGATTGATGAAATTGGCTCTATCTGAGTATTAATGTCTTTTTCTTAAACGTCCCCCAGTTTCTATCCCCTAACAACAAACATCTTCAGGGGACAAACGGTTAAGATGATGAATGGATGGATGAAAAGCAACAAACACACAGTCAAACACAGCCTTCTTATGTAATCACGCAGACTGACGTGTCACCTCCGGACACTGATAACTTGATCAGTTTTCTATTTGTGAGTCTTTCTCGTTGTCCAGTTGATCACATGTAACTTTGTCTTCCTTTGCAGCGCTCGTCTTTTGTTATCAGGCTGTGACATTAACTTGATATTACCACTGTGGCTCTACTGTCACACACTTCCTGGTCCTGAATCTGAAAACCTGAAACCTGAATACCTCACTCCGTTTGACCATGACTGTACAGTGTGTGAGTGAGTGAGTTAGATGAAACATCTTACTGAACCATAGTGAATTGAAAAAAAAAAAAAAAAGACAAAGCTGACTTAATCATTAAAAAAACTAAAAGGCTACCATGAAGTTATATTACACAGATTTTCTTTATCTTCTATTGATTTATTATTGATTTATCGACCAGCTTTAACACATTTGACTTGTTGATTGACATTTTAATTCATATGAAGGGAAGTGAAACGAAATGACAAATCATTCTGATTATGACTACGGATTTTGCTTTTGAATACTTAAATATCAACATGTCCTAGTGAAATTGGAAGTTGATAACAAAATCTCTACCAAAGACTCATTTCTATCAGGTTGAAGAGATTGAGATGAATAATCTTTGTGTCATTTGGCTCATACTGTAACTTGTGGACATACAGGGCAACTTTGCAGCTTCAGTTTGGAAATGTAGTATAATACAGTCAATTTTGAGCAGCTGCCAGCTGTACACACACACACACACACACACACACACACACACACACACACACACACACACACACACACACACACACACAGTGTAGTTAATTGTTGATTTCAATAATCATGCAACATTATCTATTTCTACATATCACAAAAATCTACATATACTGTAATTACTGTTTCTCTGTCCTGTTTTTGCTTAAACATAATTTAAGACTTTAAGACTGTTTCAGACTTTGGTGATGTTCTTCACAGTCAGAATGAAGTTGATGTCTGTGTGCTCCTCGATAATGTCACGGAGCTGAAAGACACAAATCATTCCAAACAGCAGTCAGTCATTACTGCATGGTATCAGATTTTCAATACTGAATTTGTTTCATGTATTATCCCAGACATAAAAAATGTAATTCTGCAGCATCAAAGTAACGTGGCGTACAAAACTGATCAGTTACCTCGTTCAAAACTGGATCGAGTCTTGTTACATTCAGCTCGTAGCTGGACCGAACAGCTGTCTGAAGGACAGCCACAACTGTGGATCACATACAACGACAAAGCAAAAATCTGGTTAAAAATCAACATGAATCATTGTGAGGGATCAGGTATGTCCTGTATTCAGGACAGGACACTGTGCAGGCTGAGGGTTTCATTCACCCAAACATTAGTGTCCGTGCTGAACAACACTTAACACAATGTCGACACAAGATATTACACCTCTCCTACCACTCAAGGAAAGGTAAAACAGAACACAATCTAAACAGCTGAATATCTCCTCTGATTAGTACTGTTAAATAAAATCCACTTACAGTTGTTCACTGAACCAGACATGTCTGCCGTTTCCTCGGTTACTTGTGTAAACAAATCAGATGTTGTAGGTGACATCCCTGTTGTATAAGGGGGAGCAGACACCGTGGAAATATTCAAATAGATCAGTGTTCGTGTTTGATAGCTACACAGTTTGACTTTTTACTACAAACTTCAGAATCTATGACTTCACACACAATATCTGCATTTCAAAAATATTCTTAGGATTTTCCAGTAATTGCTGTCAGTCTACTCACCGATCTGTGCAGCAGCTGAGACCAAACATCCAGCGAACAGGACCACCAGTATCATGTTGAATTTAAAAGAAAATAATCAGACGTGTCGTGGGAAAGCTGCCTTTCTCCTACCACGGAGCTTCTGAATACTTTTGTTCTGTGTGAGGAAACGACACCTTTGCGTCGCCCTCACAGGGTGTGGCAACAACACAACAATACCCAAGTTGTTCAGAGATTTGTTTGAGCTGGAAAAACTCAAACAAGAAACCATCTTATCAAAAATATCATTTTCAATAGTAAGTGATCAATCAGTAAAATTCAAAGTTCACCAGCCACTAGTGTCACAGTCAGAATTTCTTTTGGAACTATGGAAAATGAATTTAATAGCTGTTCTTTTAGTTTAGCTGACAACAACAAAAAAACAATTAATGCAGCAAATTCTAGTGTAACAGTAGCTCTTACATTTGTCTTTTTAATCAATAAAACAAGAGCATTCAGTTTCTTGAATTTAACATCAAACAAGAGTTCATCTGCATGTTGCCATGTTCTGTCAGTGTTCAAGTCATCTTTTCATTCTACATTAGATTAAGACACACATCAAAAAACATTATATCACCACACACAAACTATCCTAGCTTCTTTTCGCGACTTCAATAATATAACTTAATAATAATAACTTCATTCATTCTTTCCATCTAACAGTCAAAGATGGTTTTTCTGCATCAATGGGGTTTCTTTAGCTTTTTGCTGCCGCTGCTGCTCGCAGAGCTGGAACGTCTGGAGGTGGTGAGAGGAGGGGAGGTCACGGTCAGGTCCAAGCCCAGTTCCACAGTCTTCAGTATAGGGGAGACAAGTGCAGAGGCCCTGGGGCTGCTGCTGGCTGAGGACAAAGGAGATCTGCAATGCAGAGCACACATTTAAATCAATGCATAATCAAAGCTTGCAGACTACCAGTACAACCAGTTCTTTTCAGCTATATTAATACACAGTATAACAGTACAACAAGCCATCATCGTTCAACTATCAGTTTCCCTGGAGAAAAGACTTATAAATAATTGAATGAGTGTGACCTGAGAGATGCAGAGCTGCGGGCAGAGTTGATCTTGGAGCTCCTGTGACTGGAAGCAGTGGAAGACAGAGGCGGAAGAGACAGATTTGCCTGAGAGAAACAACAGGAGAAGGAGTACTGTGAAGCACAACGTGTCATGGCTAAGTGCTTAATGAGGCCACAGAATATTCTCTTAAGAATGCAGTCTCCCTGTTTCATACCTGCACAAAGTATTTCTCCACGACTGATCGGAGGTCAGGTTTGTCCTCCATGGCCTCATTCAGCATCTTATCGACAGACTTGTTGAAATCTTTTAACTCCTTCAGCTTAATGTCCTTCTCCTCAAAGGTCTCAGTCTTGGTGTTTCTTGCCGAGCGGATCTCTTTGGTCAGTTTAGAGCACTAGCAAATGACAGGACAATACTAAATCAAAATGTGATTACACACTGGGTTGTTCCACTCAAGACAGAACAAATCAGTAATAATTGCACTAAAGCAATAGTAAAAGACATGAAATGTGTTTTAACAAATTGGTGCAGGTGGACACTGAACCTGTTTGGTAGCTCTGTTTATTTTGTCTTGCTGGGAAGCGATTTCTTTGTTCAGTTTAGTGATGAGTGATTGTTTGTGCTCTATCTTATCTCGTTCCACTTGTTCTTCTTGAAGCAGATTCTCTAAGGTATTGTTCATGTCCTGGAAATGGAGAGTGGTACATGGAAACACACACATGAGCAGACGCACACATACAAAGAGATTTAAAAATGCAAGGTTAATTTCACCAGGTGACTCATTCAGAGAGATGCTGACTAGTGCTCTCACCAAGACAAAACAAGTCAGACAAAGCCCGATTATTTCACACAGTATTAAATGTGTTACAATACAAAGAAGTCCTTAAGACCTTTATTAAACTTGCTCACACTGAAAGCAGTGCGGGAAGGCTCAGGGTCATGTGTATTTAATGTGTCAATAAGAAATCACGATTGTGGAAAAAATTGCGTAACTCATCTTGTGCCAACTGCGTCTACTGTTTCATGTAAGTGGTGCCTATTTCTGGAAATGATACTTATTTCCTGGTCCTGGCCGCGCTTTAATGTTTAGATTTCTGTTTGCGCCCACATTAAATGACAGGAAAGCACAACAGGAATAGTTGTTTTAATGCCAACTTGTAGTAATACTACTGATCTCAGAATTTTAAATAATTGTTCTACCCCTTAAAATAGTTTTTTGGAAGTTTTGTTGCAGTATGCAAATATAAAGTGACAAAATATGAAGACTTTTTTAAAGTTTTAGTAAAGTACAAGTTTGAAAATAGTTCAAAATAGTTAACTTATGTTAACTCAAGTGTAGGCTAATCGTCTTCGTTCATGAATCCCCTTCTAAATAGTTTTTCTAAGAAGTCTGCTCAAAATATGCTATAAATAGAAATAACCTGCAAGTCCAGCTGCAGTTCTTGAACCTGTTTTCTCTTGTACTTCAGCAACTCTTCAGCTGCTCTTAACTGTTCTTCGAGCTTCAGTTTTTCCTGGTAGTCTGGAGCTTAAACAAAACAAAAAAAAACTTTGTGAGTTAAATAAATGAAGCACATACTGTACGATTCCTGATAGCAGTGTTGTCATACGTACCTGACTGATTGACTTTGTTGAGGGATTGGCGAAATGCAGTGTTACTGTTGTTAAACAACTGGATAGTGTTCTCAAGAGCTTTATTCTCCAGCTCCATCTTGCGGATTTTAGCATCCAGGCTATCTCCTTTGCGCTTGAGCTCCTCTTTCTCTTGTGCAGCCTGATGAGGGGCAGCAGTGATTAAAAGGACTGCTGTTCCTTGGAGGAACAAATCTAACTTTGGTCAGCTTCAACAGAGTGTGTATTTGAACCCTCTCACCTTTGTGATGTAGTAAGCTTGTGATTTCTCCTCTTCGCCCTCAGGAGCCGCCATTGAAAGTGTCACGATCTCAAAGCGTTTCTTCATCATGTCGGTCTTGGACAGTTTCTCATTCAGTTCAACGCTGAAACAGAATCAGTGATTCGGTCTGAGGTAAAATTAACATTTCTCCAAAAAACATTCACTAGAAGAATGCTGAAGTAGCTCATCCACATGTTGCTTACGATATAAAATATAACAGGAAGTAAGGTTGTTTGTATGTTGGCTGTATTTCTATGAGATTTACTCAGCTGGTACTCTAAATTAGGCTTTTACCTGAGTTTCTGTCTCTCTTGCTCACTGATCTTGAGCTGCTGGCTAAGCATTTCTCTGTACACCTTGATCTCAGCCTCCCTCTCTTTCATGGCTTTCTGCAGCTCCAGCTTCCTTTTCTCCAAAGAGAGTACAGTGTCCGTCTTGTTGTACAGCAGATCTCTAATGCGCTTGACCTCTATCTTCATGATATTATGCTCCACCATGTTGTCCTGATGAGGAACACATGAAGTTAACACAGTGCATAATATTATTTTGCATACTATACTATGTTTCATGCTTTCACTATTGTATATATTGGGGTTTTGACTGTTGGTTAGACAGTTAAAGATATCAGCTTGGGTTCTGTATACTGATTTAATAAGTCATTAACAATTGTCTCATAATTTATAGGCGTAATAATAAATCCAAATTACACGATAATGGCATTAATCCTTGGTTGCAGTCTTATGTGTTTCTATTAGAAGTTGCCAAAGTCCTACAGTGGTAATTTAACGTCAGTGAGGTGATTGTGTGATGTCAGCTATGATTTCAGTTAGTTACCTGTTTCCCGAGCCTGAGTTGCTTCAGCTCCTTTTCATTGGTATTACGCAGTAGCATGAGTTCATCTACCTTCTTGGTCAGATCCCTCTTTTGAACCTCTGACTTCTCCACCTCTTTTCTCAAATTGCGAATATCATCCTGTCAGAGACAAGGATGCACATAAGAAATTATTACCTATTATCACTGGTGCATTTTGCAGAACAATGAGATGAGCAGCTGTTTAACAAACCTCAGATTCCTTGAGTGTGTTGGTAAGCATGTTAGCTGTCTTCTTCTTCTCTTCTAGGGCTTTGGTCAAATCAGCAATCTTTGTGTCGAGCATTTGTTTCTCATCAGAGTGAACTTCCCCTTGTAGCCGTGCCAGTTTCCTACCCAGGCAGATAATCTTAGAGTCCTTCAATGCAGCAAAGTGAGAGGGAAAACTGAATATATGTACAATACTGGTATTGCAGAATACCAGACTAGGGAAAAGTGAGTAATCACATTTTAAATGGATACATTTGTGTGTGTGTGTTTTGGTAAGCTTGCCTGTCCACTAATGGTCATCTGCTGTTTTATCAAGTCTTTCTCCATTTTTTTGAGCTGGTTGTTCAGGTTGTTGATGGTGGATTTGTTCCTCGAAACCTGAGCAATAGAATCTTTCTCCTTTGTCTTTAGAGCCTGTAAATGCTCTTTACGATGAAACAGCTCCTCTCTGCAGTCACGCAGCCTGACATCCAAATCCTGTTAACACAGCACAGGCCAAAGCAGCACAAAGCTTTATCATTATAAAGGACAATAGCAATGGCCATACATATATAAAACTGATTCCTAAACTTTAGTACAATAATTCATTGATTGGGGTCCTCCAGTTATTTGCTGTATTTAGATAAATGTATCTAACTAAATAATGTCATTATCTGGGGTTATGAACTTAGCTGCAGTGTCACAATGTCACAATGTCAATGTCAATCTAACCAAAAAGTGGAAACTCAAAACTCAAAACTCAAAACTCAAAACTCCACAGTGTAGTGCAGTGGTATGTGCCCTGCTCACTGCACAGGCTGCACGCCAAGCTCATCTTGATATTTTTGTTATACATACGTACAATGAACTATATAAAATGGTAATAATAATGGTAATGGTAATTGTAATAGAATATTTTATGTTCAGTTTCACAATTCATATTCTACTTGAAAACACCACTGCATTTGAATATGCAACATAAAAAAACAGAGCTTCTTTCCTCTGTGTTATGGCAGCTTCACAGTAAAATAACAAGACAACATGACATACCAATCAGAGTTTGCTTTGTCCAGTGTAGCTTTTGCAAACTAGCTTCAGGATAAAAGAGAATTAATTCTCTGATAATATGAAGCCAGAGCTCAGATGAGGTTTTGGATTAATTGCAATTCTTGGAGTGCCCATTCAGGATTCTCTAATCCTGCAGTTCATTTATCTTATTCTGAAACCATTTGTAGTATTTTTTGCATGACAGTAACAATATGTACACTACACAATACTGTAGTAACTGCCACCTTACCAAATAAGACATCCTGGTTCAGGATTGACATTCAGCTCACCTTGACTGCCTGTTCCTCATCTCTAAGGAACTGGTCCATCTGGGCAGCTCTCTCTTCCTCACTAAGAGCAGTCTGAGTCACAGCTTTTAGTTTCTCTTCCAGTGCAGCATTGTAAGTCCTGGCCTCCTTGAGTCTACAACACAAACATATACACAAAGAGCTCATTTACTTAAGCACTAAAATCACTATAATGTGTTGACACGCTGTAAGATTTCACTGACTTGTTATTAAAATCCTGGAGGTCTTTCTTCATTTTGGATATGTTGGACGTCAGAGACTCCACATCAGTGGTTGCTCTGTCCAGTGTGCCTTTGCAACTATCAAGCTGTGGGACAAAGCAGAATCAGTTCACTCACTCTCAGAACATGAATCAAGATTTCAGATGTGAATTGTGATTAACTGCAACATACAACACATTTAAAAAACTTTAAAAAGATGACCTCATCCTGCAGCCTGCTGCAATTATTCTCCTGCTCCTTCAAATCTTGTCGCAGTTTTACAGCCTGTTGGTTGGCTATGGTTATCTTCCTCTCAGTTTCCTTGTTGTTGTTCTTCTGAGTATCCAACAAGTGCCTCCTCTCCGTAATGGTAGCATTCTTTTCCCTGATTTTCTGGTTGGCTTCAGCAAGTTGCTGCAAGGAGGAATGAACAAATCAGGAATCCAGAAATGGGGTGATGCTCAACTCATTGTATATTTACATTATGTCACATTTTTGATTGGGGTTAATGGTTTGAGTCAGCATGGCTTATCACAGCCTTTACCAGTGCACTCTGATGCATATCAGCATCTCGATGCTTCATCTGCTTGATGGTGTTTTCCCACTGGTGTATGAGCTGCTGTGTCTCAAGATGGGCCTGCTGTAAATTCTCTGTAGTCTTATCCAAAGCAATCTGTTATCAAAATACACAGAGACCAGTTTTTCATCTTCAATCTTCCTCTCAATAAAATACTTTATTTACTCCAAAATGATGGTATGTTTGGTGTATTATACTCAATACAACATTCTGGTTCATACAGACATTGTGCTGTAAACTCAAAATGTGTAAATATCTAACAAACTCCTGTTAACATATGCTATAGACAATAATCTGCCACATTAACAGAGGGTATGTGCAGTTCTTTCTTACTGTACCTGTGCAGATATAGTCTCAGTCAATTCTTTGTCAAGTGCTTTGCGCTTTTCATTGGCCTCCAGTGTCTTCTTTTCTATAGCCAGAGTAAGTGACTAAATGAGAAGATTTTAAAGCTGTTAGATCAGAATAAGTTAGAGCTGTATAAAAAAAACTGTTAATCCGTATGTATTTACCTTGATCCTCTGCTCATCTTGCTGAGCGTACTTTATGATGGCCATTGTATCCTCATCTTTATGTGCTGACTCCTCCAAAAAAGCCTCCAGAGTCTGCTGGTCCCAGTTCATCTGGTTCCTAAACTCTTCTAGCTTCTGCTTAGCCTTGAAGATGTGGTTCTGATGATATGGACATACTTTAGATAGCACATCTTGGCACCAACAGATATCTTTGTTTCTATATTTTCATACACAACATGTATGTGAAATGAGACGGCATAGACCTCTAGCATGTTACTCCTCTCCGTTAAGGACCGAAGCTCATTCTTCTTCTTAGCACTCTCCTGTGCCAGACGGCCTGTCTCTCTCTCTGCAATGGCTATGAGGTGTCTCTCCAGCTCCTCTTCTCTTTCCTTGGCCCTGCACAGTGCCTATAATCACAGTAAATCAAAATGAAAAATAAGGAACACACCCTAACACTTTACCCAGATATTAGATGTGACACATCCATCTGACACATCAATGATGTATTGTGATAAACCTACCTCAGTGTTTCCCAGCTCTTGTTTGGCATTTTTGAGATATTCCGCCCTTAACTGCTTTTCCTCCTTATTTTTCTCGAGTTTGTTTTCCAGATGCACCAACTCTGCCTCTTTCTTACGAATCTGTTGTAAGGAAGTCATCAGATTAAAATGCACAGCAAATATTTTGGCTGAACAGATTATGTGAACAGATTTACCATTTACAGTACCTGGAACACTTTGTTAGTGGCCAATTATGTGTTCACATAAAAACCTTTCCTACACATGTCCATAGGTATTGGGGCAATTTGATGATGCTTACATTGAAATGTAGTTATTCTAATATACTAAAAATGTAGCATTTTTCCAATTTACTGCAAACATTCAGAAAAATAATCTATTATATAATCTTAACTGATGAAGACCATGAAGTAGCCAGTTTATGTAATAAAAGATTCTGATGGTGTGACAGCATGATAATTTAGAAATATTAAATAAAATCTTCAAAAAACAACAACAAACTATTAAAACAGGTATCACTGAATTTGTTATGAGTGCAGCACAACATATATCAAAAAGAAATACATTAAGTCGATTTACCCACAATAACCTTTTATAAAGCAAAATGTATAAAACATTGGTGTATGCGTAGAGAGACGTTCTTATTATAACAAACATTTTTTGCTCCTTGTTTGTAAAATGGGATCTTGTGCTACCAGAGGATCTGCCAGATGTTTGACATGAAAGAAATTAAAGAAGAAACCCAAAATAACAACAACTACAGTAATATTAAATAAAAATCTATCGCGGATCAACCTTGAACTAGCCAGTTGCCTTCAGGTTCTGAAACGTATTATTTATGCAAGGTCAACTGTACTGACAAACATTCAGCTAATGCAAACCTAGTTCAGTTATCGGTAACAGTCACTAAAGTAAAACGTAAATGTCATTTGTGTTATTAAGATTAAGACTATTATTAATAGTCGTCTGAGACGTTCACACTCACCTCTTCTATCAAAGCCTTGTTTTCAGCGTTGGGTTCAGGGACAGCAAAGCGCTCATCCCAGCCTACCTCAGATAAAACTGAACTAACCATCCTCGACATTTTAACACACTAAACGTTTCAGCTACGATTCTAAAAGGTGACGTAAAATGTAATGTAAATACTATTAATCCTCTGGGATGGACTAAAACAACAATTTAAAGTTACGAGTGTTGTTGTGGTTCAGCTGCAGCCGCTGTCTGTTGTCCGGCGTCTCCCTTAGCAACCGCGCGTGCCATTCAGCGCCGTTACCACGAGGAGGCAGCGCGAGCCTTCACAGCGGAGCAGTCACGAGTCAAAGACCTCGAGCCCAGAAGAGATGAGAGAGTACTTCAGGTGAGTCTGTTTACCACAAACCTGACTTCCACTGACAGGAAACCATTTGTATTCCCACTCCTAACTGACTATTCCATGTGTCATTAACATATTAAATGTAACCTTTTATTTTGCAAGAACCATGTCTATAAGCAGCACAAAGTGATCTGAACATAACCCCCCCCCCCCCCCCCCCCCAAAAAAAAAGGTTAACCTTTATTATTCTTTAACCTAGGCTGTCAAACTTTTATCTATTTATTCATTTTTTAGAACAGAAACATAAATTTCTGGCAACTTTAAAGATAGCAAATTGAAACATTTATTTTATCTTTAAACATTTGTGTTTAAACAAACAGCAATTTGCTTAAAAAATTACAATCAATGTTTTATACTGACTTGTCACACAAATGTATCATAAAATAAAAACAAAATCAGGAATGCACACAAGAGTATTAAAATTCAATATTTAAAGTACAATGTCCCTTCGTGAACCCTCGCGTTTAGATTATCATTCAAGAGTGTGTCTGCCTGCTTTTGAGTGGAACCCAACCCCGTTACTGGACCACACGGGCTAGGACTCCTCTAGTTGGCTTCAGCGCACACAAAAAGCCTAGAAAACAACCACAGGTTGACCAACAAAGACATGTGCCTTTTTCATGTATGTACATAAACACACATTTATAAAGTCTCTGCTGTGTAAAATATTTCAGTCCTGAGGGTTGAAAAGGCAACATCTTTCTCAGTTCAGCATGGTCTCCTTGTCTCCTCTTTGTACTGCGCTTTGTTTGTGAAACATCAGATGGATGGTTCTTCAGAGAGAGCAGCCTTTAAACTGCTGTGCTTTTGGTCCCGATATGTGGCCGTGCAAACTCCACAAAGTCATCAATCAGGACAGGCCATGCTCCTATTAAAACAAACAAAAGCTGTTAAATAATTTGACTTTCCGTAACATAGATGAGCATAGGATGTGGTCAGTGATGTTTTTATAAAGTGTGAAACACACTTATAGGTTGTGAGGGGATAGTAATGGAATACAGCTGTTTCCCCAGAATAACAAAATAGCTTTTCGCAGCGTGTATTTGAGTGTAAAAACTGTACAAACCTTCCTCATCATAATTTGACATGTCGTCTGTGATCATTGTGCTAAAGTCTAGTAAGAGGTTCCAAGTGTCCTTGGGAATTGATCTTTTGTGGTGTTCCTGTAAAACATGAAGGGATTAAGATGCTGATGGTGTTGTTTTTAAATATTTGTATTTTTGAAGTAGTCTTGAGAGCCATTACTAACTTACAATTAAAAATTTGTTCCACAAGTCCAGGAACTTGAATCTTCCAGCCAGTACTAAATTCCAATATGCAATTGCCATTTCTAAATCTGTAGGAAAACCAGTATCAATTTGATAAACATTCAACAATCAAATACATGGTTCAAATGATGAGTATTAGAGGACACGTACCCAAACCTTTCTGCCCAGGATTCTTTGCAAAATTAAATGTAAACTGGTAAAAGTCTTTAAATTTCCCTTGGTCCTTCAACTCTTGCTCCATCTTTGGCAGCTGAGCTTTTAGGTTGTCTATACTGTCACAACTGAGGAAACATAAAGCAAACTCAAGTTTTGCTGGACAAAGAAAACATTAGAATTACATTCATCTTATTTTAGTCTAAACCTATCAAATGCTTAAACTGAGACTTACCCCTGTTCTGCCATGCCATCCATGAACTCCTGTTTCGAGAACTCGCATTGTGTTGCTGCCTTGAACTTCCAGGCTATAAGAAGAACATTTATACTAGCTGGATCCAGACCCAGGTCATCACAAAACTGCTGGATCCCATCAATACCAATTTTGTTGTCATCATGAGGATCTAGAGTAGGAGCGAAAAGAGCAATTTCATTAATTATTTATTCATAATAAAATTAAGAAACAAAATAAGTAATAAACTCTCTAACAAACTGCAATGTGTTACAGTGTAATAGGAGTTTACTCTGATCAATTAAACTGGCATCCATACCTCTGTATCTGTGGTACAGCTGCTCAAGTTTCTTCTTGTCAAAGGTACCCTTTAGATTTGAAACATAGAGCTCTGGATTTTGGAAAAACCTGTCTGTGGCAACATCTAGTTTCCAGTCATTCTGTGCCAGACAGGTCAACGCAGTTTTCTCATTGGATTGTGTGAAAATCATGAACTGGCGAATCTTATCCTTTTGTGAAGACTTCAACTTGTTCTGCACAAAGACAAGCACACAACACAGAGCTTCTGTCAGAATCATTTAAGATTAGACTAATACAAAGCACAGAAAAGGCTAAATAAATGCAGATCATTACACGAATCTTGTCTTCCAAAATGTCACATAATAATTACGAAGAGAATGCTAATTGTTAGCTACTGAAACGCTGTACCGTGATGAAACATATCTACATAAAATGAGTAAGAGAACTATGGATAACGTGCTAACCTGGCAGCAGTCACTACGTTTGAAAAAGTCGGCTAGCTGATATCTTTATGTTCGTAACGCTGAAAAGGGAACCTACTCTTTGCTAACACTGCAGCAGAGTGTGTAGTTTTGTCTGTTGGCTTAAAAGCTAGCAAGTCAAGCTAGCTAAGTAGGTGAGCTAGCTAATGCTAATGTAGAAAGCTAGGTTTATTTTCATTATATAAACGCAGTATAAGGTCTTTGGTGCAGCTTCTCGACTACACAGATCAGCCAAAGGTGGCATTTTATGTGTGTACACGCTGTTTACATTTACACCACGATAGCAAAGTAAAAAGAGTAATGTCTTACCATGTTTGTCTTCGCCTGACTCCTTTCCTCCCATCCAGCTGGCTAATGCATATAAAGTTTTTACGAGTCACATAAAAAGTTGTTCCGGTTGAAGCGCGACCCTTCAAAATACAAGTCCAAAATTGAGTCCCTCTTGAATAATGTCAGGTCCCAGAGTGTTGCATTGTTCACATTTCTAATAATAACCGAATACAAAAAAAAACTGTATTGCAGGACTTTAGCAAAGTTGGAACATTTTCATGCCAATATTGAAATATCAACAACGGTCTTTCTTATTTTGAAGCGACTCGTCGGAAGTGACTGGAGAAGTCACGAACCTGCGCTCATTCTTCAATGTGATGTCTCTGAAGCGCCTATCTTGATGTTTAGAACAGCTCTAGCTCGATTTCAGAAGAAATGGAAATCATACAGACATCGATTTGTCCCTTGGGTTGTACTAAATCTGTCTAAAAATGACAAGACTCTGCGGGAGGTGAAGGAGCGCTCGAAAGACAAACTAGTTCCAGATGAGGAGGTTTCTCAGAGCCTGTTGCGGCTCTTCAGAGTCCTGCTCAGGAGCCACGGGGCTAATCATGAGCTCCGAGCAGCTCAAACCCACTTTCTCACACAGACAACAAGTGTGGACGAGCAGTGCGGAGGAAATGTTGACTGTGGACATGATGCCATGTTACGTTGTCTGGGATTCTGCATTGACCGGAAGTCTAGCACTTTGCCCTTTGCAGGAACTGGAGTGTTTGTCACCAAAGGATTTGTACCCAAAGGAGCTACAGTTGCCATGTACCCTGGCACAGTATATCAAGCCTATGAGCCTATTCTTCTCCAGTCCATCAGAAACCCCTTTGTATTCAGGTGCATCGATGGTGTTTTGATTGATGGAAACGACAAAGGCATCTCCAAAATGGTGTTCAAGTCTTGCAGTGGCAGGGACAGAATAGGGCCCTTCATGATGAGTGACCCCAGCTGGCTGACAGCCACTCCACAGAACCCACTTGCTGTGGGTCAGTATGTGAACAACTGCTCCAACGAGTGGCCTGCTAACGTGTGTTACCAGGAGTATGATGTGCCACACAAGTTTCCCATGGAGCTCCGACAGTATCTGCCCAATGTCAACTACAGCTCGGACACACGGAGGCCTCTTCGTTGTGTTGTCCTCGTATCACTTAGAGACATTACAGCAGGGGAAGAACTCTTTTCAAACTACTACACTATTGTGCATTAGTGTCAAAGTGCACTCCAGAGCTATACTTTGTTTTAGAAATGCAGACATGATTGTTGCTGTCTGTATTTAATGACAAACATGCCCAAATTTTCCACAATATTTACTTTGTACACTCAGCAGTGCACTGGGACACAGACAAAAACACATCTTGTATGCTTTGATATGTAATGTGCTATTGGACAGTGCTGAAAGGGTTTCTATACAAAAGCTTTGTAAGCAACATGTACCTAAAAATAATATAAAATACAATGCACCCTTTTGGAGTGTGGTTGTTTTTATTAACAAAAAATGATAAATGTTTACAGCATGATGTGATGGAGGTGGAGCTAGCACAGGTGGTTAGTCTAATCTATTACAGGGGTGATTCGTATGTATTGTTATTCCCTCCAAAAAAACATTTATTATGAGCCCCAGTGCAGCAGAGAATCAACATAAGTGAAGTGCAAAATGATTAATAGGTCAAATACTTAAAAAAAATGTAGGTCTTCCATGCTGAGGGCCTTGCAAGTTTAATGGATGTGCTGTATGGAGAGGAAAGAAGTGGAGATGATATTTTCTAGATTCACTGTAAACTTGTAATACAGTTTCTGTATCAGGCAATGCTGCAGGTCAGGATGCTCTCATTGTTGCCTCTGTAGCACATGGTAAGAAAGAAGAGAGGAAGGGTCACCTTATTCAGTTGATGACAGACATGGAGAAATTGCTGTGCTTTGTTCGATTCATAGATCAACCTATATTTTTATAGCTTATTTTATACAACTTAATCAAAGTACTTTACATATGACTGATTAGCTAACAAGAGAAAGTACTGTGAAAGTGAGGTCCACTACAAACAAAACTGGTCAGGTTCATTAGTCGTGGTGGGCTTAATTTAACACTCTAATACATAATGTTTGTTATTATAAGGATCATATTGAAAATGAGGGATTGAAACTAAGCCTAACAGATACTATTGTTAATGTACGAAAATACATGAGGATAACTTTGATGATAAAACTGTATCAAAGTCATTTTTTTACACAACATGCCAGAAAAAAAAAAAGAAATATTTAAAGATTGTTTAGGTGAATAAATCGTCCTTTTATGCTCCTAATTTGTATACATGCACCCTATATATTTTTTCTCTTGCAAAAGAGATTCTGATTTTGATTAATTTTATCTGGTGAAAAACGCAAACATGGTAAAGACAGGTTTCTCTGTCCAGTCAGGTTTTTTTGAGGACGTGCAATATAACCTTCATGATTCTTTTTCTGTGCTACCAGTTTCACTTCACAGACCAGTAGAACCTAGCAGCCTATTCAGTTAACATTGCCTGCTAACTTAAAACTGTGATGTCAAACACTGCATTCACTGCTGCATTTCGTCTTAAACGGTGTGCCGATTAATAAAGTTGGTGGTGATGGAGCCTTAAATCTCTTTACATTTGGTTATTTTTGTTGCTGTTTTATTAAATATCACTTTTTTAAAAAAAAAAAAATACATATATTTTGGCCTCACACGAACCTATGTCAAAAATGTTGCACAACCTTGTGAGGCCTAGTTTTGACCTGTCAGAGACGCTGTAGCAGCCCAACCGCCCATTGTTACTGCAATATCCATCCGCTGGAAAATATAGTCTTAAAATTTTTTCATAATTTCATCGGTTATTGACATATACCTTTGCATCTACTTGATGGAAAATATCCTGTACTTTGAAGTAAACATTACATCAGTCAACTAAGACAATGCTGCCACCCAAAGCGACCATTTAGTTGATCGGTGAAAATAGTCCGGCTGCATAAAGGCATTCGGCAGCGCCATCAGCGATCTTTCCAGTCGCATGCTGAAGTTGGGAGCGGATCATGTCTAGCGATTCTGCTGATTACAACAGGTAAAATCGTATATTGAACCATCTTTTACAAAAAAAACAACAACAATATGCTCTATCTTGGTGCACATAACTATATCACGCTGGCCTGCACTTTTTATACGTACGAATTAGTTTTTATTTAGCTTGCCAGGCCCAACGATGTTAGGGCAATCTGGTTGCTAACTGTTAGCTTTGTGACGTTAGCTGCTAGGCTACACCGCAGTTCCAAATCGCCGTTACAGACCACTTGCATTAAACTTGATTGAGTTGTGTCATGGTTTGTTCTAAAATGAGGAGGGATAGACTGTCGTCTTTAAACAACCTTTTCCGTCGTGGCAGGTAGTTGTCAAAGTCGGGGAAACCGTACGGCACTCTAGAGCTGGGCCTAGTTGTCAGGCAGCAGAAGCCACCGTTGGTAGCACAGGCCCAACTGTCCGACATATTGGCTAACGACGAGCGGAGCGGAGCTCCATGTTGAGACACGCTGCAGGAGACGGAGGTTCCTCCTCTGTTCTCATACTGGGGTTATATGAACTACGGCGGCCATGTGAGCCGGTCTGAACCTTTCTAGTCTAAATAAGTTGTCATTTTTAGCTGCAGGTATTTGAGCCCTGCATGTGGAATTTGACACGTGCAGCGAGTGAAGCCCCGGACTGTGTAACGAGATACTCAGGGCGTAACCCGTACGGTGGACCACCGTGGACCCCGTACTACACCTAGGCTTTAGGCTTTAATCGGTTAAAGTTGAGGGGGAAATGACTTTTGTCTGGCGGCGACTTCACTCTAGTCTGATAGTACCCCCCTCATGACCTGACACGTGGAAGGAATGAGTGCTCCTCACCTCCGAGGAGTCTGTCCACAGGACATTTGCGGTTATTATGATGGAGCTATGATCTCTAAATTGATTTTTAAGTGAGCTTATGACTCTTATTGTTGACAGCTCAAGAGATAGAGACCATGGGGGGCCAGATGGGATGGAGCCTGATGGTGTCATCGAGGTAAGTACATGATTAAACAACATACATGTTGAAAACATTTTTTTTTTTTTTTTTTTTTTTTTTTGTTGAATTTGTATGGATTTCATCTCTCAAACTAACTTAAAAAATACATTTGTGCAGAGCAATTGGAACGAGATTACGGATAACTTTGATGATATGAACCTGAAGGAGACTCTTCTCAGGGGAATATACGCATATGGTTTTGAAAAACCATCAGCCATTCAACAGAGGGCAATCATTCCTTGCATCAAAGGTAAAGAAACATCTACCCAGAGATGGTGTCTGTGTATATTTTATATATTACAATTTTATATTACGTTTGAGTGAAATGATGCTTAACCATCTTTCGGGACTTACCCATTAATGGGGATAACATTTTCATACACTGATCACTCATTACTGTTTAGATTTTCAATAACTTGTTTAAAAAATGCTTATTTCACTACTTGAATTCTTTGCTGTTTTGTTTTTTTTTTTGTTTTTTGTTTTTTTTAAACTTTATCAAATTTCATTGCAAGTAATCTTTGTCCTCTCGACATTAGGTTATGATGTCATTGCCCAAGCCCAGTCAGGCACTGGCAAGACGGCCACGTTTGCCATCTCTATCTTGCAGCAGCTGGATATAGAGCAGAAGGAGACTCAGGCTCTGGTGTTGGCTCCCACCAGAGAGCTGGCTCAGCAGGTATGCTGTTCCTGAGGTCACGATAACCTCAACAGTGTCTCAGACCTAAGCAGCATATTGAGGACACTGATTCAAGTGCTAAGGTACATTTTTTAAAATTTGTCAAAATTCTGAAAATTTAAAAGAAATACCTCTTAAGATTGGTGTAGTCTCTGTCCATGGCTGCATTGGTCTAAAAGGTGATCTGGCTTGATTGACTTTATTGTGCTTTGTGTTGCTGTGGAAAACTGGGTGACATGATGGCATACCATCTTTCGGGACTGACTTGAAATGGAGAGTTCTTTTTATTTTACTGATCACTTCAGTTATTCTGCAGTTTTGTGTTTGTCTTTTAATGGTATCTGTACTACATTACTCTGAACTTGTTATGTGTGTGTGTGTCATCCCTTATTAGATCCAGAAGGTAATTCTGGCTCTGGGTGACTACATGGGAGCAACCTGCCATGCCTGCATCGGCGGGACCAATCTCCGTAGTGAAATACAGAAGCTTCAGGCAGAGGCCCCTCACATAGTGGTGGGCACACCCGGACGTGTGTATGACATGCTTAACAGGAGACACCTGTGTAAGTCTCGAATGCTCTCTTCATCTGGCATGCTTTTGTTTGAATTAATTGCAACTGTTTGAGAATGTTTACCACATTTCTGTGCAGCTCCAAAATGGATCAAGATGTTCGTTCTGGATGAAGCTGATGAGATGTTGAGTCGAGGTTTCAAGGATCAGATTTATGAGATCTTCCAGAAATTGAGCACAAACATTCAAGTAAGTATATTTTTCATACAGATGCAACACCAACAGTTAAGCCTAATCGTATACCCTTCTGCATTAACAGACGTCTGCTATAATTGTGCGATCCAGTTCTTCTGTTTCATGCAATAATGCTAGCAGACTATTGCGTAGAAGGAGATTATTGTGCACTGTACTGAAAATGAGATGTGGCCGAACCTCTTTCTTAATGTTCATTGGCCTCTGTCTCAAGGTACAGTGCCACAATTGGGTCTGCATTTAAATGCATCACTTTGGAAATGCTGCCCTTTGTATAACATGGTGTAATTTATTTTCTTCAGGTGGTCCTGCTCTCTGCCACCATGCCAGCAGATGTGTTGGAGGTTACCAAGAAGTTCATGCGAGACCCCATTCGCATCTTGGTAAAGAAAGAAGAGCTTACCCTCGAGGGTATCAAGCAGTTCTACATAAATGTGGAGCGAGAGGTGAGTTCACTTATCAGTAGTCGTCTAGTCAGTAATTTATAGCAAGCTTACCTATTTTGTGTAATCTCATAGTGCTAACAAACAAAAATAATAGATATTCCTTCTCTTTAAAGCACCCTGCTAAAACTGCAGCAGCCAAGCCTCACAGGTTTAGCTCATGTGGCCGTGTAAGCATGGGTACACCAGGGAAGGAGATTAAAAGCACAGTATCTGAATTGAGGCTTGGAGGGACCTCTTTCTTAATGTCCAGTGTCCATTGTCTCAAGATTCTGTGTTACATACGAGCTGGTAAATGGGAAGTTAAACAGTTGACAGTGCATAATTTAACTTGTTTATCCTGGATCTCTCCAGGAGTGGAAGCTGGACACCCTGTGTGATCTGTATGAAACTTTGACCATCACCCAGGCTGTAATTTTCCTCAACACCAGGAGAAAAGTTGACTGGTTGACTGAGAAGATGCACGCTAGAGATTTTACAGTCTCTGCTCTGGTACAATCTGTTCCTTGCCCGTTCAACTCTACAACTATTCACATAAAACCAAGATGCTATTGTCTCTTTCAATATTAATGCCGTGCATTTTCCTAACTAAGATTTTTCTCCACTGACAGCATGGAGATATGGACCAGAAAGAGCGTGATGTGATTATGAGGGAGTTCAGGTCTGGCTCAAGCAGAGTGTTGATCACTACTGATCTTCTGGTTAGTATGAGTGGCAGCGTGATCAGGGACACTGATGGGAATGATGTAATAAACGTGAACAGATCATTGAAAACCCCAAAATGTTTTTAATTCTGCAACGGTCCCATAATGACGTAGCAGTTCAAACATTTGGGAGATTAAGGCTTGTTCTCCACAATGGATTCCTATGTAGGAATCTGTTACTTATACACAGGCAACAATAACGCACTCAGTGTTGGAACCACTTGTCTCTTAGAGTGTGAAAATAATTAGAGAATGTTTCTTTTCTCAGGCTCGTGGGATTGATGTTCAGCAGGTTTCCTTGGTCATTAATTATGACCTTCCTACAAACCGAGAGAACTACATTCATAGGTAAGTTGAACTTGTATGGCATTAGATGTGCATCTCAGTCCTAAAGAGTCTAACATGGCTTATCTCAATTCTTCAGAATTGGCCGTGGTGGCCGTTTTGGAAGAAAAGGAGTTGCTATCAACTTTGTCACTGAGGAGGACAAGCGGATTCTTCGGGACATCGAGACGTTTTACAATACAACTGTGGAGGAGATGCCTATGAATGTGGCCGACCTGATTTGAGCCCTGAGAGTTATTTTTTTGTTTTTTTAAAACGCAGTGATAGCGATCGTCCACTTGCATTGTGCTTATATTATTCGAGGGGGAAAAAAACTTCTAAATGCTAAAACTTGGATCAGAATTTTGGTATGTGTTAAAAGCGAGGTGACTTCTATGGTGGTCCCTCTTGGACAGTTGTAGATTCTAACCTCGACAGCCTGCTGGTTGGAGCTACAAAGCCATGGGGTCTGTAAACATTAAAGTCCTTATCAGGTATTTCTTTCCATGTTTAGTTAAGATGCGTGTATTCGATGTTCTCCACCATTTAGTAACTTACTTGTGGACTAAAAGGTATAAGTGCTGTATAAAGTCTGCAAATTATGTTATGCTAACATATGTGCGATGTATTGTGGGCCTGCTTAATAAGAGGCACTTGTCATATTATACTGTAGATTCACTTGCTTTTTTTGTTCTTTTGTGAATGTGTTAATTTAAATGTACCTTTTTTTTTTTTTTTAATCCCACTTGCTCTATCAGAATTCCTCACTGGTTGGCCATATCTTGCTGAAGTGATTTTACCCTTACCAGAGTATATTGCTATTTCTCCCCTTGACTACTTTTCAGATTTCCTCCTCCCCAGAATTGTATGAATGTCTTAATAAACTAAAATTGCTGTAAGTAAACTTGCTCTATCTTGCTCTTGTAGTGTTCTAGTTTAAGCCCAAGTTTGTACTTGAGAACACAATTAGATTTCTTGGCAGTTCTTTGACATTAAAGCGGAGAATGAACAAAACCACATGGTTTCCACCACATGACTTTGAAGGCATATTGAGCCTAAAGCACACATACACTGGAATGTTTGTAATGGGTTACGTATTTTGTGTAGTTCTAAACTTGTTGGTACAATTTTAGAACTTACTGCTGTAAGCATGTCAACTCCACCTATGCACATCTTACATGCTGGGAAAATTAGGAGAGCACCACCTACTGTCAAACCAGCAGTAGAGCGTAATGTAGGATGCAGGGAGGGTGTGTACGTGTACATGTATGCTTCTCCAAAGAAAGTGATTTTTAAGTCTTATGATTTGTCAAAACTAAGAATTCTACTGCAGAAATATTCTTCGCACGGTTAAATTAAGACCACCATAAAGTTATCTTTCAGGATCTGTGTTGGTGAACCATGATGACTTATCTTTTACAAGCCACACGTTTCATACAGCTACTTTCACATCTGCTTTGATGTGTTAAGCAGTATGGCAACGGTCAACCAAGAGCTCTCAGTATTAAAACTTGAGTTTAGTCCTTTTTTTAAAATCTATTCGTTCCATCTGTTAAAGTCACAAATAATAAGTAGGTGCGGCACTGTATGGGAGAAAAGTGTTGCCTTTCTGTGTGGCTGGGAAAAGGCAACATTCAAGCTGTAATTTTCTATATTTGGCCTCAGCAGCAGTGTGTTTCCAGAAAGATAGCATCCTGTAATGCAGTGCGTTCTGCCCTGCTTGGTAGGCCCTGGCAAAGATGTACATCATCAGACATGATCTGTATTGCAAATAAAAATTTTAATACATTTTATAAAACCTGTTATGACATGAATTAAGCATAGAGAAGTGACCAAGTTTTGGGTTAGAGTTAGGGTTCCTGCCAATCCACAGTGCAGCGTCGTCCGACTTCACGTTACTGGCCACTGTAACTGTGAAATGACACTTCTGTGTACACATTTTGTTTAACCAACAACATCAAAAATTGAATTCAGAGCAACTCCACCTCATCCTAACCCTGATCAAAGTTTTTACCTGTTTGATTGTAAAAATGTGTGCAGCTCACATGTGAGTAAAAACCACCTGATGTCTCCTCGTGTGACTGTAGACTGGATCTCAAAACCACAGAGTCTGGCTATGAGGCACAAACCTGTTCAACCCATACACACTCTTCATTTCTAATGCTTTCTCCTGTGATTAAGACCAGTGAACCCTCCCCCCCACTTGGATTTGGCTATTGTGGTAGAGTAATATACCACATATTGCTTATACTTATTTGTTTGTGGAGAGTTATATGAAAAGATCGATACCGCTCACCTCTCACATGTCTAAATAGGAGCCAGGAAAAAAAAAGCTTTCTTCAGCCTAAAGCCTGAATTTACATTCTGAAGTATCTTTTAATAAGCTGTAGCTATAGCTTGCCAGTGAGAATATGCGGACTCACTGGGAAGTTATATTTAGCACATTAACTCTGCCAGCACAATTATTTTTCAACCGCTTGGGAAGTGACTGAAGAGGAGCTGCCTAGTTGTGATGACTATGACGGGCAGCTTACTGCTCACAGTAATGACCACTTCACTAAATCTAAAATTACTGAGCTGCTCATATCACACATCATGTGTTAATATAATTGTATATATAGCAATTTTCTATAAGAGAATATCTTAAAACGAAGCCACATGCAATTCAAACAAAGGTTGTGTTATTAGGCCTGTCTAATAAAGCCTTTGTGTGATTTATTCTACTTGTATTCGTTGCCGAGGGAACAGAGAAGCTGTCTGGAGAACAGCTAATCCGGGGCGACATCAAATTTCACGACGAGGCGCAATAAATAAACAATATGGACAGCTGACAGCAAGTGGAGGTGAAGCAAGGAGAGGGGGCGACACCTTCATGACCTTAAGCGAACAAACAGCGACACTGACTGACTGACTGACCCACAGGTGAACCGAAGTGTAGTATTCGCAGTGAGGAACCCTGTTTGTGTTTTTACTGACAATTCACACCTTCAGTGAGGTGGCAGAATGTTTCCAGTGCAGCTGTGAAACAACAAATCATGCGTGAGTCTGTGGAGGTTTATCACATGTATGTAATGCCTGTTAAACAACTACACAAGAGCAGGCTTAGTTATTACTGTTTGCAGTAGAGCCTACACTCGCTGATGACTTTCCTGGCTGTTGCAGAGGATATTTTTAACTCTACATATCACTTGTCTGTTAGAAAACACCTAAACCTAAATAGGGAGCACCATGCCGGCTATTCCCTCCTACTGCAGAGTGTTCCTGTGCTATTTTTCTATGTAGAAGTTTAAAGCATGGAGGGACTGAGGCCCCCCCGGTTGATTTGAAAGATAACTGAAAGGCCACAACCAAATGGCTTCAGCGGTTTTGCTCTGCAAGTGCATTTTGCAGCAAATAGCATTGTGGTTTAATGCTATTCACTTAGATGGGATGTGTTTTGAGCAAGAACCTGACATTTTTTTGGGTGAAAGGTTGGTTTTTAGGAAGCGCTACTATAATGTTATAATAGTTTTATATCAATTTTATTAATTAAGCATGAAAAAACACAGAAGAATCGATTCTGATCTGATCTAGAATGATTATTAATGCACAGTTTTTTAGAAAGGCTCCTTTTTTTCGTCTATTGATAACATCACAGTCTATGCAGTGGTATTTTGTGGTTCCCCTGACATTTCCTGTAAAACGTACACAGGATGCATACACTTGGGCCTTAAACTTGAATTTTAAGAGTTACACAGTGAATTCATCACTTCATGCTTACTGCTTCAAAGCTCTGAACGTGAGCATGTTTCCTGGCCAACAAACTTCCATGACAGGTAGGCAGCAGCTCGACTAGTCACAGACACGTGGTCTTTTTCTTATTTAAAAATGTTCGGTCACTAACAGTGGAGAGCAGATTTTTATCTAATTAACTTTTTATCTAATATATCTAATTAAAAAAAAGTTTTTTTTAAATAACAATGATTGTGAGGTTGGAAGTTTGCCGACCTCTTACTAATATTTTCTACATTCACACGTCTATGCTCCAGCAATCGCACATTTTCACATCTGTTACATCACTGATCTGTTTTAACAATGACTCATGCTGTCAGCAGAGATGTGTTAGCTTTGGCTTCTTATTTTCATTTCAGCAAACTTTGAATAAAATATTACAGTAAAAATAACACATGACCAGAGCTCACTGGCTGTTGGTGATCTTTCACTAACAATAACAAAAATAAATAATCTCGTCCACCCTACATGCGCACCTGTGTTCTGTCCAACATGGGTATTGGAGAGATAGGACTGAGGTAATATTCACAGCACTGATCATACATGACTCTCGCGCGCAGACAAACCTGAATAATATTACAGAAAGGCTGCCTTGCAGGGGTATGTGTTGAAATGGTAAGGCTTACAAAGTAGTGAAATTTTCACTAGTCTGCAGTACAACCCACCCATCAGTCCAGAGCTCCACTGTTTCACCTGCGGGTGTGTTGCTGCTTTCCACAGGTCGTAGATGTCCTCCACGTGACCGTGTGACGTCATCATCTCGTTGTAGATGCACAGGTGGTAAGGTGCTTTACCCTCCCCCGAGAAGTAGACGTGCTCTTGCGGTGACACACCGATGGCGTTGGCACAGATTCCCATGAACACATCATCAATGTGAAGAGAGGCATTCAGGGTCAGAGTGACGTGATAGATTTTGTCGGCCACGTCACCGGAGACCACATACCCTGCCCCAGCTGTGTAGTCAGGGTACGCTAACCACTTATACATCTCGAAAGGGACATAGTACTTGCTGTGCTTGCTGCGAACGGGTGGAGACCCTCTGTGCACTCGACCTATCCAAAAGTCTGTGATGCCTCTGCTGCTCACATCCTGCAGGTAGCTCACCAGGTTGGGCATGTGGACGAATATGTCGTCGTCAGCGGTCATGAGAAAGCGGGCGTGTGCGCAGTGGCTATGCATCCAGTGGAACTGCATGATGAGCTTCAGGGTCAGGTTGTGGAAGGAGTCTAAAAAGTCTTGTTGGATCAAATCAGCATAGAGACGGTCTTCGCGGATGAGCTGCCCCTGGATGCCGCCTCCGCTCCTTTTGCTCCATGCAGGCTTCTTCTTACTGGTCTGAGATGCTCCTAAGGCAAATACCACTTTGACTGTGACACCCAGAGTTTTTTGAATGTAGGTCTCATTACCCCAGGTGGATCTGATGGCGTTTCGCCTCTCAATGTCCTCTGGCGATGATTTGACAAACAGGAGGAGGAGGACATCCTCGCCTGTGCACTTGTCTGGATGGTCCAGCAGGTAACGGAAGTTGCTGAAACGTCTCGCCTGCTCACGTGGGATGGTGAGGCTCTTATTGACGTAGGTGAAGTTGTTGATCAGGTAGCGGTAGGAGTAGGACTTGATGTGACTGACGATGTTGTTGTCCACCTCCTCCCAACAAATCATTACCACTGATAGCACGAGACAGGTAGTCATCAGCTGCACAAACTGGCATTTTCTTAACCGGCGGAAATTCACAAACATCCTGGAAGCTTGGTCCCTGTCTGGTTAGTGATGGCGTTGAAGCGGCTGGTTTTACCAGCGTGTGCAGAGGAGAGATAATAAGTGAGGTTGATGTGTTGGAGAGTGTTGTTGGTGTCTCAGAGCAGCACTTGGTGGGTCTTCCATCCTAAGCTTTTCACATTCATCAGGAGACATAGGCAGCAGTGGGAATCACTGGGTCTGCTGGGAGACATCCTGTACCACAGCAGAATCACTCAAGTGCTTGTAGTCGACCAACCGCTGGAGATTCATCTTTTGCCCATGATGCTGCTGTCCTAAAGAACTGAGAAAAGAGAGCACCTTTACTGTGGTGAAACTAATGTGGAGACATGATTCCAAACCGAGGCAGGGGAAATGTCTTGATTACCTCTACCCTCGTGCCACAGAGGTTGAAATGTTGCTATATTTTGTGATCAAAGCAGATGACTATGAATCATATCATTCATTCATCATAAGTTCCTAAAATCCGGAACTAATTATCTCTTCAGCTATGACGGGCTATCAACGTCAACTAGAACAGCACTTTCTCAGTCAGCAGTCAAAGTGTCTGCTCGAATCACTTACACTGTTACAAAGTGAACAACTGAATCTACATTGAACCAGAGTCGTAATGCTAGCTGAGAGTTAATGGGTAGGGTGAAGGGAGGGGGCCGCGACTGAATGCAAAAGCCAACACAGCAAATGTGACACAGGCGTGCCCATAATGGAGGGGTTTAAGGTAGCGGACCCACTGAAATCGCTGAGAGTCATGGAACGCATTCGGACACAATGGGCAGCGCCAGAAAGGCTTGGCAGTACAATGTGGGATGAGAATAGCCTGCTTCCGCCCGGGCCTGGGTTGAACCCAAGGGGGGATCATGATGGGCCCGGGGCCTGGGACTCCCACTGCACCCTGAGAGCTTTTTAAATATCATTGGGTGGCCTGCGCCTAATGGGGTCACTGACTCCGAATGGTTCTCTTTTGTCTCTGCCTGATAATTAGAAACTCTGCTGCACCTCTGGTTCAAATCAGCCTCCTGCTCTTAGACAGCAACGCGGAACTGTTTTGTTGCTTTACGCCTTTTCAGACTGGGCCACATACTTCGCTCCACCTTCTATCCTACTTATCGTAGAACACACGTCAGTCATACATGGCTGTAGAAACATTTAGGGTCACTTCCTTGTTTTTCAAAGAACAGTAAAACCTTAGAGCATTAGATTGATCAGAAATCGATAAGAACACTGGTAATGTTGTAAATAAATAACTTAGCTGGAAACAGTGCTTTTTTGGCATATCTAGCTGTACAGAGACTCATTATTAGCAAATGTTAGTCCCGTCTTCCAATGTCACATTTCTAATTGACCCCAAACATTTGAACAGTAGTATATATGATTACTCTTGTCAGTGATTACTCAGGGGGTAATAGAGATAAACACACACCTGCTGGACTGTGACCACCCCATGTGACATCCATGTGCATGTGAATAGTATTGTCATACCCTCTACTGTTAACAAGCCATGCAGATAGTTCTCTACTCTACACAAGGTCATGCAAACACAGCTGAAGAATCACACAAATAATCTACAGAAAAAAATGAAATAATTCGTTTTTACTAGAAAAGCAGCTGCAATACAAATTGTCCAGATCTAGATGATGTGTTGTTGAGGGAGGATCCCAGTTAATAGCCACGTAACACACTGTCTTCTGCCTGTTACTGTTTTTTCCTACGTACATAATATATTATACAACATATAACTTAGATTTGACATAATACAGTATATAACCATATATTATAGTTAAATTATTAAATTATTTTCTATATGAACCATGCCTTTTATGCAAATGTATGTAAGAGGAAATGGTGACTTCCTCTATTGTATTCTAAAGCAGAGCCTTTCAATCCATGATCGTCCGCCTTTTGTTTAGACAGCTAGGAAGTGAGACTTGGGTAGCAAATTACTTAATCTTAAATAATAAACTGTTTTATGTTCATAAAGGCAGAGCTCACGTTCAGCTCCACACAGTCCTCTGTGACTCTGCCTAATGAATTATTTTGACTCATTAATGAATCTTTTCCAACATTTCCTATAGTTCAGATATGCACTGTTCCACTGTGATCTAGTAACGGAAAACAGCAACCTGTTCTCAATCAGGTTGCTGCACCAACTTGCTGACTTCTCAACATTCAGGGCATTTTTGTCTCATCTATATGTTGAAACATGTAGGTCCTGTGCTGACTGAGCTGCCCCACGGCCACATTTCCAAAGCCCCCATTTGTAGAAACAAAGTTAAAACACACAGCATAGAGAGATGGTGAGAGGGAGGGAAAAAGCCCACCTTAACTCGACTGAGTCCAGCACTCACCAGCAAAATAAAACATCTGCGTGTGAATCCAGCACAGATTCAGCTCCCTTGTCTCCTCACCGGGTCTCCTTGTCTCCTGAAAAGGTCTTCTCTTCTGCTATTAGGTGCTGTTTCATTCAGTTGGCAGGAAGTGAACGTGCCTGTGTGTAGCAGAGTGGAGTGTGTATCCATACATACTGTGAAGTATTTGTCAAGCTGTGGCGGAGTGACTCCGCCGTCACTGTAGACTGTAAGTTGCTTGTAAATGTGCCGGTTGTCTTGGTTCTTCTCTCTCCCCTCCCTCTATTAGTGTGTGGGTGGCTCCACTCATAGTAGGGAGGGAGGGATAACTGACCTGCTCTTGGCCTCGTGTATGTGCCCTATCTGGGTAACGCACAAGGCACAGAAACATTACACGCAATCAAAGATTAGCACAATTTATTTTCTAGAAAATGGTGAGAAACTACGTCCCCCCCCCCCCCGTTTATGCCAAATCTTTTTAACCTTTCTGTGCACGTGTTTGTTTGATAAGCACAACTGAATAAATGGTAACTTAAATAACTTAAATATAAGCATTTCACTACTCTGAACTTCGATAACTTCCTCCTTATTAAATTTAAATAAATATTAAAATGAAAATAATTAGAAATAACTTGCCAAACATTTCTGATAAAATACACACCTGTGCTGCTCTCTTCTCTTCTTCTCAGGTTGTTTGTCAGCATCATCTGTCCTAAGAACACACACTGTTTTCATTGTGCGAGTCAAAGCTCAGTCAGAAGAATTTTTACTGAATCACAAAAGCCAAAAAGTGCTGATGTTGGATGTTGATGAAGAGCATAAAAAACTAAATGCAACCATCATGTCTCATCAAAATGTTGTAATCACGCACATCCAGATTTAATATAGTTTGACTATAGATAGTTCTGCTTTTTAAGAAACGCTGACGCTAAATAATTTTAAGTAACAACCTCCAATGGACCAACACCACAAAATCAATTTATTTATTTTTGTTTTTTTGCCTTGTTTTTGTTTTTCCACGTTAAAAAATAAGTTGAATTTTCTTTTTCATTATTGATGCAATTGAAACTGGAGTAAGTCATTATCTGCAAAAAATATTTAAAGATTAAAGATTTCCATTGATCTGAGTGAGAATGTTCTACTGTTGCTGCCATCTAATAACCTTATAATAAAAATGACATTGTTGTGTCCTGATTATTGGTACTAACCAAAGATTTTACCTCATTACACAAAGTGGCTTGATTCAAAAGATAACTGGTGAATTTCCACACAAGATTACGTTGCAACTCGTTTGTGGACTAAAGGTGAAAATTAATGGTTAAAGGTGATTGTGAAACGTGAAACTGTTTCATATTGAGGAAGTAAAGGCAAGCTTGTGAACCAACTAGCTTCTCTTGAACTGTGTTAGCTATGAAAAGAGAGTCCAAAACATTCACACCTCTCACCTCACCTATCTCATGAGCACGGTTTGAATAATAACCAACAGTAAACCTGAGTTTCTGACTACATGCAGGGCCCCTTAAAACCCCAGCAATGTCTGTCAAGGGAAGACATTTAAACTTTTTAGCTTCAGAGCAGCATTTACATTTCAAGAACAATAACTTGTAACCTGAGCCGAGACGCACGCTGTTGTGCTGTGACATCTCGGAGAGCAGATCAAATGGATCACACTGCTTTGGTCGCCCTGGTCACAGCGTCAGTATTGTGTTTATTTCGCCACTAGAAGGATTTGATCAGGTCTGCTTGGTCGTCCAGCTGGCTGCTCCGGTTCTGAATGACGGACAGAACGACCTGTAGCTGAGCAATAGTGCAAACTCGGACGTCTTGTATTTTTTATAATGGGAACCACAGGCTCAGAAACCAGACAAACACACATAACGCGTGACCTCTCTTGGTGGCTAACAGCAGCAGTAGACATGACAATGATTACTTGAGGAAAGTGTGAAGAATAAAACAGGAAGTAGAAGCGAAACTAATGTCTTTTTAGTTCCTTGTAATTGAAATGACATTTAAAAAGGTTGCTAGAAGTGTTTTCATTCTAATTAAGTGTTTCACAGAGTGCTTTGAATAAGGGTGTACAGCCATGCTGGCAGACATGAGGCTGGAGCAGCATTTCTTTAAACCAATTTCAAGAGGGGAACCAGGAAGACCACACGACACACAGGCCCTCTCATTCTACTGTTTCGCGCCCTCGCTCTTTCTTCCCGCTTTCAACTGTTTTACACCAATCAAATGCTGTCATGATGTGGTCTCGCCCACAAAGTGCACATTATGAACAAACATGAAAACTACCTAGTGGATTTTAGTTAGTTTAGTTTGTGCAGCTGAAACAAATGTACGCAATTAGTCAAACACCTACAATAATAATAATGATAATAATAATAACAATAATAACAACAACAAAGAAAGAAGAATCAAGCGCCAATATTATCAAAATAGATTTTATTCTAGACCTTGAGATCTGAGTCAGATCAGGAGGCTGCCAACTGCAACCATGTGAGTGAGAGAGAAAGAGAGATCAATGTAGGTGAGGGCAAGGACAACATCCCCCCCACCCCACCCCAAAACAAACAAACACAAAAAAATGCAAATTGGTATTTACAGGTTCTATGTTATAATACAACAACAATTAAATGCAGATTGTTTTTGTTTGTGGTTGTTCATTTTTAGTTATGTGACTAAAAATAAAATCAGAATTACAAAAGTTGAGAAATACAAATGCTTCAAGGGCTCTCCGACATAGCAAAGATACAATTAAAGTTAGTACTGTTGGTAGGAGAGAGGAAAAAAAACAACCAACGAACAAAAAAAGACAACACAGACTTGAATGCAGTGTAAAAAGCTTATCATCTAAAAACAAACCATTAGAAAATACCATTCCACTGTCACAGACATAATATGAAATAGTGTCTTTGTGGTACAGCTCAATCACTGCCGACTGAATTAAAGCAAACTTCAGAATAGTCTTAAGCCTCAGTAAAAAACTTTTCTAAAACAAAAATCTGATCAAAGCCTCTGAAATGTCCAGCAAAGTGTGTGTGTGTGTGTGTGTATCTAGCCGTTATTTGTCGTTTACAGTTCTGAGATAAGACCTGGTACGCCATGAAGTTAGCTGTGTATGACTAGAGGAGCACTGCGCACTTTCTGCCTCAAATTCAATTAATCTTTTAGAGCATTTTGAACATTAGATGCTTCTATGATGGCCTGAATAAACAAACCTCCCTGGGTCTCGAGTTTGAGCTTAAAGTGCAGAAAGGAAAAGTCTTTGACAGAGCGCTCTTTAATATTTTGTTATGACTGTGTGTGTGTAATAAAAAAAAAACACAACTAAACAACAACAACAACAACAACAAAAAAAAAACATTCCTCGCGGTCACAACTTTCCGGTGATGCACAACTGCAGATCCTTAAAAATCCCCCCTCAGGATACAAGTGGCATACAAAAGAATCCCTGTGATAGAACAGATATATAGTTTATATGTATGTATTTATATATATTATATGCAGATACCATGTTACATCAAGCCATATGCTGCAAATCTGTTAACAAGCAAAGACCTGCCTCGAAACATCAAGTCTGAACACTACAAACAGAATCTGTGTGAATCTATCTGTGCATAGGCCTCAACACAGCCCGTCTCCAGAGTATGTGTGTGTGTGTGTTATTGCGGGGAAACAAAAGAAAAAGAAAACCAAAGCAGGAAGTGTAGTGTGTACTTGGGTCAATCTTACACAATCATAGAGAAGTCTTAGAGATGTTTAAAGCCGACTCGTGGCTCAACATGATGAACTGATGACAAATCCAGTGCTGTCCATTAGCCGTTCTGGTCATTCGTGTTTATGAAGGTGAGATCAAAAGACCCCGTGCCTGCAGACGCAGTCCACAGGATGTCTTGATGTTTAATAACCAAGCAGAGAAAACGGCAGCACTGGAAGGCAACAGGCTATCAAGTGAGGAAATCAACTCAATTGGGACTATTAATAGTTTATGTCAGATGGATGGAAGCAATTATGGAGTTGTTTTCCCGTATCTCTCTCTTTCTCTCCCCCTACAGATCCCACAAGCTGCACTAATGCCAGAAAGCAAGCTATTACTGTGCCATGTTACCTTACTGCTGAGAGAGAGACAGAAAAAACAAACAAACAAAACCAACCAAACAAAAGCATGTCTGTTTGTAAGCTTTGGACACAGATCCAGGACAAGCTCAGTTTCAATGACGAGAACCTGAAGCTGACATTTCGTTAACAGCATGATGTCCTCCTACCCAAACATGATTTTAACATGGTGTTGAACAACTGCACAGATTATCTCTCAACCTAGAGGTTTAAAATGTTTGTATATTAACCTGATGAACACCTGAAAACCATTTCTGAGGATAAAAGTTGCAAATACAAAGGACAGTTCACCCTTAAATCAACTGCTTTATACTTAAAAAAAAAAAAAAAAAAAAAAAAAAGGAGCAAACCTACTGAATACGAACAGAGTTCACAAGATTAGAAACCATTTGACTGTCTTAGTTTTACATCTGCATTTGTGAATCTTGGAGAGTGCAAAGAAATAGATGAAAGGATCTCCAGATGAACAGCTTTGAACATCCACTGTAAAAGACAAACGACTCTGAAACTCCCCACTCTCTTCTCTCCCACCCCACATGTAATAGAAAACCTACAGAGATCAGTAAAATCCAAATTCAAAACAATGTCCACAGGACATCAAATGCTGACATATGCAATATGCACACACCAACAGAACAAAAATCTTTATAATTCTGGTATAAAGGATAAAAAGAGGAAAGCAAGAAGGATCCTGGTGTTTTGGTTTGCATGGGATGGGTCCGACAAGTTTCAACACAGGTGTCCATACAAACTTGTTGTATGTCTGACACATGTGCGCATAACAACTGTATGTGGCAAAGGGGGGATTGCTCCTTTTGGCTGTTAATGCGGGCCATGGCATCTGACGGGACTACAGCAGTGTGGAGAACAGGCAGGGACAGTCAGTCATTTTGGCTATATACACATTCGTAGTCGGTCCATGGTTCCCCCAGACGAGTGTCATTTCCTCAGATCTAATACACAAACCTGGAAAAACATGAAAGGGGCAGACGGTTAGAGAAAGCGCAACTGTTGTTCACACACACACACACACACACACACACACACACACACACACACACGCACACACGCACGCACGAGTATTAGTTTCTGCCACATCACAACTCTCACTGGCCCAGGCAGTTAACTGGTCTAATGTCTCATCAGTCAATGGAGGTGGGCGACCTGGCTCAAAGACCACACCACAGTCTTTAACACAAAGTCCTAATGCAAGATGTAAACAATGTCTCAATTGCTCTTCTCAATTTGGAAATGCAGACTAGAAATAGCCGAGTGATTTGTCCAGTCAGCAAAGCTGTATATTAGGCCTTTCTATTGCGGAGGGAAATAATTTTCTTGCCTCGAAAGCTCCTTAGAAACACTGCAAGACACTACGGACTATAGCTCACGACAAAGAAACACCATTTCCAGAAAAGTTGAGCCTTTTTCCCAAATGCAATAAAATCTAAGTCTTTGGCTGTTTTCACATATGATCTCCAGACAATGTCTAAGGCTGCTCTTTTACATCTGTAATCATCTGTATCAGACAGTTTCTCGTTTTGGGAAATGGTCTGTTTGGTTTCAGTGAGGCATGGCCTCCCTAGGGTAGAGTGTGCAGGAGGCACAAAATGTACACAGCAGAAATCATAGTGTGTTGTTTGGCACATCAAGGCAGAGCTAGACTGAATGATTAGAAACAATACTATATGCACATGACCACAGTTTCCTGAGTTCTTTTCAGCCTGATAGTCACGTAGCTTGTAAATTGGCACTTCACTTACACTTGTCAGTGTTTTTACAGTACAACGTAATTGCATTTTGTAAAATAAACAAATTCTGAATTTGTCTGCAGAAGTTGGGACAGATGCATGTTTACCACTGTGTTACATCACCTTTCAATTCAATTATACTTTTTAATCATTCAGGAACTGAAGATTGTTGCAGTTTTGCATATTTGCATAATTTCCCTATTCTTACTCACAAGACCAATTGTCCAACTCTCCTCTCCACGATGTGTTGTACATTTTCAGTATGTACAATAATCAGAGTCTGGCAACGTCCCAAAGATGTTCAGTACAAATATCACCAAAAGAACTAAAATATGGTATCGGATTGTTTTTAATGACTTCAGGTTTTACTCTGGTCGTGTTTTTGAGTTACTGAGACACCTGGTTTACTGATCATTCTGAGGTCATACATAATGATACCTCTTACCCCATAATCAATCTCTGGCTACATAAAGCAGGGTCGTGCTGAAACATGTGTCAGAATGCACAGACATTAGGGAACAGGTATACTTTTGCGTGTAAACAGGGTTCAAGACTGCCAGGCTGCCCCGTCTACCCTTACCCTACCCTAAGTGTTTAAAATGTGAACACATCAAGTTCTACATCACGCACTTTAATTTATATGAAGTACAACCCGGTTATATCTCAGTGTCAACTCTGATTTTATGCTTTGCTACACAGGGTTAATCCATTAAGTTCCTGGGTCAGTATCCTGTGATAGTGAATCAGTTGTACACTGAGGCCGGAATCAATTTAAGTGGCTGCTTATGTGTGTGATGAAGCTCTCAGGCAGCCAGACTCACCGATCCATCTGATGCACTGGCTCCTACTTTGTCCCCTGTGGCGTTCCAACACACCTCGAAGATCCCTCCTGTGCCCCGGTAGCTGTGGACTAAAGCACCCGTCTAAACAAACACACATGAACACACACACAGGGACAAGTTTTTCTCTCATGTATTTAGAGACATTTGTTACACTATAAAAAGGCAGTAAAATAATGGTTATTGTCTATTAGTGTCAGTGTGGGGTGGTTTATAATTTGAAAATAGGATCCCAGACCTGAGTATTCCAGATGTGGACACACTTGTCGAAGGAGCCACTGGCAAGATGCCTGCCATCAGGACTGAAGGCCACACTGTAGACAGGTTCCTGGTGGCGGGTCAGTGTGTGTATACACACTCCACGCTCCACATCCCATAGGCGCACTGTTGAGTCAAATGATGCGCTGGAGAGAGAGAAAGAGAAGCAAAGTACCCTGAAAAACAGCTTCCATGTATCACAGCTATAAAATACAGTACAGTATGTCACAAGGACAAATTAACTGAAACTACTGCATCAATTATCCGTTTGTTCATCTAAGAAAAAGACATTGATAAACAAAAGCTTCTGAAAACAAAATTAACTCAAACAATGAAACTGGGCAGAAATAACATGCATTTTCATTTTCTCAGTAAAATTCATTCTCATTTTCCTGAGTTCAGATCAAACTTTGTACTCTCACCTGGCCAGCATGAGGTTGGCGCTGGGGTTGTTGGTCCCGGGACCTGTGGGGCTCCACTTGATAGTGTAGATTTCCTTACTGTGGGCCTGCAGGTCATGGACACATGACTCCTGCTTCATACTCCAGATCTATGCCATAAAGAGAGGTGATAATAGAGCAGCTGTTAGGAAATCTTTCTGATTAAGGCTTATTTTAAACTTTTTGTCCAATAGTTAATATTCACATGTGCCACATTGTATGGACTGACCTTAAGTGTCATATCATCAGAACATGAGGCCAGCAAGCTGCCAGTGGGATCCCATTTGATGGCGTTCACCTCATTCTATAGTGAGAAAGTGGAGGGTTAGAAATAAAATTAAACAGCAATTGTGACCGATTTGATTGTCTAAATATACAATATCTCTATGCATCCCAAACATGTATGAAATTATGATGTCACAGCAATAAGGGGGGTTAAATTGGATAGAAAGAGATTAGAGTTGTGTTGTGTATGCATGGCTACTAATTTTCTTCCCTGTGAAAAAGCACTGCAGAACAGTCATGTCTTACCGTGTGTCCCTGGAAGGTCTTGACAGGTCTGTCCTGACTCAGCTTACACACATGGATGCACATGTCTGTGCTGCAGGAGGCAAATGTGTTGTTGCTCTGCCAGTCTACGTCCAGAGCAGGTGCTGTTGGGAGGCAGAGACAGAGCTTAGGGCTGCTGCAGCAGGGAGGTATGGACACAGAACATAAGGAGAAAACATAACATGAGCATGATGGTCTGAAGGTTTCTTATTGGCCTTATGAATCTGATTAGTAACTGAAACAACAATATGGTAATAGTAGAAAAACTTACAAAATGTTTAACAATATTAAGGTCAGACATATTAGTTACAATAAAAGGCTGAATGACAAAATTTGAAATTATGATCACTGTGATCTCAGTAAAAAGGTAACATCTGTCTGAAAACAGAAAGACTCTTCCAGCTGACTCCTGTCACTCACCCGAGTGGAAAGGAAACTGTTGCTTTGCCTCTCCTGTGTGTGCGTCCCAAATAATTGTGGTCTGTGTGTGAAGGAGATGTTCATTATTTATATTAAACTACTGATCTTCACGGCAGTAAATCAATAAAAGACATCACTTCAAATGTTATTATTCTTATTTAAAAGTGCTTTATGTCACACTCGGTTGGCCTAAATAATGTGCAGAGGAGCTAAACATGGAAGCTAATGTACCACATACACATTTTTATGCCTGTTAAGACATCAGCACATCAAAATTAATATGTATGTCGACAGTGACACAGTGTCATGTCATTGTACTCAAGAACACTAGATGGCAATGTGGAACCATGTCGGGAAAGCTGCAATTTTTGTGAAGACTAGATCATGTAGCGGAACTGAACCTCATTCACCTGTCAGTCCTCTGTCTTTGAGAGGTATGAACAGGTGTTATACATTTTTTATTTTTTTTTTTAAACATGATTAAACAGTGATTAAACAGTCGATCGAGTAACTGCTGTTTAAAGTTTCAAAGCCTAAAAACAAACAAACACAAAAAAAAAAAACAACAACCACAAACTAATGTCTTGTGCCTTTCAAAATTACCACTTTGTCTGTATTGCAACTATTATCAAGAGAAAATAGTGACCAAAAAAAACAAAACAAAACGATTGATGATTGATGAGAGTTTGTCTTTGACACTAATGTGTGGTCAACCAATTCCAATGCTCTTACCACACTGAGAAACCAATATACCATTTAAAATAACCCCTCTCAGTGAGTGTGACAAAAGGTAAAAAAATGTTAATACCTGCGTGTTTCTATCCACTATTAAACACCAACCCTTTTTTGTGGGAAGAACGTAGCTGGAAGTAAAAAAATCCCCTGAAGACATAAGCTAATACTAGCCAGTAACTATTGTTAGCTTGTATTTTAATAATGACTGAATAAAAGTATGCTTTTATATTCAAATAAACCAACAGGATTAGATTTTCTCACAGTTTCATGCTCAATCAATCAGTGATGACCTACTGTGGCCAGACATTAGATGTCTTCACTATATAATCCTGCGCTGTTGCTGGATGTCAGAATTAAAGGAGTAAAGGCTCTAACTTGAAGTTTAATTACATTCCAGATGCTACTGCCAGTCAAAACCCCCCCCCCAAAAAAAAACAAAGACAAGTGTGGTTAGAAAATCCACATGAAGTTAGAGCCAATACTCCTTCAATTCTGGCACCCAGCAACATAGCAAGATGATATTTTTGGTAGGTGATGTGGCCTGAACATGATTGCCTCCAATTTTCCTTTTTTTGCCTCCAGCAAACTCCATGACACAATCATGACGCAGGCTGCAGCAAGGTCTATACACAAATAAGGAGTCATCAAGATCAGGCTGGTGGAGCCAATTTGCCAGCTGTATTCAACGTGAGGACTTGGCATTTGTAAAAAAAAATAAAATAAAATAAAATAAAATAAAAAAAGAAGAAAGAGAAGAAATCCAACTCAAAAATATTTAAAGCTAAGATCGATGCGTCTTACCTTGTCTACACCAGCACTGAGGATGAAGTTTCCTTTCTTATTCCATTTAAGTGCGAATATAGGACCTTTATGTTGACCCAAAGTACTAGCCAGGTTACCTGAAAATATACGAAAGCACAACTTAGAAAGAAAGCAAAAACATTTTACCATCCATGCAAAGCTATGTTGTAGCAACAGCTCAGTCTCACCGTCTTTTGTCCATATTCTAGCAAAGCCATCATATGAGCCTGTTGCTAGTAACGTTCCCTCACTCTAAGAAAAAAGAAAGAAAAAAAAAGATGATTTTTACAAGTTTACACTCGGCAGCATGAAATATTTCAGCTTCATCTGCACATTTCAGCATTATGTATTGACTTGTACGTCTTTAGGGAATAAACACATTGCAGCTGAGCAGGATTTAAGGCCTTTTCACTTGTGGCAGTGACTCGCCTCCATATATGCGGTTGGAAAAAATGCCGTTAGCAGAAGTCGTGGTCACAGACACAGCACTAGATTAGATTACCAACAACTGCATTCAATGAAGCAGACACACGTAATCATACTGTTCAACTACACACACACACTCACATTCCAGTCCAGTGAGGTGACGTCTTTGTTGCTGGGTACGTCCTGGCCCCCTTCCCGTATGCAGTGCCTCAGAACCAGCTGGGTGGATCCGCCTGTACTGTTCTCACTCAGGTTCCAGATCCGTGCGGTTGAGTCTCCGGATCTGCTCAAATCAATACACATACAGAGAAAACCTAGCATTAGATGCCATATCATGGCTATGACTCTTAAAATCAGCACTGAAGATCTCATCAACTGACCATCTTTGGTTGGTTGTGTTCAAATCTGAAACCATTTACAACCCTATCAAACTTTTTCCACATAATCTGTTAAATATACTTTTAAATAATTTTAAACTCCTTAATATTTAAACTTTATGACTCCAGTCAAAGATTTGTTTAGTGGTGAAACATGAGGAGGGAAACGAGGAAAAGATTGTTCTACATGTGTATTTGTGTCAACAGTACAATGTAATGCTTTAACACTATTTAGACATCTTTAAATACCTTCTGAAAAATAAATAGCTTTCCAATAATAGCCAGTGAGTTCGCTTTCAATTTTATGGAAGTGCATATAGGTTAACCAACTCAAATGTCTGGAGTTGCTGCGTGCGTGGAAAAATACATTACTTGTCTTGACAGTCCTAGTAAGAAGAGGCACTTTTCTAAGATTTTCCTGACACTACATGAACACAGAGAGGGATGGTGGTGATACTGACCCAGAGGCGAGAAGGTCGTTCACTGGGTTCCAGGCACAGATAAAAACTTCTGATTCGTGGCCTCTCAGGACCATGGCTTTACTCTGGGGGATCTCCACATCCCGGTCAACCTCCATCATCTCAGAGTGGTGATCTAGAGGATGGAGAGAGAAGCACAAACTAACATTTAACTTGTTGACTTGGCAGTAATTTTAAATGAATGTCCTACTGTTCTCACGATTAAAAAGGATGGGACTGCAGTGGATAATGGAATAACCAAGATATTATGAATCACTACTTCAAGTACATTTATTTTTGATGAATCACCTGTGTTTTTCCCTACACAAAGACTAATATATTTTGCTGGTCCATCCAAATATATTAACAAGCAGGCAAGAAAATGATCTGTCTAACATTATCTAATTTCCTAAGAACCTGCCCCACTGCAGCACACATGTATGTCATCGCCAGATATCGTTAATCCAACATTGTTTGCTGCAGCAAACAAGAACCTGAACACAGCTGACAGGTTAAAAAGCAGCCTGCTTGTTGAATAACCAAGAGTGTTTGTACCAAACCACGCCTTGTCTAAGGTGAGCACAAAATACAGGCTATCAACCAACAGCAAACACCATCAGTCAGTAAGCTGACGTTGGACTCATCTTTAGCCTGTCAGAGACTGAATCAACCCCTCAACAGAACTCTATAATTTGACTCCAAGTCAAAGTGTGATTAAAACATACTGGAAAAACAAAGAGGTTTTGAGTGAAACAACAAGACCACATTTTTCCTTTCACACTAACAAAAAACAAACAAACAACTATACACTAGGCAAAGGTGAGTAAAGACATGCAGATGGTGCTACAGAGGCAGGGGAAAAGAAAAACAAAAACATGATGACACGCAGGTACAAGGAAAAACAACAGAGTAGATTTATGTAATACCAAGCAAACCAAAGCCTTTTCACACAAAAAAGACAAAAACTTCAGCTGTTATGACAACGAGGGAACAAAGCACAAACAAAGGGGGTTAGATTTAACGGCGTACAATAACAAATAGTTAATACAGTCTTTTACAGAATTTCAATCAAAACGAGTTGTTTTTTTAAGCAGCAGATTCATAGATAGTTAAGCAAAAGCTAACTTACTGGCTAAGGCGTGGGATCCATTTTCCTCTCCGTTGGCAGCGCCCTCTCCATTCTTAGTGCTTCCCTGAGGCACTGTGCCGCTGCCACTGCCAGCTGCTGCCTGCTGCTGGGCTAGCTTGTCCCTGTAGGCCTGCTGTCTGGTCTGGACTACATCTGGCATCACAGCGTCGATCAAAGACAGCGACTCAATGGGTCGCCCATCAAATAAGGTTCCATCCTAGACATAAAACACGCAACTTTATATAACCCGAGTTTTCTCATGTAAATAGAGACTTATTGCAGATCACCAAAACGATAACATTTCTACAGTGTGTTGGCCAACAGACACACAACTCAAAACAGAAAGTTCACATTGCAAATTTTCTGGCCAGTATATTGTAAGGTTCCACTAATTAGTAGCTGATGTGTAAAGATGGAGGCTGACCTCATTTATGCTGACTTCAGCCTCCACATACTGCAGGCCTTTCTGGATAATGGAGATGAGGGCTGCAGGGGGAACCAGGGCTCCATTGATGTTGGACTGGCTGATGTGGCTCTCTATACCAAAGGTGAATGCTGAGTGAGAGAAGCCTGGAGGAAGCACAGATCATTTGTAATGCAGAAAGAGTCAAAGTTAAAATCCAGAATGTTTAGAACAGCTGTGTGTAAAGGCAGTAAAACTAGTGCCCTTTACGGCAAATTGTTTAGTAAAAAAACATTTACCAGATTCTTGCAGATATCTGTAGACCAGGAAATTGACCTCATCACTGCTTATGCTCATTTTTAGTCCTGGTGATTAAACCATTGGGTCAGCATATGATAGGAGCCTGTAACAGCAAATCACAATGCAGAGTCTTGTTTATTAATATAGAGTTATGCATGTCATTAAGCACCACAGAAATGAGCCTGAAGGAGACTTTGTTGGATCTTCAAATCTCTATGCCTCATGTGTATTTGAGTTCCAAAGAAACAATTGTGTGTGTGTGTTATACTACCATCCGAGTACCACATAGATACACATGATGAAAACAGAGAAGGGGAAGAGGTTAAAGAAACATCACCTAGCTTGACCTAGTTCTCACAACTTCAAAAGAGAAAAGTATGCAAATGCAAACTGCCAGTTGATAAAGAAGAACGCTGTGTTAGCTTCCACTTTTGTTAGCTGCAGAAGCTTCCTGGCTCTAGGCGGGGCATCAGTTTCCATTCATTAACTTATAACTGGAAATAATTACCAGCCATCTTCATGAGGCAGGCTGGGTATTTTAGACTAAAATGTCTGGAATAGATGGGCTTTAAACCAGAGCTTATGTCTGACCTCCATATTTATTCATGCAGAAACTTGTACTGTTTGAACGGAACAGTGGAAATAAACAAGGGGTCTGGATCAGAGACAGAACCTCGACTGTGTCCATCATGCCAGCACGATGACAAAGTCAACATGTCTCCAGCCGCATCTCACAGGCTGGGATCCAAGACCAACTGAACCTAGAGACATGGAATCTAGTAGAAGCCCTATAGCAAACCCTGAAAAGGTGGCCAGAAAGTACTGATGGCTACCGTTTTCTACCATGAAGCACAAACACAAAACGTTAGCAAATAGGTCGATAAAACCAGAATATCTGGTATTTAACAGACTTCTGTGATGAAAAGCACAAACAAGGAACAACACAAAAAACAACAGACCAACAACAAAAGACAGCAAGGTGTCAAGAGAGAGAGAGAGAGAGAGACTATGTGTATCCAGACATCTGTTTGCATTCTGTTTTCAATTTCAATTTTGATATCAATTGATATTGATAACTATATGTAATAATTTAACTGTAATTGCATTAGTAAAATATGCAAATACATAGGCTCTATATATGCTTAAAATCCTGACCTGCCTCTCTTTCTCTCTCACCACATTGACCTTAGAATCACTTTAAAACCACAATGAGACAAAACCTGAGTGCCAAATATATCATTTAAAACTGGCCTACCACAGTAGGTGCGATGAAGAACCCGATTAGCATAAAACTAATCACAATTAATCATACAAAAAAAATCCCAAAATAAATAAGAAATAAACAAAGGTTCCAAAACATCTGTTTCAGTCATACCTGAAAGAAATGTTTCGGTTATTTCATTGTTTAGTTTATTTAAATGTATTTATAAATCTGTTTTTGGTGGTTAAACTTAGGAGATCTCAATCTAATACTGGTTGCTGATTTCATCTGGGTTATTCCCATATCTTCCTCCTGCAAAATTCTCCACTCTGTACGACTCCTGATACTTTATCATAGCAATGATAATCAACAATATATCAATATCAAGGGCGCAGGGATAGAAAATAGGCAACACAAAATCTATACCTAGGATGACATAATAAAAGTGTGAAATAAAGAGTGCAATACGCTACCCATGTGACCAGGATGTCTTTAGATGTGCATCATAGCTCTGTTGGCCTCTGTGAAAATGGTCAGCACCTGAGAAGAAAAGAAAGAAAATGAATGCGCCTAATCAAAATGAAAACAACACCATGGAACATCATATCTATCACACACTGCTCAAAAAATTAAGGGAAGACTTAATCATTACAGTATAAACACCAAGACAAACTTCGGGGATAACAATCTCTCCATTTAAGAAGCACAAGTGATTTCACCTACTTTGGTGCAAATAAAAGAGACAAAGGTGCAATGTAGAGGCAAAAGCAAGACAGCCCCCCAAAAGGAAATGGTTCCCTATGTGGCCACAGACAAGTCAGATTCTTCTCTGGTTTTGCTAGTGTCCTTGTCACTGCTGGTAGCATGAGGCAGTACCTGACTCCCAATCAAGTTTTGCAGGTAGTAAAGTTACTCCAAGATGGCACATACATATGTGCAGGTGCGAGAAAGTTAGCTGTGTCTCCCCCTTAGTACCCTGATTGGCATTCACCAGGGAACACCAGGTCTGTCAGTGGTGCCCTGTTCTCACACAGTGAGCATGTGTGACAGGCATGAAACAGTCTGAAGATGCCTTGGTGAACATTATGCTGCCGTTAACATTATCGAACATGACTGGTTTGGTGGTGGGTCAGTGATGGTCTGGGGAGGCATCTAATGGCAGGGTCACACAGACCTCCATGTCATAACCCATGGTACCCTGATTGCGTCACAGTACTCATAGAAGTGACTGTCAGACTTTACACTGGTTCACTGGACTGGCCCTTAAGTTCCCCTGACCCAAATTCAATCAAGCAGCTGTAGGACATTATGGATCAGTGCAGTTGATGCCACCCTGTACCACTGTTTAATGTCCTGATCAAGGTCTGGAAGGAGAAGCCAGTACAAACTCTCCTGACTCATTAAGAGCATGCCTAGATGCTGTTGGGAGTGCATACAGGATGCAGAGGCCATACACACTTTTAAATCACATTAAAAGCTGCCGTGAAAAAACTCACTTAACTTTGATGAGCCTGTGATTTTAATTATTCATTTGGATTTTTAGCATGATTTTTACTACAGTCCTGCATGAATTAATCATTTTAGTTTAACAAATTCTACAATGTACATTATATTGAAGTTAAACTTTATCAAGATCTAATGTATGTTACGGTATATACATTTCACTTGTCATCTAGTGTGAAATCATGTGTGCTTGAAATGTTCAGACAAAAAACCAACCATCCATCCATTCATCCATCTGCTATACAGAACAATATGGACAGGTTACAAGTTCATCATCAGGCTGACACACAGACAATCATTCACACTTATGGGCAATTTAGAGATGCCAATTAGCCTAGCATAACCTTCATGTTTTGAAGTAGAAAGAAACACCCAGGCTTGGGAGAATATGTCAATTACACAGAAAAAGGCCCCAGTTAATCTGCAGGTTCAAACCTGAACTGTACTAATCAACCTAAAAACTATAAAGACACTGACTAATATTTGCAAAGGAAAGAATTTATCTACTGGTGCTGTTACCATATTTAAATTAATATCTTTTAGCAGCGTGTCAGAAAGTGGGTGAAAAGGCATCAAGAGTGAAGTGTTATGACCAAAGGGGCGTGTTAACAAACAATGTTTGAAACTGGGTCAGCACAGTAAAAATCAACAGCTAGTGGCCTTATTTGTGCTATGCAAGCTGTAACTATTCCATAAGTGTTATAACTAAAGCAGGACTGTGCATATGCACTGAAACAAAAGCATGTCATTGTTTCATTTAATTTAATTTAAAAAAAAAAAACATTTCAGTGTCCTTTCGCCAACAATATTAAACATCTCATGTCTGGCACAGGCTCACGAACTGAGGCCAAAAACTGTGGCGCCTTAACCCAATTTTACTATAGATGTATCAGATGCGTCCTTCGTGTTTTGTTTTGTCGCCATTTTTAGAAATTAAATCGTTTCTGTGATTGCTGGGCCTACTCAGGTCACACTGATTTCGTGCATGTTATGTCACCATGCTAATCTGCCGGTAGTATTAGCAACATAGCATGTTAAGCTACTTGCGGAAATACAATGAACATCCTCCACAAACGGTGGCAAGTGAATGGACTGAAACTACAGTTTGTTCGTTCACCAACAAGTTGTTGGAGTAGTCAGATACTAGTGCCAGTTTGTGCCAATGAGTGCAAATTGTCCTTTGTTTTGTAAGATGTTGCAGCGCTGTTTATGTTAACTTTACATGTGACAATCATTTAACCCATCAACGTTACTGTAACTAACAATTGTCCATGTTATCGGTCACTTACTGGGATTTATAATACATAGTTTTCTTATTTACATCGCCAAATACTGCAATTGTATTTGGCAAATTTTAAAACTAATGTACACATGGTGGTCAGTCTGTACAGTCGCACGCTAGGTCAAGTTAGCTCACTGGCTAACATGGGAGTTACATTAGTTTTGCCTCGGCGGCGGCCGTACCAGGCGCTGCACATGCCAGTCGGGCACGGCGGTCTAAAATTCTGTTAATTTGAAGGAAGTCGCAAACAACTAGCTATCAACCTCATGCTTATAAGAACATGTGAGTTAGCGTTGCACTTCGTTATTTTACACTGCACCACAACGAGGCTTAGTTGTCTTGTTTGATATAACGCCAGTCTCTCTGATGATTACCATGAGATCGTCAGCTCGCTATCACTCTAAACCTGCTAACATGTTAGCTAGCTAGCTAGCTTGCTAACACTAGCATGCCGTGCTAGTGACAGTGCCGCTTTAATCTCGTACCTACTTGAATAAAACCTCTCAAATGCCGGTATCTTCAACAGCTCTTGTGTTCAAGTGGTGCCATGTCGGCATGTACATATATTAGTTGGCATTAGTTTATAATAATAATAATAATAAAGCTAAAGCCAGGCGGTAAGAAGCCAGCTACGGCTTCAGACATTCGACACAGTGGAGTGACCCAACAAGCCAAAATGAGCTGCCTGGAACCACTGTTATTTCAAAGCGCACAATATAACGATTAACCCGCGACGACGGACGGCTAATATATATATATCCACCCAGATACGTGTGGTGGTAATATCTGCAACAATAACAGCCACCCAGTCCCCGAGAGTCAACCACATTGCTCCAACCAAACACAACAAAAAAATAAAAAAGGTACAAATATTACTAACCAATTTTTGCAAAGCTCACCTCGTGGCGTGGTAAAAGCTGAGACCTGTCATCCAGCGTTGAATCAATATCAGCCCGTTCAGTCTGCTCCGTTTTACGGACTCACATCGAAATGCTTCCACATTTCCTCTCCGAAACCGACCAATGAAATGAAAAAGTTAAAAAAAAATAAAAAATAACGAGGCCTCTGGAAGTTTGTCCAGCAGCCAAGCACCAGTCACAACAACTGTGTCCTCGCCCATCCCCCCACTACACCTCATTTTGGCATGTGTGGTCACCACTAGCCATAGATTGATGCCCCGCCCCTCTCTGCTCAGTCATTCAGACTGGGAACGTCAACAAGCTTACGTCACCAGTGCAATCTGGGTTTACACTCATTATTTTACATAGACACATAATCCGCAATCACATTCATTTCTCCAGTGTTGCCAACGAATAAATATCAAGTTTATAAATATGCTAGATATCACTGCTGACCTTCAAAATCCAGCATAATGCATTTTGCATCACAACACACCTATTTGGATTTATCTTAATTTGCAAGTCTCCTCGTATGTGGCTGCACTGATTCAGCTTTTTCCCATGTGAGATGATGACATATAGTGAAATGCTGAAGTGGGAGCCATTGAATTAGTTTGCAACAGTGCAGCATATTTAGTACATAATTTGAAGGAGAGTTTCTTTTCCTGGTAACCAATGTAATAATCTCTACTGGGAATACAGATGCACACCGCTTCTTTTTTTCTACATGTTTCTCTGCATCATAACAAACTCAAGACAAATACTTTAAACATGTATTGTATGTATATAAATAGAATTGTTAAAATTGCTCAGTATACCATATTTCCTTTATCCAGATCAGTGTTGATAATATAGTGTTGATAGCATCAATTGCATTAAATTATATGTAACTGTCTAAAAAGTTAGCATTTATATCTGATTGATTGTGTTGGTGAGTGATGGATTTGGTCGTATCAGATAATGTTTGTGTTTATTACTGTAGTCCTTGGATTTCTCCTGCCAGTCTCTTATATGCTTGATGCTATAACTCAATTATGTCCACAGTCTTGTGGCTCTTTGTCATGATCCTTACAACTTGTCCACTAGAGATCTCCAATTATAATCTCTTGTGCCCCACATTTACTATCATAGAGCACTGGTATTTCCTACTAAATTGTAGGATTTTAATATTTCACAAAACTATTTGCACAAGAATCTGCAAAACAGGTTCCAGTTTCAGTGCTTTTTACACTCACTTGTTCATTTATTCTTAGGCAATTACTTGCTTTCTGCCTCATGTTTCTTCTTCCTCAAGCCAGTAAAGTATGTGAAATATGTGCTTCATCACGCACACTGTGTGAGGGTGTTTTGGCTGTCAGTCAAGAAATGTGAAGCAAATTCCTTATCTCCAGTGCCAGGCTTTACACAATATATGATTCACTCTAGGGCCAAATTTTGTGAATTGGCTCACCTCTCGTCTTTGACTGTAAATCCAAAGCACATGGACATACAATACATAAACAGATATAAAATTGATGTGTGTCTGAATAAATCTGTGAAAATCTCTAAATGTTATGTTCTGTTGGTGTCGACCTAGAACAGCACTTCTTCCTAAAAAGTGATTATCACTGTTTCCCTCAACGAGACTACAGTAAGTGCAGTGGTATATGGTATCTGTGTGGGTGCAGAGAACTAATCTGCAGGACAATAACACAAGGTTGCTAGGGATAAGAGCACAGCAGCAACACTGATAAATATGTGCTGGGCTTGTTGGCATTGTGTAATTGCTTGGATACAGCCACACAGGTGGCACCGAGCTTTATCGACTGCCTTAGCAACAGCAGCATTATCTCTTGATTTGTCTATGTTTGTGCATAAATAAGAAAGTCAAGAGATAAGTTGTTTTGTCTGAGGTAAGGACAAGTAGTCTTGTCAACGTACCAGAAGCTCTTTTCATTTACTTGCAAAAACCTCAAAATAAGTATTCTTTGCTTGTGATCCCCTAATGCACGTGTAATTGCACAGAAAAGAAAAGTTGACTTGATTTGAAAGGTAAACACAAAGATGTGCAGGCTGGAAAGTCCCAGCTATCAGATGGGGGTCCACTGTCTTATTTCTTTCAGCAGAGGGATTCATAACAGTACAAGTGGACCTCTACTCAATCACCACACAAATATAAATATTAATAACACTTCCTGTATCCAAGATGCAGGACAGATAGTAGCACATCTTGACTTAATACACATCTAATATAAAAGTCACGTCACGCGTGTCCCTAAGATGACGCATTATGTGTGCAGGACATTGAGAAACAGAAAAAGGAGCAAAGGGAGCAGCAGAAAGGATTGCAGCTCAGCTTCACTGCCTGCTCAGCAGGAGCTATTTTTAGATTCCAAGAAACAAAGAACCAGAATCGCCTTTCATCACCCCTGTAACTATGTTATTTCACCTCCAAATGTGGTACTCAAAGACAGTCTCTACGTCTTTGTAGCTATGTTTAGGCCTAACCTCAAATAAATAAGGATGCCTTGCCATCTGGCCTTGAGCCTTTTTTTTCATTGTGCTATATTTGTTCGTGTTTTCCTACTGTCTTATGTATGTAAAAGGGATGTTATTTTTTCAAGGATAAATCCAAGGCCAGGGTATAATTAAAGGGGAGAGCATTTAAGCAAAGGAGGATGGAGCTCTGGAGTTATTTAGGGAGTTTGTCTTGTACTCTGGTCATCACTGAATGGAGCTCAGAGGAGAAAGTGAATATAAAGTGGTATGCAGTGCAGACTTCTAACAGCATTTGATATGATGGTGCTGCTATAAGTGACAGACTTTCATAATCACATGCACCAAGATGGGTGATTAAATACTGCGGCCAAGATGGTTCATCAACTCGAGTCTGCTGGGGAAAATCCCCCATCTGGTGTGACCAATACTGTCGTGGAAGTCGCTGCTTGCAGGACAGTTCAACTAAACTGACCCTACAGATTACACTATAGGAAAAATGCTCCTTGCCACATACTACAATACATTTGAAAAGATTTTTTAAATATTTGATTCCCCAGAGGTTCTGCAGAAAGCATGATCTTTTTTATGTAGAAATGAAATAAATAAAGGTGTGCTGCACACAACATATACAATGCCCCTAAGTTTGGAACATTTCCGTGTTCAATGCACATTTTATAGAACCAGTTGTTTGTAGAATACTGTATCTAATAAAGAAAGATGTACATGGGTTTCTGTGTGATCTGTTACTGTCTTTCTTAATTTTCTGAGCTTGCAGAGACACCTTGTGGACATAAGTGTAGTCGCAACCATGTTTGAAGTCAGGACTGCCAAACGTATGCTCACGCATGCTGTGTCATGTAAAGACAGTGTTTGAAATGAGTGCTGTGGATGTGCAGCCGTGCCTGAAACAAACTTACTGACAGGCCCCGCAGCGGAGCCCTCAGAGCCAGTCGTTTTTAGGCATAGCGGAGATTCATTGTGCTGCAGCCACTCATTTTAAGCATGATGGCATTGTACAGGGAACTCATATTACTAATACAGGTATGGCAGGCATCCTGTTCACTTGGGGTAAGGGTTTAAATAAGAGGTAGGCAGCTGCTGTCCCTGGGAGCCCAGACCATGTTGGAGCCACAGCTGACAGTTGTAGCCCAAAGTCTGGATTATCAGCGACAAGAGGTAGGAGCTCACAGATTGGACATATTATCACTGCTATTTCAACTCAACACACACTACTCACACACACACACACACGTTGGGGCTAATTGCAATTTCAGTGTACAAAGAAAAAGATTATAACTGGCACTAGGGTCAAACACAAAGATCATGTGGTAAATGGTTGGTTTCAACACACAACATTGTGAGTTTCTACACACAGCATAGAGATGGGAATACATGAAAATAGTTTTAAACTTTTATAAGGTCTCATGTGTGGTTTCGATTTAGCTACAAGATAGATTTTGTCACCGAACTGCTGATACAAGACCGTTCAGAGCATTCTGGTTTTTTTTTTTTAACTAATCATGAATTGAATCCATGTTTTTTACTGTGTTTGAGAAGCAAGACAGTAACAAATGCAAAATACACATCATACAACTAAGAATGGAAGATTGGGTTTTGACATCAAATTATGTTTAACCATAAGACTAGCATGTACAATGTTGCTTGTTACTTGTGCTTTAGTACAACTTGCAACATTAACACTACTCAGTTGCCGGTGTGTGCACCTCAGGTAAGTGTTTCCTGCGTTGTTATGCTGGTGCTGTGCAGTGGAGCATGTGACTTTTTTTTAAGTCATCAAACACTGGGACACCTGACAGGGAAGCGATCATCACTGGAAGGATGAGACAAAAAACACACCCTAGGACATTCTTCATCGAAGAATGTGTTGATAGCATTCCTGCTTGGCATGCAAGGTGAGTGCAAACTACAAGTGATTCGATGGTTCGAAATGCAGGATCAAAGCTGAATCCTCAGACCTCAGGTTGGTATGTATAAGTTACACTGATTTTTTTTATTCCACCTTCATGATGTGCATTTGACATGAGTTTCATAAAATTTAAGAAAGTTACAAATGGAGTGTTTTTCCATTTACATTTTATGTGTGTGTGTATAATTTTATTTAGAGGGGGTTACGTTTTGTCTCTTAGCGGTCATTGTGTACCTCTATGAATTGGTTTTTTGGTCATTTTGCTTCTCATTCACTTTCTTTTTGCAGTAGTTTTGCTCCTCATGCATCTCATTTAGTCTAATTTTGCAGGTGAAACTGAACTCTCAGGTGCTGCCTTTGTAGCTACATTATTTAATTCACAATGAGGATGAGGAGAGTCTGTCCAATGGTCATATGACCCTTTGGTTCCTGGCCTTGTGCCCCAGTAGGCCCAAGGACTACCAAATGCTATTTTGGTTTATTACATCACAAGATGGGAGAGAGACAGCTAGAAGAAATATGAGCCAAAGATGCATCCATAAACAATATATCCTCCTCGAGCTCAGGATGCATAGTTCATTAAACCGAATAGGAAAATCTGAACAAAGCATTGCTGCTGGGTTAAGCAATTTCACACTAGTGCTGGGTGTTAGAGCATCTCCTCAGACACACAAAAACTGTCTCCCTCCACTGCTTCACGTGGTGACACTGCAGACACAGTAGCTCTCTTTAAATAGCAGTCATATAATGAAGGATGCAAATACATTCACACCTAAGTTTGGTTCTAGCAACTTCACTTAAATTAGAGTGGGGTTGCATTGAACTTTTTTTATGTTGCCTCTCATCTGATTTCTACCTCTGTCAATTTTGAGTGGGAAAATATCGTTGTAAAAGCAAAGTTGTGTTTTAAAGATTCACAGAAAATTTCTATTTTGTATTTTGAACATATTGTGCAAATGTGACATTTGGACAATGCCTACCTGAGTTTGTTTGGAAGGCCCTGCAAGGCCAGGCTCAAAGCATGAGAGAGACTGTCTTAATATATCATTAAAGCGGCGTCACCATTCCTAGAAGGTTATTAGGTGGGAAGTCACCTGCCACTGTATGTCCAGCCTCTAAGCAGGCTACCAACAAATGCACAGTTCTCACAACCCTTTTAAAACTTTTGCTTGACCATAAGGCAGACACATGGCGTGAGGTGGTCTTTTTGAAAGTGTGTGTGCCCATGTTTAGCTGAAATCAATGGAACTTAAGGCACCGGAGAGGCGATGATCACTGTGCTTTTACAGAGGCGTAAAGTTGGAAAATCAGAGCATAAAATTCATGTAAGTGTGACTCTTTGTTGTGGGTGTGCATGCCAAACAGCTTGGACTGTTTTGAAGAACGCATAAATGTAGATGATATTTAATGGTTTCCTTCAGATGTCTCGTGTCACACTGGGGTTGTCTCTCAGCAGCATTTCCCCAAAGCAGCTGGGAATGTAATACAATAAGGAAATTACTCATCTAAGAGGAACTCGTTGGCTTGTTTTCTAACTGTTCTGCTACCCGCACTATGCTGAGGTTGTTATCCCCCACAAAAATGAAAACAGCCTTGCTTGTTCTGTGCTAGTGCTGGAGGACTATATGATAGCTGCAGAATGTCCATCAATAAAAATTAAATCTATAATGTACTGATTTTTCTGCATCTGAAGAGGATTAAAGAAACAACATGAACTGATTGGTGACTCCCACTTTTTTTTGATTAGATTTTCTTATTTGCTTTACAATCATGATGCAGCCGTGAAAAATGTCCTGCCAATCTCAAGAGTGGGTTTGCATTGACCCTCACCTCAGCGCTAACCTTTGTTCAACCCCAAACTAATAATTCACAACGTCTCAGTTGCATGATAGTCGTTTGCATCTGAATCATGGCTAATGTTATTTGTCGGACCCAAAGCAGCATGTGAAGCATTGAACACTGTTTTCTGCAAAGAGCAGGAGGAGGCACATGCAAGGTGTTTTTGTTGTGCCATGTGAGGACCCAATGACTTTGTGTTGACAGCAGAAGCGTATAGGACACAGCAGGTAGGTTTTTCATAGAGCACCTCATCAGCATTAACACCTTTCATCTGTGGCTATCTGTCATCTTGTTTACTTTTTGTAGTGTTCCTTTGTGTTCAAAATTAGATGTTTGCCTGCTAGAGCCAACTATATCACGCGTACTTCATGTCCCAACACTGTGTAATATGTTCATAACTCCAGCTCGAAGGGTTACTACGAGAATCACTCACTTTATATTTTGTTTGTACAAAACTGGATATATTTACAAAAAAACCTGAATTTACATCAAATCGGGCAAACATGCACCAAAGGTGGAGTATAATTAGTGATTACAACTTTGCTTTGTGACTGGTGAAAGTGTATTTCAGTGTGACAAAACTAACCGGTTTGATACAGCTAAGTTTAAAATGGGCTGTAATTCACAGGTCTTTTCAGCAATCTTTCCATTCTGCTTCAGTGAACAAAAGAGGAGGTGGATCATCAAGAAAGATGTTCTTCGTGACAGGAGCCAAAAATACTGCAGAACTGGGGCGAGGAAATGAAAGGAGGTAACAGATTTATACCATTTCGGGCTTTAAAGGCTAATAAGGGCTTTACGTCCTCTTTTATTTTCATGTCACCATATTGGTACATATTTGTATATGTACTTTTAAATAACGGCTCCTCTTTTCAACAGGTCAATCTACCAGAAATTTCGTGAGGTAGATTTATTAGACAAGAAGAATACAGTAACAGCTCTAAAGCCTGGAGAAGATCGAGCCATTCTTCTTGGTCTTGGAATGATCCTCTGCTCTGTCATGATGTACTTTGTCCTGGGGATCACCATACTACGCTCCTATGCAGACAGGTACAGGCTGGTTTTACACCCTATAGAGGACTTGTCTTTAATATATTCTTGTCCAAAACATATTTTATCCATCAGATGATCCTGTTGACAAACTGCTTCAGGGTTCTTTCAACCTGAAAATTGCCACAATTTATGAAGCCACATTTTTAAAAAACAAATTATACCCCAAGCCGAGTTGATTTTATACCATCAGACCCCTAAAGTGCTTTTTTTTTAATTAAATTGGATCTTCATTTAAATGTCAAAACAGTGTGTGGACAGAGGAGGGTGTGTGTGTTATACTCAACTCCACGGTCACAGCAGACATGAACTGTTCCTACAACTGTGGGTCAGACTGCTGGAGAGTCTCCAAATACCCCTGTCTACAGGTCTACGTGAGCGTCAATAACACAGGCCGTGTCAGCCGTTTATCTCACAATGAAGACACCCAGGACACCAGCTCTGAAGTGAGTACTGTGCCAGAGGGAAAATACAGGGAATTACTGAAGCGTTTCAAATGTTGACAGCGGCTGTCAGATTTTGGCCTGGTTAGAGATGTATTCTGCTCCCAGTTCAGAAAATGTTAGCTGATAGGATTTGGAATGTTTCCTGGTCAAGCTGAAAGATGATACATGAAGGGCGAAGCATTCAGTAATGTGAAATACAATAAACTTACGGGTCCCATCACCAAAACAAAATAAAAGACCAAATGATTGCCCTCTAGATGTATCCAGTGACTTTGATGCTGTCTTTGCAGTGTTTCTATGTGCCCAGGTGCCAGAAGGACAGTATGGCCATGCATGGCGTGATTAGAAACATCTCCGAGCGTCTGAAGATGAACCAGCGAGTCCCGTGTTACTACGACCCCAGTGAGCAGCAGGAGACCGTCCTCCTGACCCGGTTGTACGACCGCAGTGTCGTCTTCCACGCACTGCTCTGGCCCTCCTGCATGTTCACAGGAGGGACCCTTATCATCGTGATGGTGAAGCTCACCCAGTATCTCTCCAGACTGTGTGAAGAGATAGGGAAGATCAAGAGGTGAAACATGCGCAGCAGCTGTGAATGTCAAGCACCTGATAGTTTGGTGATGGACATGTAACATGAAAGAGATTGTTCTAGCTGGACGGCCTTGTTGTGACCTGTTGCAAACTTTCCTCTTCGGCGGAGACATGTGAAACAGCTGACTTTCACTCTGGATTAAGGATGTTTATAAAAGTGAACTGAATGTTCCAAAGTGGAAACTGTAGGACATGTAACTGATCATTATACAGCAAAACTATGAACGGATTTGGTCGAATGTTTGCGTTGAAAATTGTTCTGAGGTTACTTGATTACAAACAAGTTTATTAGGCTTGCATGACTGGACAGACGAGCGCTGCTGTTTTTCCAAAAAATGTTTTGTGCGTTTGTGGTTGTTAATGTTGAGCAACGATTGAATGAATTTTCTGAAATGTTCTGTTTTCTTAAACTTTCCATTTTTTTTTAAATCACATGTTTTCTGAAACCATTATACAGGATGTTTTCATTTTATACCCACTATCACAGTGGCAAATTACTGTGTAGTAGGACTTATTATAAAATATAGTGCTTTATAATAAACACACAGCCTAACATGTTACTATGCACATTCTTTGAAATTAATCTCATTAAGATTTTACGCTTACATTCACAACACTTATGTCAAAAGACACCTTTTTTAAATAAAAATTGTTATTTAATGCTCCCAATGATTTCCATGATTTTGCAGCAGCACCATCACACACTGTGGCTCTGTATCTGTAATAAATGATCATCTCTCCAGGTGATTTATCAACTATAAAGCACACAAAGCTTATGTACCTCTGCAAGGCTGTGCAACCATCTGCAATGAGTTACAGACAAAAAAGTTGCAGCTGCATCTACATCTTCATCTACATTTACAAGGTTGGCAAGGCAGAGCTGCCTTTGACTGAATTCACGAAATGTTGTGTGGTTTTATAGATACATAATCCTGTACGTGGACAAATCACAATGTCCTTTTTTGGACGTAATACAACACAATATTTAGTGGAATTAATAAAACATATTATTAGTTATTACTTTGAAATATTTTGATTTTAGTAGTCAGTTTATTAGAACTAAACTTATCCAACAGGTTCATGTGTTTAGATTTGATTACAGATAGTTAGTGTATATTATACTATACTGTAGTTTACAAAATAACCATTCATAATTTTAGTCTTGATGTATGACGTGAAACAAACACAACTATTAGTAAGTGACGTGATAATAATCCTCATCATTTGCACAGATGTCTAGCAGGGGCAGTCTTAAAATCCTAATCCAGATCCTGACCAATATCCTATGATTAGGAAAGTCTGGATTATTTTCTTTTATCCCTAGAATCCAGCATGTTTACTTCTCCTTACATAGACCTGTCCATGGTCTGTCTTGGCTGCAGTTCCTCTGTCCTGTGCTGATGCTGCCTGCTCTCATCTACTTTCCAGGTATATGTTGTAGTTCAGGTTGACAGGTCCTATCATCTCATCTGAAAAACTCCTTCTTCAGTAGGATTTTAATATGAGGGAGTTTAATACCAATCATATACATGTACTCCCCAGACTAGAACCATTTGAAACAAGTCAAAACAATTGAATTCTCTAGAGATTTGAAAGGTTGTGGCCGAATCATTAGCAAACTATATCGTCTTTGGACAATAAAGGGGCTTTGGGCTCTGCGTGTGACTGCTTTTGAAAACCAGAAAAACAATCTTGGTACTGTGTTTTTTTTTTTTTTTTTTTAATATGTGCTCTTTGGTGACATTTATAAGAATACTTTCATCCCCGTACATCGAAGAATACAGTGAACAAGCGGCTCTCCACGGATTCCCCAGTCATCCCACGACAAACCAGTGTCTCCACAGCTGAGCCGTGTGTGGGAGGGCGCTCCACGATGAGCAGCCTGCTACCAGCCTTCGAGCAGGCTAACTGTGCGGAGCTAACGCACTATCAAACTGCGCCGTTTGTTTTCGGGACAGCACCATGAAGAACATCATGAAGTGTTACAGACTTACTCTACTACAACATTTTGACAACATCACCCGGAGCTAGGGGCATCTCTGTGTCACAAAAGTGGACCCGTCCCGACGCTTCACTACCATTGTTTGGATGGACCAACAATACAGCTAACACCGCTGGTTGAGACTTCCACAGCGGGCACGGATGGGATTTACTCAGCTAGCCGCTGCTAATCATTATGCTGACTGACTAGCTTCGCGGCTAACCGGTTGGCGTTAGCTATCTGTCAGAGGTAGCATTATTTTGTTTTTCATATCTTGTTCTGTGTTCGCTTTTACTTGTATAGACTGTCGGGTCTCAGCCCCATTGTTGCAGTAACATCAAACTTACATTAGCTCACACATGAGTTTTCATACTACAAATGACATTGATCTGTTTGGCTGAACTTGGCTAGCATGGTTAGTTAGCAAGTTAGCTTAGAAACAACACCTAACGCTAACGCTAACCCACAATCAACAACACAATCGAAACTAGTCGTGGTGTCTGTGAAGTGAAAGCTGAAAGCGAAACATTAGCACTGTTAGCCACACTATAGGAATAATGCTTGTTAGCTAACAAGTTTGTTTACATTATATTTTTAAGTCCTCTCATTCGCTATCCAATTTTCCTGCTCAGTGTTTCTATCAGTTAGCATTTAGCTAGTATAACTAACGTTAACTTATTAGCCAAAATTATTTGGTTTTTTAATGACAAGTCATGAAATATGTTAGCTTAACGGGGGTGCTAACATTAAAATGACTTAATAAACGCAGTGTCACCTCTATTCAGTTGACGGTGCTTCGAGATGTGACAATGTGTGTTGATGTTGCTGTCAAACTAAACTTAAGTATCGTAATCGTTATGCAGTGGCTATGACAATGTGATGAACTGAAAAAACACTGAATATAATATAAAGATGTCTTATAGGCATTCACCTGTTATGTGATTACATATTTTTCATCAATGTGGCCAAACACACCACATGTTGGGATCCCCTCAGTGTGGATGTACACCTCTACCATCAGTGAGGAAATATTCACCACAACAGAGTTTTCTATTTATTGTTCACACGTCTGTGGTTCTTATATAATTATTTCCATGTTTCCTTTTCTTACAGTTGGTTGATGCACATCTGATAATTACGAGGCTCTGAAAAGAGTGGATTTGCTGGCACAGCCATGCCTCCCAGGCCCTCATCAGGGGAACTATGGGGGATGCACTTGATGCCCCCCAGCATCCTAGTGGACTGTCTTCTGCCAAATGGCATGATTCTGACATTAGAGTGCCTCCGGGAGGCTACATTGATCACAGTCAAACACGAGCTTTTCAAAGAGGCAAGGAAGTACCCTCTCTACCATCTGCTGCAGGAGGAGAGTTCCTACATCTTTGTCAGTGTCACCCAGGAGGCAGAGAGGGAGGAGTTTTATGATGAGACCAAGAGGTTGTGTGATCTTAGGCTTTTCCAGCCCTTCCTAAAAGTTATTGAACCAGTAGGCAACAGAGAAGAGAAAATCCTCAATAGAGAGATAGGTATGGTTCTCAGCTTATTATACAAAACAACCTACTGTACAATGCAGTAACAGCCGTTGGCCTCGGCAATGTCATTGCCGCAGTGAGGAGGATTAACATAATACTATTGGCTTTAACTGGTCACTATAAATATTATATTATGAGCTGCGCTGCATTATTATTCCAGGCCATGAAAAATGCATCATAACCCATTTTGCGGTTAAAGGACTCTTTTCTAAATCACTTCTTTCTTTCTTATAGGTTTTGCTATTGGGATGCCTATATGTGAGTTTGAACTGGTAAAGGACACAGAAGTGCAGGATTTCCGAAGGAACATTTTAAATGTTTGCAAAGAGGCAGTGGACCTCAGAGACAGTAATGGACCCCACAGTAGAGCTTTGTATGTCTATCCACCTAATGTAGAATCATCAGCAGAACTTCCCAGGCACATCTATAACAAGTTAGATAAAGGTAAGAATATTTACTCCATGTTGTGGGGAGCAAATATTCGCGGTAAAATAAAGTAATATAAAAATAAAAATATTTTGTCAACTTTCAAAAGTTTTTTACTTATTTATATATTTGTAAATTCTTCTTTTATTTTTTTCCCTTAGGTCAAATCATTGTGGTTATTTGGGTTATTGTGTCACCCAGCAATGACAAACAGAAGTACACCTTGAAGATCAACCATGACTATGTGCCCGAGCAGGTGATTGCAGAAGCCATCCGAAAGAAGACCCGCAGCATGCTGCTCTCTCAGGAGCAGTTAAAGATGTGCGTACAGGAGTATCAGGGAAAGTACATCCTCAAAGTCTGTGGCTGTGATGAGTACTTACTGGAGAAATACCCTCTAAGTCAGTACAAGGTAATCTAATTTAATCTGTGAATAGCTGCATCTAATACTATTGTACTCAGTGGGGGAAGAGATCCCTTTCGCATGAAATTATTACCCAGTCTAAATGGGATTAACATTCATGACATGAAATTTATGAGAAAATATGCTACCTGACAAATGTGCTGATTCAAGAATAGAACGTAAACGGTATGTAACATTAGAAAGAAACAAAGTGCTGAATGTTTCAGATATTCCTCAGATACTGTGCAATATGTTACATGTTGTTAAACCTAGAAATTACATGAATTACTTCAAAACGTCACATTTGCCACTATTTTGAAATGACACTTTGTCTGTCCTCAACAGTACGTGCGCAGCTGCATCATGTTGGGACGGATGCCCAATTTGATGCTAATGTCAAAGGACAGCCTGTATTCCCAGCTACCCATTGACAACTTTACCATGCCTTCATATGCAAGGCGAATATCCACAGCAACGCCCTACATGAATGGGGAAACAGCCACCAAATCTCTATGGACTATCAATGGAACGTTGAGAATAAGGATACTGTGTGCCACTTACGTCAATGTCAACATCAGAGACATTGACAAGGTACAAATGCTTCATCTGTTACTGTATCTACCATTTATCTTGACAGCTATAAATATTCTCTGTTCTGGTTTGACTAAAATAAATTCTGACTATAATCTTACATCTTCAGTATGTTAAAGGTTATTTGAAGACACTGTTTTGTTTCAATGGATTAGCATATAAATCTCTTGTTCTTGTGGTTCTTCTAGATCTATGTCAGAACTGGGATATACCACGGTGGAGAGCAGTTGTGTGACAATGTTAACACCCAACGTGTGCCCTGTTCCAACCCCAGGTAGTGAACAATGAAGAACAATGATTCATTCTCTAGGACTTCACTAAGCATTGCAACAGTAGTGGTATTAATTACATTAATTGTTGTTTACTTGTTTATTCCAGGTGGAATGAGTGGCTCAACTATGACATGTACATTCCAGATATTCCACGTGCTGCCCGACTCTGTCTTTCTATCTGCTCTGTGAAAGGGAGGAAGGGAGCTAAAGAGGTTAGCTGTGAAATACCAAGATGTTACATTAAAATTGTATAATGTAAGAATGAAATCCTTAAGCAACCCAAATAATCATTAGGGTTTGCCTATTACAGTGCAGCCAATCCAAGTCCCAGTTAGCTAAGAAAAATATTTACCAGTCTTTGGTCCACAGCTACATGAGACACCGTAAATTTTGTTACCCTGTCACAGAGTTGCAGGCATACAGTTAGTCGATAAGAGCCAGCCAAATGTTAAGATGCAATATGGTCATTGCAGTTTGTTTGTTCAGTGAGTCACAGCAGTTGGTTAATGTAGGCAGAGGGAAAAATCAACTTCCTTCTGCACTGCACCTGTGTGTTTCCTAGCCCTGAGGCATTCCTCTTTAATTATTTTCATATGCGTCATCTTACTGGTATTTTTTCTGTAGGAGCACTGTCCCCTCGCCTGGGGCAACATCAACCTGTTTGACTACACCCACACACTAGTGGCAGGAAAGATGGCCCTCAACCTGTGGCCTGTCCCACATGGCCTGGAAGACCTGCTCAACCCTATCGGCGTCACAGGCTCCAACCCCAACAAGGTGAGAGCAGGAAACGCAAACATTCTGTAGATAATTCCTGCCGTCTGTGCTTACATTAGTGTAGCATATTTTTCTTTTACAAATTGTTTTGAGTGATGGACACATTTATAATGCTTTAAAAGGCATTGCTTTCTTCCCGTTTTATCACCAAAATGTTGTTTGGTAGTCAGCTAGAAAATGCACAAGTGTACATGCAAAAAATATTACAATAGAATTTAAAATACTCAAGTTTCTTGGACCAAGATAGATCACCATGAAACATTGAAAAGGTTTAATAACATGACACAAAACATAGTATTTTCCTAGCATTTTAGGCCATTCAAACACATATTATTTTTGTGTCTGATACCTCAAAGCCTCATGGTTTAGTAGTTAATCGAGCCAGTGACACCCTGAAGATTTTCGGAGCCTAATTTAAGCCACCTTGATTTAAGCAACTAAGCTTCTTATGTTACTTTAAATATTTATTAACAAAGTCATGTGTTTTTGTTTTTGTTTTTTCCTTTTGTATGATAAACGCCTTGAATAACCTTGGAATAACCTTCCCTTCCACCACTTCCTGAACATGCAGGAAACCCCTTGTCTGGAGCTGGAGTTTGACCATTTCAGTTGCCCTGTCAAATTCCCTGATATGGCCACCATTGAGGACCAAGCAAACTGGAATATATCCAGAGAGCTTGGCTTTAATTATTGCCACACCGGTTTGGTAAGATAAGAGTATATGCTTTTTTATTTTTTACACTTCAGATATATGTTGAGATGAGCACTGATGTTCGCTCACACCACAGGCACATTTTAGTCCCTGTAAATGCCGTACAGCCAGTTTATCTTATTAAAATGTGTTATGTGATATAGAGTAACAGACTGGCACGTGACAACCCTCTGACTGACAGCGACAATGAGCAGCTACGACAGGTGTGTAACAGAGACCCACTGTCTGAAATCACTGAGCAGGAGAAAGACTTTCTGTGGAGACACAGGTAATGTGTATACCATCATAGGGAGTTTATGAGGGCGTGTGAGGGGTCAATACTACACTTTACACAAAAGTCATTGTACTGTCATATGGGGATAGATGTACTCTTAAAGATATAAAGCTAACATTTAAAATTTCCCAACTGTTTTAGACAAGACTGTGTCAATATGCCAGAGATCCTTCCCAAGATCCTCCTGGCTGTGAAATGGAACTCGAGAGATGAGATTGCGCAGGTAAGCTCAGGTTTCTACTGCTGACACACCTTTATTTTGAAGGACATCACATGGGGAAATAGCTATGTGCAGTATGTAATTGTTATGCCAATGAAACTTGAATGATTTGTACAGAGCAAGCCAACACTGTCACCTGCATGGTGGAGTTGTTTTACACTGTAAATGTGTATATGTATAGTCAGCACACATGTGTTTTTGAATTTCAGATGTACTGCCTTCTAAAGGACTGGCCTGCTATCAAGCCAGAACAAGCCATGGAGTTGCTGGATTGCAACTTCCCTGATCCTATGATCAGAGAGTTTGCAGTAAAGTGCCTTGAGAAATACCTAACCGATGACAAACTATCACAGTACCTCATTCAACTGGTTCAGGTGTGTTGCATCCTCATCTGGCTATAAATACTAGTAAAGCAAATAGTGTGAACTTTTTTCATGATGGAAGGTTACTTTGGTTCATGTTTCAGCTAGATGTTTTTATGGTATTTTTTTGTGTCTGTGCCCAGGTTCTAAAGTATGAGCAGTACCTTGATAACCCACTTGCACGCTTCCTGCTGAAAAAGGCATTAACTAATCAGAGGATAGGACATTTCTTCTTCTGGCATTTAAAGTAAGTTAACTGTAAACGGTATTCTTTCAGGAAAATAGAGCTTTTGTTTATGTGAAATGGAAAGTAGTGTCTGAATGTCACATAACTGTCCCAAATCCTGTTGTATTCAAGAACGTTCTGGAAAAACAGTTTAGGGATTGTGTGTATATATCTAATCAAGCCTGCACATATTTTCCAATAGAACGCCCAAAAGCTCGTCTTCTTTCTCTTGCCCGCTTGTGTTCAGGTCGGAGATGCACAACAAGACAGTGAGCCAGCGGTTTGGCCTGCTGCTGGAGTCATACTGTCGGGCCTGTGGCATGTATCTGAAGCACCTGAGCAGACAGGTGGAGGCCATGGAGAAACTCATCAATCTCACTGACCTTCTCAAACAGGAGAAGAAGGATGAGGCACAGAAGGTAATCTGACATCTGGCAACTATTAAATGTGATCCACTGAATCGTTGAGCTTAATCTTGACAACATCTGGGCCAATCTGGGGACAGAGATGCCACACACACTTGAGTGATGCGAATACGCACAGTTGCTTGCAGCCAAATATATTTTAACCAGACAAGTTCGATAATCCCTAAGAAATGGAGCAGTCATTACAGTAACTGTCAATGCAGAAAATATGAAATAAAACTTGGTTCTTCAATAAAGACTAGTCCCAAATGAGAAAACTTAGTTGAAACCTAAGTGATTTACTGCTACCTGTGCCACGATGTTGTCATGGCACGTTCAGCTGATTCTTAATTTCCCACAGTAATATGTTCATTCATATCAGTTGATTTATATTTGACATACTGTTTATTTGTAATCAGTTGTACTTACATTAGCTGCACCTTTTTAATATTACACTGCTGTTAATGAGGGTCAACACTCACATATTTCACATTAAAAGCTATCTGGAGAACTGAAAAAGATTTTGCCGCCAGAACCGCTAAAAGTCTTTTCATGAAGACAGGAGGTGCTAAATATATAGTTAACAAAATGCACTAAAAGCACATTAATGCAGACAAAAAACAGGGATGCCCCTCACTAAAATTCTGAACAAGGGAATTTAGAAAAACGGCATGTAAAAAGCCAAGTTTGCTACTCTGGACCCCAGGCAGTATTTTGTAGATGTGACTTGACACTCTTATTTGTAATAATCCAAAAACGAATGACGAACGTAAATTTAATGTCTTACTCCACAACACATTTTTTAGATGCTGCTAATTTTTTTACTAATCTGCGTCCATAATAAAATGACCAGGTTAGCAAAGCTGCTGGTTACAAAGTGGTTTGCACGCAAACATGCCCACGTTCAACCACTGAGCCCTTACTTACCTGAGGTTGGCAGTAGATTTGTGTTCTTCAGTGCAGACTACAACACCACATTTCATATGCTCCTTTCCTGTTGTAGCTTTAGCTATTCTGCTAGTGCTGCAAGAGAGTATGGTATGAAGCTATTCCCGCTTGCTCTTGCGCCGTAAGTGGAGCTTCAAAGAAGAGGCTCACAGAGGGGTGTGTTGCTATGTCCACAAGCCCCAGTGCAATGTATAACTAGAGCCAAGGCACATAAGTAAACCGCTGGGTGGGCTGTACTGACACTTCAATGATCAGTACACAGGGCAAGTAAAAACTAGTAAAAAGTGACATTTGCAGCCCAGTGGCCTTTTAATGCCAAGTGGTGTGGGCCTCCAGTATGCCCACCAGATGGTGTATGTCATTACCCAAAAGTGTCGCTTCTCTGTGAGAGGTTAATCATTTTGCTGAAAAAACAAACAAACAAAACATCAGTAAGCTTTCTGTACTTACTGCATATTTACCAGACTGACCTACTCCTCCAGGGTTATTAATAATTCATACATTTATTTATCTCTTCTAAGGTTCAAATGAAGTTTCTGGTGGAGCAGATGAGAAGGCCTGACTATATGGATGCACTGCAAAGCTTCACGTCCCCACTGAATCCAGCACACCAGCTGGGAAACCTTCGGTACATCAGCTCTCTCTTATCTTAACTCTCTCCTCTCAAATGGTTGGCATTAATTCAGGTCCTCTGTAAATGTTGCTTTTGACTTCATCTTTTCAGGAATTACATGTTATTATATTTAATGAAATAGTTTTGTGTGTGGATAAAGTACCTTTGGGGACATAATGTACTCACTGCTCCTGGAACACAGTGTTATTTTACGGTAAACTCGGTCCCAAATGACTGACACAGCATTACTGTGTCTCTTTCAGCCTGGAGGAATGCAGGATGATGTCATCAGCCAAGAGACCTTTATGGCTTAACTGGGAAAATCCAGATATGATGTCAGAGCTGCTTTTTCAGAACAACGAAATCATCTTCAAAAATGGAGATGGTAAATTCTACCTCTGTATTTCCCCCCCCCTTGCCCCCTCTCCTTCTCTACTTCTGTGTCTCTTTTTGTCTGTTTCTGCCTCACAAACAGACAGACTTCAAAATGCTCTTGCTGAGCATGCAGCATAATTCAGCTTAAGCCTGTAGGGCATTTCACGGTACACAAACACAACCTCATCCATGCTCTTTACATGAAGTTCAGAAAGAACAAGTCACATTATATGAATCACACTTTAGTGGAGCTGCCTGCACATTTTACTGCACCATCTGTGACCAAACTGACTTTGACAGCTCTGCTCCACAATGTTGATCAAAGCTCAGCTAAGCAGCTACTGTTCACCTCACTGTCATCCACCTTCTTGTTTCTCTCTGCCCCTGCAGATCTGAGGCAGGATATGCTGACACTGCAAATCATTAGAATAATGGAGAACATCTGGCAGAATCAAGGCCTTGATCTCAGGTAGGCTCCTTACTTGACTATGACAGCAAGGATGCAGGTACATATTAACAAAAGCTGGACCATTCATGCTGTGTGTCTACTCCATGCCTGAATTCCGATTAATGGCAACCTCTACCAGCGACCTCAGTTAATTTAATATAAAGTTTTTCACTGGTGCACTTATTTTTTCTGCTTCTCTTTATGTTTTTCATCCTTCCTCTCAAAGGATGCTCCCATACGGTTGTCTGTCAATCGGAGACTGTGTGGGTTTGATTGAGGTGGTGAGGAACTCTCACACCATCATGCAGATCCAGTGTAAAGGAGGCCTGAAGGGGGCGCTGCAGTTTAACAGCCACACACTGCATCAGTGGCTCAAGGATAAGAACAAGGGAGAGATGTGAGTAACAAACACTGCGATTTACACAGATTTTCTCATCTCGTATAAAAGGTGGTGTTAGTGTTGATATAAAGACAAATGAGGAGTCACATTTACACAGCCTTTTCTACAGCGTCTGTAGTAATAGTCACACTGTTTATGGATTCTTTTTTCCATTTATTTGATTTGTCAGGTATGACCAGGCTATAGATCTGTTCACACGGTCATGCGCAGGCTACTGTGTGGCCACTTTTATTCTGGGCATAGGAGACAGACACAATAGCAACATTATGGTCAAAGATGATGGACAGGTAAAGATTACATTTTGACATTCTTTTTATGTTATAAATGCTAACTCTCTTTTTTTTTTTAATGATAATTATTTATTCATTTATTTCCACAGCTGTTCCACATAGACTTTGGCCATTTCCTCGACCACAAAAAGAAGAAGTTTGGGTACAAGAGGGAGCGCGTGCCCTTTGTGCTTACGCAGGACTTCTTGATTGTGATTAGCAAAGGAACTCAGGAGTGCACCAAAACGAGGGAGTTTGAAAGGTAAAACCAGCATTCAGCATGTGTTTGTTCAACTGGAACGAAGTAAAAGTGTTCAGTGACTGACTGACTGAGTCTCTTACGTGCCTTCACAGTCCTTATGTTCTTCTTACTCCCCTCAGGTTTCAGGAGATGTGTTACAAGGCGTACCTAGCCATCAGGCAGCACGCCAACCTTTTCATCAACCTCTTCTCCATGATGCTGGGCTCAGGGATGCCAGAGCTGCAGTCCTTCGACGACATTGCTTACATCAGAAAGACCCTGGCCCTGGACAAGTCGGAGCAGGAGGCCCTCGACTACTTCATGAAGCAGATGAACGACGCTCATCACGGCGGGTGGACTACCAAGATGGACTGGATCTTCCACACAATCCGCCAGCACGCTATGAACTGAGATGGAAACTAAGGAAAGAGATGAGTCAAGGACTGCGGCAACAACAGCAAACTACGAACCAAAAGAATAGTGAAAAGCGAACGAGGTATTTTCTCAAACACACTAAAGCCTGGTCAACATATATGCCAACAGGTGACTCTGAAAAATTGCCTGGCATCATACCACAAAATAAGGGTGCTCAGAAATACTCCTGTTTCTACAGGCGTCTGAATTTAATCTCCCTGCACTATGAACTTGAGAAGGCAGAGTTGACATCCTATTTCATGTGACTTCTTCACAAGAACTAAACCTAAATTGTAGGACTAAAATGTAATGGACCTCGACTACATTAGCCTTTTCATCATGTGCACAAACTTAAGGACAAATGTTGTATTATTTTTTTAAATCCTTTCAGTACACCTGCAACCATTAGCATTACACAAGGAGCATTACAAAGTGGTATACAGAGCACAGCTGGCTTTTTTGAAAGATAAACTGACTGTAACTACATTATTCCCACTACCTATTTTGAACTGATGAAGACGGGGGAGATATGGGCACAGACAGCTCAGGCCATCTGAAATGCAGTGAAAGAAGCCTGGCAGGTGCCCACAAAATTCTGTCTCCCCATACAATCATAGAAGCAATCATCAAACACTACAGGACTGACAGATGATGCATTGTGGAAAACACAACTGAACTAATGATTTATTTGTAGCCTACAGGAGACATGTCCTCATTTTTGAAACCATGTCCTGCCACATAACTGACTTTTGTACAGCAGTATATCCATAGACGTATATGCATTCAGTGCACATATTCCTTTTTGATTCTCTTTTCTACTGAGCCAAAGTCCTACATATGTAACCCCACTACTCAGCAGTCTTATCATAAAAAAAAACAACAACAACAAAAAAACAAGTCACTATTATTCCAAATGTCATGTGTACTCATAGCACTGATCTGTGCAGTATTTGTTTTTGTTCTGTTTTGTCTATCAGTATTATTCTGTGTCCACTGTTCCACACAGTTGGAACACTACAGAAAACCTTTCTAAGCAGCTGCGTCCGGACGTGTAGCACGAGTTGGATTGTTATTTGTCTGATAAAGGCAAACGCAGAAAGTGATGGGTAGTGTTCCTTTTGTGTGCTGTGCTGTTACACTATGCAAGTTGTGATCTTATTATGTACTGTATATTGTTAAAAAAAAAAAAAAAAAAAAAAAGAGGAAGGAGATGTCAGAGTAAGGAAGAGAGAGGGATGCATCTTCCACCGACTTGGTCACACAGAGGAGTGTGTCAGTGAAGTTTTAACAGATAGTACATGGAAGAAAAAATGCGCAGTGCTGCACTAACAGTATTGTCTATTTCTTCCCAGCAGAAGGAACTTTGAGTAAAGTTTTTAGACCCTGCCTTTTGCCTCTCCTTACCAGGTTCATATGTGGAGGTTCAATCTAAGCTGTATGTAATAGTGTTTTTTTTTTTTTTTTTTTTTTGCTTCTGTCTCTTTGTTTTCAATCCTACATCCAACAGATCATTTAAAACAGACCCTCTCCTCACCTTTGCTGTATGGTCTCATATCACAACATCCAGATAACGAGAAGTAACCGATGTGAATTTAAAAAAAAGAAAAACAAAACAAAATACTTCCAAGTGTCTTCTTCCCTACGTTTTCCAATGATTGTCACCCTTAAGTGTCGGAGAATAGTCTTTGCAGGTTCGATCAAAGCGCAGACGCTCAAGGAAGGGGTCAATAGATGTTCTAGCTTTACCAAATGAGACACAACAATGTGGTTTCCTGGACACTCAAGTCTGTCTGAAAGTCCAGTTTTTGTTTATGTACATGCTCAGGAAACTGATCCTACCGAGATGCATGTGCTTCTGTACAGGCTACAGAGCTGTGGGCCGGACCCAAACTAAGAGAACTAGACCCCATGAACCTAATAGAAGCACCGTCTACAGTAAATGATGCTATTTCCCTTTGTACTTGTTATGGTTGCTGTTTCTCAAACTGCATTATGCATGAGGTCCTCAACTATCTACTTTATATATTTTTTTGTTTTGTTTGACCTGATGTTGTTTACTTGAATTTTATGTATAGAAATGACCTTGTTACGTGTTTGAGGTACAACAAAGTCACAATGAAGGTAACAGATACTGATACTGCTACTACATGTGCAAATGCTTTCCTTGAAAAATTGCAGAGGTAATATATTTTTGTATTTTTAAATGTAAGCAAACTCGTATATGTAACTGCTAACCAAAAAAAAAAAAAAAAAAATGGAGGAATCATGCATAATGTTCACCATCCTCACATGAACCCAGTGGACAGCTTCTAGCTGTTGAAGTGATGCGAATGACAAAGCAGAGGTGAATTGTTGAATGAAGGACAAGGACTTGATGCTGTTGTCAGATAACAATCTTTACGTCAAGTGGAGATTTCTTGCCCTAAGTAGATGTCTGTAAGCACAAAGGAGGAAGTAGCTACCCTGCATGTTTTTCAAAACCAGATTCATATGTTAATTATCTGTCCTTCTGTATATGTCATAAAACCCTCTTCAGATACTTGCTTTAGTCATCCTCTTATGACCATGTCTGATAAGAAACTGTATGCATTCATTTATTGTACTGTTGAATTAAAAAACATTTCTCCCTATCTACATTATAAGACATTGTTATTGGTCATACAAATGTGTCATTTACAAGGCACTTCTGAATTATTTTATAGAAGAAACTCACAAAAGGTATAGTCTCAACCTTTCCATACAAAAAAACAGCACATAGGACTCTTTACTACTGTTAAATGAACCATTATGTTAAATAATAAATATAAAATAGTCAGAAACCTTCCAACTAATGAGAAACTACTAATGTCTCTAGATTTTTGACAATATCCAGTATTTATAAAAATGTTTAAAAGGCAATCTGACCAAGGCCAGTATTTATTTACAATGTATTGTGTGTGTGTATATATAAATAAATATATATATATATATATATATATAAATAAATATATATATATATATATATATATATATTATATTTATATTTACAAATTATTCAGAGGTCTGGTTAATGGTGACCAGCACTGGAATATATTTGATAATAGGTACATAAAAGATACAATGCCTAAATGTTCAGTTAAGTGTAATTGTTCCTAATGTTCATTTATACGGTATATAATAAAATGTGAAGTATATTACATATGAGCTGAGGTGTGAAGTACAAGAATCGTGAGGAGTTTGAAAGGCAGTGAATAAGAAATACAACAAACCAATTAAATAGATTCTCAATGTATAAATTTGCCACTTATGTAAATACTGTTAAGCCTTCGCTTTAAAAAACAGGAGCAGTTAAACTTAATGTTTCTTTACACACAACATTTAAGGACCACAACAGATGGTTCTCACTTACACTGATTTCTGTGTCCGTCACGTGCGGCTTTAATCCTGCCGGCGCTCGCTCACATTATGTACAGTTACTTAATTCAGTATTTATGGCACAAACGTCTCAATGTCATGAGGGCGACTGCATGCTGGACCTCCGGAGGAGTCTGTACAGTTTGCCCTGGGTGTATCTCGATGTCATCCTGCTCCCTGCAGTCTCGCTGCACAACTCAGAGGACAGATAGGCCAGACACTGTGTCAGCTTCACAAGGCCCACGAGTAGTGCTCCACCGCCCAGCATCAGACAGGGCCACAGCAGTGAGAACAGGGACCTTCTCAAAGTGTACTTCCTGCTTAAGATGACGTCCCTGGGGTGCCTCGTGCGGTCCGTGAAGCACGATGAGGTGTTCCCCAACTGACTGTCCAAGACTTTTTTCACTTTCTGGACTTCATCTTGAAGCTCTGTTTTGTCCATCCGGCATTTAGGTATGTAGAAACACTGGGGGAAGAAGGATATGATTAAAGTGTCATTTTTATCAAGTGAATAGCTTGTTACAGTCAGTTGCTGATTGCAATCAGTGAAACGAGCGGCAAGGTTCTATTTTTTTTATTCGTTTTTTGTCTGTTAAAAAAAAGAATAGCCCTCATAGCCTCCATTTACTGCACAGGTACTGACAAATCTCTGAATGGACAAGTGCAGCACAAGAACATCTAATAATGTATGCTGGCTTATTAACAGGGCCTCAGGAATCAGAGTACTGCAGGTTTGCCATTCTCTCAGCTGGTTCAGCACAATTTTTTGCCTATTTCCCAGGTGCTTTTTTAAATCCCTGCTTAGGTGGCTAATATGAAACGTCTAGACTCTGACTCCTGAGGAGCAAAATTAGGATCTACTAAACAAAGTGATCCTAGTGTCGTAGTGCATAGTCATAAAGCTTCAGTTCTCAAATCCACTCCAGAGAACTGAGTATCTCGTGGGTCTTCCTCCTCGCTGGTCGACAAGCCGCACATGCTGTGAAGCAGATCCAGGCCTGAGACTCATAAAGCTATAGGGTGAAATGTAAAAGCTGGAATTTACTGCTCTAAATCCCTACCTCCGGAGTGAGGAGGACTGGTTCTTCGTTAAAGTGTAGGAGAGCACTTTGATTTAAGTCCGTGAGGTTCACTGTCACCCTGAGGCACGGCACGGTGCTCACACCTCTGCAGTCCACCCAGTCCTTCGGTATGTCAGTGTGCACCAGCACGCAGCTGGTCTTCTCCTCCCAGTTACTGGAAAACAAAAGCCACAGAGGGTTCAGTGCTCTCACATCCCATTTTCTTAACCTCTTATTAATATAGTTGCATTTTAATTGAATTTCTTGTCAACTGCGGAATGCATTGCAATGAAAACAGATTTTCATTGTTCACACAGAGACCACAGAAGTACTACTAGTGCATCATTTGCTCATTAAGATTATGACCAGATGTGTGCAAAACTAATGACGCTCCCAGGAGCCTCACTTCTAGTCTGTGCTCAATGCTGATTAGCATATTATCATGCTTACTCTCTAAACTAAGATGGTGAGTTAGCATTGCCATGGTGTGAATGACAGCGTGCCAAAATCAGTATTTAATAAAAAGCTCTTCAAGCAAGTGTGTGAATGTGTATTTGTCATTATTAGTCATTGTATTGTCTCATCACGTGTACAGTAGCACGGACAGTGTACCTGTTAATGTAAGGTTTAACCACCGTGATGCCAACTACAAAGAACATCAGCACTGAGAAGGCAATCATGGTGAAGCCCAGCAGGATGGCCCTGTCCTCCCCGACACTGATCACTGGCATCTGGGTCCGAACTCGCTGTCCCACATGCCCATCTGCCCCTCTGCACCACTCCTGGTCCTGCGCTGCCCCTGTGTGGACGACCTCCCTGTGTCATAGACATATAGAGGTACATACACAGGAATATATGCAAAGACATCAGCCGCGTAACTGTGTTTAATCCAGTGATCTTTAACAGGAAGAGCAGTACAATAGATAAATGTGTGTGTAATAACATTGCTCCATAGCATCACTGGTGGACAGAAACTCCACAAAGTACCTGTAAGTATTAACTCTAATGACATCATTAGAGCTACAGACACTCAACAGTTTTAACAGGTAGGTAAATAAGTAAATCTTCCTGTGTGTGTGGGACTGGCAGTATTGAAATGCATTGAAGTTATTTTAGTCCACATAAACGTTTTTATCAGTTTACCTTTGTCACATCTCTCCTCTTTTCCCACCCGTAATGGACACACATGTACTCCTTGTATAATAATGAATACTCATCTACCTATGAGTGGAGCTTTTTTAAACTTTTCCTTCCTAATGACCTCCCTGCTGCGTTTTCAAAGCCTTCCTGCCTGACCCAGTCCCTCGTCTTCTCTTACCGTGTCTGCCGCTTGCGAGCCCCCTGCAGGTTGATGTTAATGGGGATGCTGAACGACCTCCGAGGGGAAGCTGTGCTCAAGATCATGCCCACTCCTGTCTCAGCCACCTCCCAATCCCAAGTATGTGGAGCCACCTAACAAGCTCCTCTCTATCTGAAAGTCAAATTTTCTCCTGTCAACAACTCAGACATCATCTCGTATCTCCAACAGGCTCCAGTGCAGCACTCTGACAGACTGGCTGGACCAGATTGTAGTTTACCCGCCGGGGAGCTTCCTGTTGTTTACCAAGGCTCAAAGGTGAGTGCAACAACACCTTCCGCCCTCTTGTGTGTTTCTATAGAAACCACCACAGGTAAGGCAGGTAGGATGCTAATGGCCTCTCAGTGGGCCAGTGAGGCTCAGCTGCATGCAGCAGTCTGTCATGGAAAAATTGAATCCCTTGTAGATGATTAACGTTTTGCACAAAATGAAGCACATGCACGAGGACACTGTTCAGAGTCAGAACGTTCACTTTCAAGTCCCTTAGGCAGGAGGAAGAGGCACAAAGTGGCACCTGATTGCCAAATCAACCATCGTGGCCCACACATACAGACAAAAATACTAACCTGAACACATGTGTCCTGTGACCTCGCATTATCTCCCAGCATCCTGTTGAGCTTGAAACCCACCGGATTGTTTCGTCAGTGTGTGATATAAGTGCAGGATGCTGAGCGAGTTTATATGTGTTATTCAAACAATTGAAACTCCCTGTATTATTCATGGCTTACTGGAAAAACATATGGCGGTATTAACCTGGTGACAGTTCTGTTTAATATAAGCCCAAGGCTAGGAACACCACAGCAGTCTGGAAATGGAGCCAGCCATTCAATAAAACAGACAGCGATGTCACATCTCATTTATTCAGGATTGAACACAATTGAGCATTATTTTGAATGTTGGTGTTAAGACTCCCTATTCTGGGAAATGTAATCATGCTTTGTCTGATATATTTTATTAGCTGCATGGCTTCGTGACTCCATGTGATTTAGTGTATGTGCGAACAGGAGAATGGAGCCGTTGTTGTTATTCACATCTAGAAAAGATATAAGTTTGGAAAAAAAATTTTCACGAGGTTGTGGGAGAATCAAATGCTTTTTGATGAAACGGGAGAAAACAAGATTAAAAATGTATAAAGCTCAGTGTACTTTACCCCACCTGGTAACTTGAGACAGTGCTTTGACCATGGGGCTCGCAGGGTGCTGCTGCACTGTGGACATGACTCAAACTGAATTTCATCTTTAACATAAAAGCCTAATGCTAATGGACCGCTGCAATCATTAGAAACTGGATTGTAATGTTGTCCAACCTTGTTTTGATGGTGGTGTCGCCTGCGGTTTAGGTCTCAACCCTGCTGGGCTACTTCTATAGGAGAAGACTCATGTGATAGCTGTTTTGTTTTTGTTTTCTTTTTTAATCTCTGGAACTTCTGAGACGATCTTGTTCAATGGTGCGACAAATTCTTCTGATTATCCAGGCCAGCAGTTGTAATTGGACGCACACTGTCTCCTGTTATGTGTTTGTAGCTCTGAACAACATTTCTGTACAAGATGTGCAGACAGAGGTCGGCGAATTGAAGGCAGCAAGCTACTGAGCACAATGGATAATCACCAGAAGAGGAATCTAACGTTTTTTACCATTGGACTGATATTTATGCTGAGTGGCGTCGAGTATGGTAAGTTCATTTTGACAGCTTTGTAGACTTGTAGACATGAGATAATGGTCTCATTAGAGCAGACTGGAATGAAAATCTGTCTGGTATTTTGGCTGTACTCACACATCACAGAGGCATCTGATTTAGTTCAAATATTTTTTTTTTTCTGTGGGTAAACAAGGTTGTCATTTAGAAATCTCCCTGCTTGTCTTCCTCGCTCATCCCGCGTCATTTGTTTCGGATGACCTCAGCTGTCATCCTGCCTACAATATGGAGCTATCTGCAGATTTTGAAGGCCCCTCCTTACTTCCTGGGTTTGGGTCTGTCTGCTTTCAGTCTGAGCGGGCTGCTCACAGGCCCGCTGTTTGGGTTCTGGTCAGACAGGAGCAAAACTACAAAATCCATCATTCTTTTCTCCAATCTCTTTGAGATCGCTGGTGAGTAGTGAAACCACGGGACAAGTCGTGTCATGTGTTCAACTTTGTAGCTCATGTAATTAACTAATTCACTATACATTGCAAAAAAAAATAAAAAATGATTGCAGGTTCCATTCATGCCAATTTTTTTGGATTATTTCTGGAGGGGAACAATTTTTGTGGGAGATTATTTAATAACTCTTGAGACATTTCAGTCAAAGTCATAAATATGAATGAGCTGGAGAAACACTGCTTCGGAAAAATGAAGTAATTCACTGTCTGAGCTGAGTTTCATGACAATCCATAAAACAGCAGTTGAGATTTTTCGTTTTTGAACTCTGCTGAATGATTTCTGGACAACAGCCATTAGAAATGTCTTCACACTGGAGATGCATTTTGGTATCAAAGCATGACTTTTATTTTTATTTGTTCTCAGGTAACTTCATGTATTTCATTGGATATTCAAAGTGGCTGTTGTTATGCAGTCGGCTTGTAGCAGGTGACACACACACACACACACACACGTAGTGAAACAACACCTCCCACACATTACACCTATGTGTGTAAGAGTTATTTTGTTAATCTACAAGGAACTCCACTGTCTTGCACAGTGACTATCAGAAATGCTTTTGATTTATAAACTAGGAAGGCCCCTCAGATCCTCTCGTTCCTCTCTTTCAGTTGCACCACAACTGAAACCTTTGGGGATGCTTCTTTCAGCTGTTGCTCTCTGAGCCGTTAAAACAGCTCTCCAGAGGCTCCAGAGGCTCCGAGAGGAGCGGAAAATTTAAATGTAGACCCAAGATTCATCTGTTTATTTTAGCTTTCACGTTGTGTCTCAGACATGTTACAGTTTTTTCTTGTAATCTTAGAAGTATAGAAAGTTTGATTCATCGTGTCGTCGTGTGTAAGTGGACAGAAAGGGTGTCGTTTTATTTTTTTTAATCTCTCAGGTGTTGGTGCCGGAGCAGGCTCCTCCATCTTTGGTTTCCTGACTCGAAGCACTCGGCCAGAGGAGCGCGCTGGGATCTTCGCTGCCATCATGGCCTGCAGACAAGTTGGCCTACTTGTCGGTCAGTCCCTTCCCCCTTCATCTTACCGCGGAGAGGGGTGTCATTTCACCTCTCTCTGCTTTCCCCCGTCTTCTGAGAAACACCAGACATGAAGAAGGATTTTTGGGATGTTGCCTTTGATGTTCAGTTGTAACTGTGAGAAGGAAGCGTTCAACATCCTGTTTTTCTTCCATCTCCTCTTTAAAGCTCTCCCCCCCCCCCCTCTGTCTCTCCAGGGCCGGCGTTCAACCTGTTCCTGCGGCTGTGTGATTTCAAACTGGGGCCCTTTGCTGTGAACAAGTACACCTCTCCTGGGGTAAGAGCATCCACATAATCAGTAATCTGACGTTCTCCAAAAGCCTCGTGAATGCAGAAACAGTCATCAAAAACAGTCGCTCTGCATTCTGCACTTCTCGCCGGCTCACATGTATCTTCTTCTTTGTTCTTGGCTGAGTTAGAAGAATACAGAAGACCTGCAGCAATACTCAGGCCTGTAACAGCCCGTATCGATCTTTGTTTTATTCAGAGAGATCTCATGAGTCTCTCTGAATAAAGCACCTGTAGTGCAGATATATCTTAAATGAGACATAACAAAGACGGTCCACACCTCTTTCCATTTTCCCACATCATTTGACACCGTGCATTTCACTTTGACTCCTGATTTCACTGTACAGGGGTTACTTTATTGTTGAACACTCACCTCCATACACTTCATTTCTCCTGCTGCTGCTTGTGCAAAGAACCTCTTTTGAAGGCAAATAAGAAAATATTTGAGGACACTCTTGTCTTTCTCCTCCGAGCTCAGATCTTCATGTGCCTGCTGTGGGTGCTGCTTCAGTTCGTCGTCCTGGCTGCGTACCGGGATGCGCCACCCGTCAGCACGGAGGGTGGAGCTGTTATGATGGAGATGAAGCAGGAGGAGGGCGACGAGGAGGAGGTGCCGCTGATGGGATCTGACGAGGAGCCGGTGCACACCTACAGAGCTGTCAGCTCCAACCAAACGGAGACCTCCGCCTCATCCGAGATGCAGCCCGTCCACGGCGCCTCAGAGACCTCGAACCCCTTCAAAAACTTCAGCGCCGGCAGAGGCGAGTGAGCAGGTTTGACTGTCTGTCTCAAGCAATGATTGTCAGCTTTCCTCTGCCCTATTTGCTGGGTTCAGGTAGGAAAGACGTGTCACTGCCAATGCACATGTTTCATATCTGCTCTATTGATTTTCTTTGCATGCACACACACACACACACACACACACACACACACACACACACACACACACACACACACACACACACACAGGCGCAGTCATACCTACACACTCTTTCCTCCCCTCATGTCTCTCTGAGGAGTTCTGCATGGCACGTCAGATCAGATTCCCCGTGTATTGATTGGATCTGTGTGTATGTGTCTGGTTTCTGTCAGCGTGCCTCTACGTGTGTGTGTGTATATATATGATGTCAGGTCTCCTGTTGGATTAGTGTCATAGTACGTTTACATGGAATGCAAGCGGTGACTGTGCTATTGATCAACTTTTTCTGTACTTTGTTAGTCTCTCTCTTCTCTGTGTGTGTGTGTGTGTGTGTGTGTGTTCGTGTGTGTCAGACCTTTCGATCGATTCTCTCCCTCTTTGAAGATGTGGCAAAGGGATGGATAGCAGACTTCCTTCTTTATTGACTGGCTTGCTGTGGTTGACTTGTGGAGGAAATGGAGACAGAATTGGTAATGCGGCCGACATTCTCCGTGCTAATTGACTTTTGGTTTTGAAGAAAGCCTACAACACCATAAAGTCGGGAGCAGATCTGGAGGATGTCTGCAGCCCTCGCACATGCTGCAGAAGCGTGTCTGAACCCTTACAGTGTGTCTGGTATTCGCTCTTGTGAATTATTGAGCTTCTCCGATTTTTTTTTTGTGTATCTGTGAGGAACCTTTGAAACTCACGCAGATCTTTTAGCTTTCTTTCACCAGATCTTTTGATTTTAGGCTGGGGTCATGGATCAAAAAACAACAGTTTCTTTCCCTCGGCCCGTTAGATTTTTCTCTCTTGATGTTGGCTTTATTGGCACGATAGAGGAAAGTAATACTGTTTGTTTCCAAAGCATTCAGTCTGTACTGGGTTAGTATTTCTGCAGATGTTTGTAATTTTACTGAGCATTTCATTAATCATACACATTTTCACATTCCTACATTCACTTTATTTTAACCTTCCCTGTTTAAGATGTATTAAGATACATCTAAATATTTAGAAATGGTTTAAAGTTCAACATTTTTTGGACTATGCTTGAATGAAGCACAGTCCACACATCTCAGAGAGTATTCTGCTCTGTGGAGCTTTAGCAGCTTGTAGACTGCAGTGATCTAATCTAATCATATCTAATTTGTTGGAAGTGCACCATTCAGTAATTTGCAGGCCCTTTTAAATCCAATTCTAATTCTTATTATATATATATATATGCACTAGTGTGCAAAAATTTAATGTGTAAATAATAGTGCAAACACTCAACAGAGAGAACTGCATCATAGTAGATCACACAGTGTAATATCAAACTGTTCCTCCAGCCATCTGGCTCGTACATCCAAATTTAGCAGCAAGCCCAACTCATCTCCCTCCTTTCCAAGTCCATAAGGGAGTTTTTTGTTCCAGGAAAAGCTGGTGTCAAAATTTGGAATTTATTAAAATGCCATTTTTTTCTTGTCTTATCATGTTTGGGATGCACGAAAAGAAGCGGAACTCACACTTATCTTTAAAAGAGAAACAGTTAATACGACTACCCAAGCCACAAGACGAAGCCGCCAGGATTCGCCTCACCTGCTTCTTTGAGTCTCGAGATTACTTTCAGATAGACCCGGTTTTCTTTTCTCTTTAAACTTTGTCTTTTATCTTGACCTAACTGGCATGTCTAAACTTTCAATTTAATGGTGCTCCTCCAGCCTATTTCATGATTTTCTCTGCATTTCTCTGTTTTTTAGTGCATCTCTGTCTTTCACTCTGCAGAGTTCCTGAGAGAGGAGGTGGTTGTTCTCCTCACAGCTCAGTTCATCACTCTCTTCAATCAGACAGCGCTGGAGGTGAGAGCAACTATCACTGAAATCAATCAGCCTGAGCTTCCAAACATTTCACACAATGCCACACTGTTTTTCCCAGGGATCCATCCGTGCAACGTCCTGCCTGTGAAAACGTGAAAAGTGTCGCTAAACATTCGACTCGACTGCATATAATTAGCCTGTTCCCTGACAAACATGCAGGCCTTCCCTCTTCTCATTAAACTGTGGCCACTGAACAGTCCCACAGTGCTGACCTGGGTTATATAATCATTTTAATATCAAAACAGAGCTCTTCTTTTGATCTGGACTGAATGAAGCTTTTGAGCTGCTCATTTCAGCTCTAATAGGAATCTCCTCCTCTACCTCTGACTGAATCAATTTGCACAACTGACTGACCTTGCGAACATCTTTCTAAAAATCCCCAGACCATGGTAACACCTCTGACGCAGCGCTACTTCAGTTTCGGTGAGCTGGGCAACAGCCTGATGTACAGCCTGTGCGGGGTGGAGGTCATCCTGGGCTTCTTCTTTGTGCGCTGGCTGAGCACGAAGGTGGCGGACCGTGCCGTGCTGGCCACGGGCCTGGTCATCTGCTCCACCGCCTGTATCTGGTGCATCATCTTCCTGTGCAACCCTCGAGGTGCTGACCTGTCTGGGAAAACATACAAACACACCTAGATGCACATGCAAAGGAAAACAAAGACTTAGAAATAGCACACTTTCTGTGCCAAATCCTTTCTGTCCTTCTGTGTGGAGCACAGCGTAGCCATACTGGGTTACACACAGGCTGGATCACATGTCCTCTGTAAATGATATCACTGGCAGGGCAGCAGGGGATCATGCAGGCAAACTGGATCCTCAGCATTTCTGTTGGCATTCGTCTGTTGTAACTTGCCACGTTTATCATTCTGATTACAAGTGACAGGTGCTGGAGCTGAGGAGAGACTGAGTACACATAAAAGGATTACAGTAATCTAATTAGAGAAAAAACGCTATTTGCTATAGCGAATCCTTCATTTGTTTGCTATTTGTTACAGCTACAGTTAAAACAAGCAAACAAAGACATAAAACCTAAAAGGCAGATACCTGAAGACAAAAAAAAAAAAAGTTTTTTTTTGGAAAAAGAAAATGCGAAAATGCTTTTTTTGATGATCAAATTCTAGACTCTCGGCTTACGCAGGAACATCCAACAGTTTGAGTGGGAACAAATTCACACCAACATGTGCATGATGCGACAAAAAACGTGGCGGCTGCCAGCTTGGCGGAGGTTTCGTTTTCAGATAGAGCTATCTCTGGTGGTGCCAACCCATTTGTGGAAAGGAACTTAAAAAACCTGACTGAAGTATCATGTCGCACACTTCGAATCATTATCTCTACATATCAACCAATAAAAGCAACAAAACATTAGAATTTAAAAAGCGAAGCTATCTGCCACATTATAAATATAAGCTGTGAGAATGTGAGAGTCTGTGTAAATGATGAATTCCTCTAATTCAATAACACTGAGTTATTATCACTGCACTCCTTCCAGGGGGTTACGAATGGGAACTGGTTGCCTTCATCATCGGTGTGTTTCTGCAGCTGCTGGGGCTTCCCTTCGTGGCCGTGTCTCAGGTGTCTCTCTTCTCCAAAGTCACTGCAGAGAAAACACAAGGTTGGCTCATTTTTCACTTATTAAAACAACAGATTGCTGCTCGGCATATGCTATGCGAAGAAAGAGTTATTCATGCTGTTCCTTTGAGCCATATTTTACCCTTGGCAGATAACACTAAATAACCCATAAGTCTTTGTAATGCATCACCTAAAGGATTCAGCCAAGGTGTCAGACGCTCAGTTGGGGGCCTCGCCACCATCTTGGGTCCTTTGTGGGCTGGAGGACTGACCGCTAATTTGTACATAATGCTGGGCATGATGCTGGCTCTCCTCCTAATGATAACAGTAAGTAGAACAAGGCAGCAAACATCAACAAAGAAAAAAGAAAACTTGCGATATAAGACTGTAAATTAGCTTAGCATAAGGAGTGGGACCACAGGGGAAACAAGAAAACAGTTCTTTTAGGTGTTTTATAGCAGCGTTTGTTAGTTTTGGGCAGAGTCAGGCTGCTTCCCTTCTCTGGTCTTTGTGCAAAGCTGAGCTGCTGCTGCCTGTTCAGTGCATAGCTTCACATTTATCATACATACAGAAATAAAAGTCATATTTATCTTTTCATCTAACTCTCTTATTACTATACTATAATGTTGTCGTGCAGAGCTGGTCCTGAATATAGTTACCCACTATTTACAGGCTGGTTTTCTGCCCAGTATGCATTTTGTCCTTTTTAAAGAAACCTTAAAAATGTTTTTTTCCACACACCCAGACTGATAAACAGTAGCTGTGGGGTGTACTTGCCAGTAAAAATCTTTACCTCAGCATGTCTTTGATAGCATCTGCTTATTACTCGGTGCTCTCTATCCTCCAAAGCCATAACACGCTGTACATTTTTTTGTGCAGGTAATGACCGTGCTGTCCTACGACCGCCTGGCCGAGCCCAGGGCAGTGCAGAGCGCCCAGAGCTCTGACAGTGGTGGGTAGCTGCAGTCTGAGCACAGAGCAAGAGAGGTTAAAGACGGACAAAGGGAGCCCCCTTCACTTGTGGGGGAATCAATACATGTGTGCCGAAGAGGAAAGTGTACGAGTGTGTGAATAAAGACTGTTCAGATAACATACTGTACCTCACAGCCTGCTGCAGAGGTTAAAATACAGCACGTTTTTGAGCCTCGCACAAAACTCTGTCTTCTGCAGGTTTCTTTCTTCTTCTCTTTCTCCGTGTCTGCACATCACCATTTGATTTTAATAACAATTTACACAAGGGGGCACCATTGCTCTCATATTGAATATTCAGAGGTAATTGAAGATGAAAGCCATTATTTTTAAACTGAACTATTTATATTCCCAGGTGCTGATGAAAAGATAAGGGAGCAGGTTTTTTCCATGTGACCTGCGCAGCAGTTTTTCATTTCTTATCTAAATTCTTTATTCATCTAAAAATAAAAAGAAAAAAAAAAGAAGAAATAAATAAAAAATAAAAAACCCTCTCTCTGAAAATGAAACAGTTGACACAATGAGTGCAGGAGTGGAGTTGTCAACATCTTAGCAGCTCCATGTCAGCGTAGCTGATAGAAGAAGAGGGTCAAAGAGAGTGAAGCTTTACAGATCTCCTGGCATTTGTAGTGTTGGAAGAAAAGTGAAGGTTATTAAAATAAAACGCAGCCTTGGATGTGACTAAACCAGTTTTGATGGTATCACAATCGCTCCCTCTGTATCTCCCTCTATTCCACTGTATCTCTGCGGGCAAATAAGAAGCTCCTGAATTAAAACCAAATATTAAGAAATACTTGTTAATTAGTCCTCTCTATCGTTTTTCTATGGGGGATTTAAAGTTTAATTACCTCTATTCATAATTCACAACATGACAGAGTACAGTCAGCTGTTCTTGCCTGCATTCTCCTCTAGGATGTGCTGTATGCTACACATCTGTGTGGCAGAGGAGAGAATGCTCCAAGCAACATCAAGGCATTGTCGATTCCCTTTGTAGCAATGAACATGGGTTTGGCCAATCTCTGTGTTTTTGCATAATTGCAGATAAGGCTCGGTACCCTTTCCCGTTTCCTTACACTCAGCATGTGATGTTTGGCTTTCCAAAGGCTTTTTTGCCCAAAATGGAAATTCTAATCTCAGGAACTCAAGGACATATTATATATAAGCACTTTCGTGGCCTGATCAGCGCGTTCAGGTGCTTGACATTTTAAGACAGATAACAGGCTGCAGAGAATCAGGTCAAGCGTGAATTTACACTCTTTGAACTAGCTGGCTTTATCAAACTTAATTCCTACAGTCTTGTTGTTGGTTTTTTTTTTATAAATTCCTACAACAACCTAAATATTGAAAACTCTCCTGAACACCTGCACTGAAATCTTACGTTTTCCTCTATAATGTTGAATATCCGCGGCTAAATAAGCATCCAAGCACACAAACGTCCAGCAGAAAGTAGGTAGAGTTATTATTCATCGTGGTGGGGCTATGTGACTTCTGAAAAGATAAAACATTCACCCTCAAACAGAAAGTGTAATTGACGAGCTATCACACCCCCTTTGTCTTCAGTTCAGCAGCCAAAGGAGTTTTGTTGCTCCAGCCTAACTAGGTCTGGAGCAGCTCATGTTGGCTCTTGATAGATTTTGCTACTGTGCGACTGACAAGACTCAAAATATTTGCTTATATTCAACTTTCACCTCACAACCAGGTGTTTCTAATATTGCTGTTAGTATAATGCACTCCAGTGTGACGCCACCACCCACAATATGTGTAATAAACATGTTGTCAGAGCTGGTATTGGACTGTATTAGACTGGACAAGTACCTAACAAAGTGGCCAATGAGCACGTGTGATGCCAGCACCTTTTCTAACTGATCCCCCGCCCCTCTTCAAACTAACACAACAACAGAGCAAAGGAAACAAACAGAAATGAGCAAAACTGCGTTGACGCTGACAGAAAATACTGTGCACTGTGGGAGTCACAGAAAGATGATTGAGAAAATGTGCTTTTAAAGAGATTGCATTAACTCTTGTCTCATTAAATGATTATTAAAACCGATGAAAGGTTTTTCTACTGCATTTGGCACCGCTGCTGTTCGGCACAGTGATGATCCTGCTTTTATACCCAAGACTGTCTGGATCAGTTCCGCCACTCATCCTCCAACTCGGCCCCTGCAACAGTCCATAGAGACGGCACACATCTCAGCAAATACATAAATAGAAAAGTCAGAGGCCTTGTTCTTTTTTAAATATACCGCACGTTATGAAATTTTAAAGATACACAGAAGAACCATTTGATGCAGGAGATGACAATTATTTCTGTGAACCACAGAATAGAGTTTGTCGCCATGGTGATGGATTTTAGAAGAAGCCAAAGATGAAGATAATATTATATAACTGAAGAGCGGGGACCCAGTTGATCTGGTGGAGCTGGTAGCAGAAGATGAAGGTGTAGCAGAGCTTTTGTGGAGGCATGTTTTACTACTATGCGACTATAAGTGGCTCAGTCTCAGTTTCTATACACCGACTATTTTCATGCCATGTTGAGGAAGAAAAACTTGGCTACGTGCAGTTGGGTGTAAAAATATCTCGGTAGCTTGAACCATCATTCAGTGTTTAGTGCTATTTTGTGCTGTTGCTGTACAAAGAACTGAACTGTGAACAGTAGTGGTAACCAGAGTTTACTCTGCTATATCACAGTCTTACATTTGATTGTTATGAGCTGGCAATTACTGTACAACAAGCTCCGGTGGTTTATTTGTCTGCATATTGATACCAGGGACACCACAAAGTCTTTTTGACTCTCACACCTTATACAGCTGCAAGAAAAAGGATGTGAACCTTTTGGGATTTGTGGTTTTCTACAATAATTTGTCATGAAACGTTATCTAAGTCAAGGGTATTAACAATTATAATGTGCCTTGGGACTGTGGCTGCTCTACCAAGAAGTGGGCGGCCAGTCAGAATGACCCCAAGAGCATGACAAACACTCATAAAAGGTTCATAGAAGGTTCACATACTTTTTCTTGCCACTTTATATACTTAACATTTCTTTCTGGTCTAAACAGGTGACATGCACCTGTTTCTTACTCCTTATACATACGGCTATCTTACACCTAAAATAATCCCTATTTGCCATTTACGACAGCAGGTCAGTGCAGGATGGTTTAGAGCGAAAGTAATGGACAGGAGAGAAAAACATAATCGTAAAATTATACTGTATTTGTTCTGCAGTGGCAGGGCGCAGAAAATATGATGCCAATACAGGCACAGGTGAAAGCAGAGGATGAAGGATAGTTCAATATGAGACAATATGCGGGTTCGAACACAACTTTTCAAATGCGGCCGGTTTTCACCAAACAATTGCTCCGCACGGAATTAAAATACATCCACCCTTTGTCAAAAGGCAAATTTACTAATGGCTGTTTTTATTGCACTGATCAGCTTTGAAGGCAAAACGATGCTGTCATCTAACAAAGACAAAGGTAATTGGTCACAAAGAGGAAAACAGCATTTGACTGGAGCCAGTGTAGAACAATTATGTTAGCGGCACCACTGGGGCACAGAGTGGCTCTTGTCTTCCTGATGGTATTAGCTGGACGGAGGATGGTTGTTAATGGGTCGTAGATGATAGATGAGTTGGTGAAAAATACAAAAGGGGATGAAATCAGGCCAGCTATATTCATTCCATGACTCACACCCCCCCACCCCCCACCCCCCCATCCATATTTTGTGCAGAAAGATTTGTCCTTGCAAATAATTTATTAAAAGATTTAATTTTACCAGAATATATTTATACAGGATGTAATTTTGTTTCCTCGGTGGAGGCTATTCATTAAAAAAATCTTTTAAATAGATGTCAGCGATTGGTCTCCTGCCAGCTTGGTCAAAGATTTACAGTTTCACCGTCATTGTTGCTGACTTAAGAATCTGACTTCTGGATGTCATTGCCAGGGTGTGGCTCCAGTCCAATAATGTGTGTGTGTGTGTGTGTTTTAAAGATTTAAAGAAACTGCACACACACACACACACACGTACACACACGGAGGGAAATTTGTGACCAATTATGAGAAAGTTTTTCTTTATCTAATTCGCAGTATTATGTGTGTGAGCAGGCATAATTGGACGAGAGTTTTGAATCTACACCTTATAGCAATATCGAGATGGGCGGCTAATGAGCTGACAGGGGAGTGAGAAAAGAAATGAGAGGAGAGGGGGACAGTGTGTGCTCGTGGCTTGGTATCGATGAATACAAATCACAATTTTTCAACCCCCTCCACTTCTCATAAGCAGCTTTAGATTTAAAAACAGGAGTAGCTGGCGGGAAGGCAAACGATTTGATTTATTACATGTGACACTGGCGCTCTGGGGTATGTATATGTGTAGAGGCTCCAGTCATTCAGGTAGCCTCCCTCTGCATTCCTTATAGCTCCCATCTCTGTGTGTTTGTATTCTCCACGGCTGGCATTACCTCAGATACACTGAATCAATTGCCTACACCCACTCCAACTATCCACCCCCATACTCATATGTAAGCCCTAGCGAAATTAATGCCTTTGGGGTATACATGAGTTAAAGGCAACCTCACTCATTGATTGGCGCCCACTGTAATAGCGATGGAAATGTATTCAGATAATTATCAGGCTCATTTGAGTATGTGGCTTGCTGATGAACATGGAGTTGCTTTGTGAGAAGAGAGGGAGAAAGAAAGAGACACCGAGTTTTCTTTTTTTTTCAGCAGCAGCACCAGGGAGCCTCAGAGCTGACAGTAAATTTGCTCATCAACCAGTTTCGTTCCAGTTTGAGGTAGAAATTATCCAATATTTCACGGTCTGGCCCTTTGATGGCGGCGTTCCTCAGCAGAGCTCAATGTGTTGCAAATCTAAATGGAAGACGGTTCAAACTAACGTCTTATTTTTATGGGTAGACGCAGGCCTGTTCAACTTGTTGTGTGGAGAAATGATAAGAAATCTACTGACTCACCAGAGTGCAGTGAACACGTAAAGTAAACAACAAATCCTATCATTTCATTCCACCCTGCTTTATCCTCCTGTGGTAAAAACAAAAAAAAAAAAAAAGAAAGGGGGTCTGGTCATGCTTGTTGTCTGACAGCGTTAAGGTCAATGTTTATCTGCATAGGGACCTGTGGGAGCCCATTGATCTCATTAACAGTATGTGTGAAGAATATTATAAAATGATGAGAACTTCATAGGAGGTCAGCCGAGGATCAATATTAAATCCTATCTCATTTATAATCCTGCTGAGCGGAGAAGCTCCGCGGGGCTTAGCTGCTTTAAGAAGACAGCATTTGACAATTTACTTTAATGCTGGTATGAATAAATGTAATGACACACAAGTGCTTTGAGATGAGATTGTTTTATTGTCTGTTTGCAGGCACTTTAGTACTGTTCTGTTGTCAACAAACGCACTATAAATACACTGATGGATGATGGAGATGCTTGACCAAAGAGCACACGCTCGCCCAGGAACGTGATCAAGGAAAGTATCGACACAGAAGCAATATGAAATGAAAATCAATTCATCAAATGTTTGTTACATCTCCTGGCAGACGGATGCCGTGTCCTTGGCTATTTTTAAGGAGATTTGCTCTTATCTGCTATCTCCACCCTCTTACACAGAGCATCTTCAGATCAAGGATTAAACCTCTCATTATACATATCACTTAGAGGATTAACCCTTTCACACACTCGTATCTCTCCCAGTTATGAATCACACAGCTGATGGATGTAAAACTCGATGAGGGGCGTTTCACGACATTGATTTTGAGGCAAATTCCAGCAGGCAGCTGCAGAGAAACTCCAAAACTTTCTCCCACTCTCTCAAATCTAGGAATTTAACCTTTGATTTTATATGTTCCTGAGCCAATTAAGCTGTGAGATTTGTTTGAAGTTGTAGACTGAAAAGGCAGCTTGCCGGTTTTGGGTCCAAACAGTCAAGAGAGACCACAGGGGTCCTGGTTCCCAGAGCCTGCATGTGTAATCCAGTCTAACATGCATGCAAATCTCATCTGTGCCCTCACACAATGGCCTGTCTGTGTGGAGGAGGGAGGAAGGGAAAGGGGAAACAGAGAGAGAGAGAGGAAAAGCTGCAAGTTAGTCTTCTGTGCCAGAGCATATGCCATGATAGGTCTTAGGAGACTGAGCACAGACAGAACTTAGGTTCACAGACTAGTAAGAGTCTTTTATCAGGGTTGATATTTAAACATCTGCATAATTAATCCAATATCTGTGGAGCTCTCTGAGGAGAGAAAAAAACACGGCGTTGCCTGTGGAAAAGAGAACATTGTAAATTCCTGGCACCGCTCTGAGTGCAGCTCTTCTTCTCTGCAGCATAAAAACAAAAGTTGGCAACCCAGATCTCAGGGGAAATTAAAAATCTTTGTCTTATCCAGCCAATTAAATGAAATACACTTATTTTTTGTACATGGCTGGAACTGGCCCCCAGAATCTATTTATGACCGTGTTGTGGTTGCCATGTTCTACTATGCTGCTCACTGTGGAGAGCTTCACTTACTTCCCTCCACAGGATAATCAGGGGTCCAGGGTTAGAGGTGCCCGAGTTTTTGTTTTTTTCTTCTTTCCCAGAGGCGAAGGCACATAGAACTTACTTTCCATCTGTCTCAATCATATAGATTCATAGGATTAGACCAAATGCTGTTTTAGTCCTCAACAGAGGCTCAACTCTTTCATGTGAAACATTGGATTAGATAGTCAGGGAGCCTTTGTGTGTCGTCTCCAGTCTTCCAATGGCTTCTTATTATTTATTGTGTCTCGGGGTGTTTCTGTATGCACGCCACGCCTTGAACTTTATTACATTTCGATAACTTTATACGTGTGTGTGTGCGTGTGTGCGTGTGTTGTGTGTCTTTATTCTCCCGAGCTAGCACCTCTGCTCTATTGGGACCCCAGCGGGCAGACCATAGCTCAGCAGGGGGCCTTCACTCCAATTTGCCATCGTTTGTCACCATTTGTTCATCGTGACAAACAAAATGCTGGCCCTGGGTCCCCTACTGTTTGGCCACAGTCACACATGAGATCAGCTGCTCTCCTCTTCTCATGGCTCTATTTAGAAGGGGGGGTCCCTTTTCTTTTTCCCTGAATAATTTGACTCCGCATGCTGGCTTTGGGTAGCGCTCAAAATAGTTTCCTCGTCTAATTACCTCATTTCATCTGACATTAATATTGTAGCATGTTGCTGCTGCATTATTGATGGTGTGTTTGTCTTGGTGTATGAGATGTTAATTAAAAGATAAACTGGAGCTGTGGCTGTGTGACAGGTTCTTTATCCAGCAGTCAGCGGGCTTCTAGAGATTTCTTTTCTCTGACACTGTCTTCTTGCCTATTGTTCATGCAGTCAGATGTCTCTTCCTGCCACTGTTTCATTGTGTACTTGAACATCTCTATTACAGACTCCTAGGTTCCACAGTAATTGCATAATGCACTTCTAAAGTCAGTTTTATGATGAACTGGAGCTGGACAGACATACGCGCGGCCAGCTGGCTCGTGCGCTGATGATTGTGGTCGAGATGTTTCGGGCAGATACCGGCTCCACCACAGCAGACGCGGAAACCTACACGGTCAGATAGCTGATGCTGATTTCCAGCCTCATATCACTTCCTTTGCATCTCAGCCGGTGTAGCAGAGAAACAAAAACATGTTAACTTGCTCTCTGGCTCCATAAAAACAGAGGAAGGTCAGGCAGTAAAAGAGCTTTCTGTGGCTTCCTGGGAGAGTAAAGTCCCTCGTTGGATTGCTAGCAAATGGACAGGCAATAAACTTTAGGTGACTTTATGGTGTTAACATCAAGGAGTGAATCCAGTCAGGGATTTGGTTTCACCCCTCTTCTCCCTCCTCCTGCTTCTTCCCCTTCACTTCTCTCTGATGTTCTGTATCATGAGGTTTTAGCTGTGAATTGTGAGATGAACCAACAGATGATCGAACTATTAGGCCGGGTGGCCGGCCGCTTCTCTGGTCAATGACGCCACGGTGACAAATAAATTGGCGAACATTTAGACACGAGGCTCATTGGCACCCAAGTCCAGGCTGCTGCTTTCTTTTTAGGCCCCACTGAGAGACGAAGAACAGATGTCTGGTTTAAAGACACACAGTTTCTCTTGAGCTGCAAATTTTGTCTTGTTTGAAGTGAGCCTCGAGCCATATCTCATTTTCAGCCCTTGTACCAAATCATATGCATACCTTTATTCACATCTTGAAGACTCTTATTACACGAAATGAAGAGTGTCAGATACGGAGGAAGCTATTAAGGAAGAGCAGTGAGTCCAGTGGTCTTCCGTAATTGGAGACACTAGTGCTGAGATGAGCTTTATATTGCCAATGCCAGAGTAAATACTGACCTTGCTGTTTTCATGTTTGCAGCCTTAAAGGCATTTTCTTTTTGTCCCCAGCGATGATTCCTAAAAAGTAGTGGTGGATTATAAATTCAGTTTCAGAAAAGAGCACCAACGTGTTGGCGTTTGCCCATAAAGACCAAAAAACGTGTACTGAGGGTTAAAAGAATGTATGTTGTAGCCTGAAACAAAAGTGTGGTGATAATCTACTGTCTGTGTACTTAAAGCTTGATGCAGTGGTACTCTACCATGATGTAGACCTCTGTTCAGGCTGCTAAAACACACTGTTGCACTGGGTGAGATGTTCCTTCTTTCCACTGATCATGGTCACTGTAGTTTATTTTGAGACCATCCCACACACACCATCATGCTGCTGGAAGCACTCACTAGAGTGGCCAATGTGTGTTAATCCATTGCTAAAATAATCTGAATGCACTATTTACTCCCGCTTAAGTAATATCTGATAAAAACTAAAGTGCCCAGCTGCATTAGGAAATGACTGATCCCCTTGTAACATCTGTGACTAAGAGAAAAGTGGTTTGCATGTATGTGGTCCGACCACATCAACAGTGTGTGTTCACGCCTGTTAATAAAGTGGCCGGTGAATATTATCTACATCAAGCCAAGTAAATCCGTAAAGGCAACTGTCTCTCTCCATTTCCGCACCTACGTCTGCGCTAAAGCAGCATTTTTCGGCCCCTGAAATTGTGATTTTCAACGCTGGCTTGGAGCTGTGTTGTGTCTGTCTGTGACCAAACAGATGGGTGCAGCAGCTCAGCATTTCGTTCTTACAATCAGTTTGACTTCACTGGCCACCCAGACAAAGGAGTTGCATCTTTTCCTTATGCTGATCTTTGCTTGTTTTGTGACAAAGCCGTAACTGTCAACTTTTACAGACATTCTGGAGAGAGATGACTGTAGAAACAACCTGAGCAAGTGTTGGGGACACGTGGTCTTGCTTGTGTGCACTCGTCAGTTTAGAAGCAGTATGGCTGAAAGAAGAGCTCTTAGGTACCAGGTTTAATGCCACATTCACGCATGACAAATCACTGGAGCACTGACAGATGCTGTGCGTTGCAGAGACAAAAGGACCCCAGTGAGACAACAGCGGAAAGTGGACCACAACTCAACTCTATGCAGATATGCTGTGACGGACTTCAGCAAATGCCAGGTCATCTGAGTGAGGAAACTGAGGCAAAGAGTCTGTTTACTAGCTGACATGAATGAATTTGACCAAAAAAATAGAGGAAAAACTGATGGAGCAGTCTTAACTTCCTCATTATTTACCACGTGTACAAGTTGAACTCGTTATGTAATGTAAAAACAGTCGCTCTCACCCACATCGATGGCGTTTGTGGCAGCGGTGGGATCGACCACGGATGCTATGCAATAACTAAGTCATTAAATAGAGTGTAAATGAACATTTTGAAAACAGCACATAACTAGAACCATAGTGCTGCCGGAGCGTGGTGACTGCAGCCGTGCTTAATTGCTCATCTCTGAGGGAGTCCATTTTGGATCATCGCAGATCTCTCAGTGATAATGTCGCAAAGGCGTGTGATGAGCACTTCTGACCTTATAATTCTAACTTGTTGTTTCAACTTAAAAATATGAGTCAAATAAGACCTGAAATTTTAAATAAATGCTAATGTCAGCATGCTAACTTGCTCACAATGACGTGTGAACATGCTGATGTCAAGAAGGTACAATGATTATCATGTTTTGGGTTGGGTTTCCAGCGCTACAGCTGGTTTGAATTAATTAGAGGCACTTTTATTCTGTCAGATGTTTGTGAGACTCAAAACATTTGCTAATTAGTGTTAAACAAAGTGCAGCTGAAGCTGATGGGAAAATCAGCTGATTTGCAGGTATTTGGTTATAGAGCAGGTTAAACTTTACCTGACGATGATGTTTGAATGAAATTATTCCAATTTATTCTCTGGGGATTATTTGTGTCTGTACTCATTACTTTTTATCACAGTTCACCAAATAGTTGATTTTTAAATATTTCAGTCTGGACCAAAGTGTTGGACCAACAGACCATCACTGCTGCCATCTGTGCTGCTAACATGTCTAATAAAAATACAATTTCATATTTGTGCCTCGTTTTTTTTTTTTGTTTTGTTTTGTTGGTTTGTTGATTGTAACTAAAATATAGAACAACCCCTAATAACCATTCATACATAATATGATCAAATGCTGATTCATCTTAATGTATTATAGCACTTTAAAATAACATAGCCTTTCATTAATTCACTACCAGTGTCCTCAATTTATTTCTGTGAGCCCAATAACTACTTTATTGATTTAAACAGCTTCGAAAATCTCCTCAGCAAATTTATTTTAACAGGAAGCAACCAGTTGCTGTTTTTTCGCTCTTCAGATGACTTATGTTTAAGTTTGACTTTATTGGCACTGAAACCTCGCTCCAGGGAATTAATGTGAATTGATCTGCATTTGTAAGTTCACTTCAACTTTGCTCCGCTCCACATGGTGCTGTGGCGTGCAGGGTTTTGTTTTCCAACAGGGCTCTGGATGTGGTTCTTCTGGCTGAAGTCTGTGTTTTTGCACCATGTTGCTGCCACAGTGCTAATGTTTTATTAATCTGATGTAAGTTGATGTAAAATTGGGTAAAAATATCAACAGTATAGTATAGATTCTTGAGAAACAGAACTCTAGTTCACCAGATGTTTATTTACAAAGTAGGATTTTTATTTTTAGGTTGCTAGAGATATGAATAATAAAAAACTGGTCGGCATGAGTGTAAAAAGGTCTTTCTTAGAAGTGCAATCAGAGCATCGTATAAAACACTTCTAAGTTGAATTAACTGAAGTATTCCAGCCTTCATTTCATACCCATCCACCATTTTCTAATCAAATCACTTTCATCAAGAACTTGCAAACTATGTTAATGTGTTAAAATGAGCAGAGGATCCACCAGTGTGGTTGCAATCAGCATAGACTTTCATTACTGTATGTTAAAAAATAATGGGAAGGCACAGCAGAGGAAAAACAAGACGATTATAAGTCAGCACCGGGTAAAAAATCTCCCTTCTAATTAAATCAAGTGTGCCCTTCACTTCACTAAACTTCCATATCTTGTTTTGATCATGCAGCGACTGTTGGTAACCTGCACAAGACATTTTGAAAAATAAAGTAGTGAATTTAAGCTCCCTGAATTCGATTAAACTCTGGTCTTTGCTGTATTCATCAGCACCCTTAAATGGAAATCATGCAAGAAAAAGATGTTTCATGTAGACAGGTCAACTCATCTTGGACCTTTAAGAGGCAACTGCAGCTAGACGCAGACTTCAAATAGAAGCTGAACCATTACATTTAAAAAGGCTTCATTAATCTTGTTTTTACTCTTTTGTCAGAGGAAATAGGAAGACTGGTGCACATTGTTTTCTAAGTATGAAATGCATTCAATTCTTCTTACATTGTATTGATTTTATCATTATATGTTTTTATTATAATACTAATTAGAGATTGATTTAATGAAAGTTAAAAGTTTTTCTACAAAGGTGCATGTGTCTTCACATAAAACCTGCAACTGTCTAACAGCAGCATCCAGTGACTTTGTGATTGTGCTTCCATAAATAAAGCTAAAGACTGTGATATAGTGACTTTTAGTTCCTAGAATGGGTCAAACTCCTAAGCTGTTCACCCTACAAGTCCCAAGATGCAACTCAAAAAGCATCTTTTCCCTGCTAGACAGATGCAAGTTTCCAGTTAGGGCACCAGGCTGTGAAGTAATCACTTCAGCATCAGTGTTGCCCGAAAAGCACTGTTGACTGTTGACGCTGGAAAAGGAGCAGAAAACCCAGCAAATTGACTGGTTTATGATTAGAATCTGATCCATTTGGTCCAATATAATTTGTAGAAGAGTTGGAGGATGATTTGTATTTTATTCCAGTTCATGTGTGCAGTGAGCCAAGATGCTTATGGAGAAGGATGCTGCTGTGCTCTGGATACAAAAACACTGAAGAGTGTAGAATAGTCAGGTTGATTTTGTGGCTGGGCTGCGGTAGAATTAACTTTTGTAGTTCTGTTTGGAATAAGTACAACTTAAACTTTAACTATTCATATTACACTGTACGACTGAATTGCACCATCTACTAATCCAATGTTCAGTTTTCCTTAATACATGCACATGTCTTTCAAGCACAGTTTGTAAAGGAGGTTTTTGTCTGCAGTGTCCATGCCTCAGTCAAGTTGACCCTGGTGTCGTCACTGTGACATCACCGGCGTTGTTTTCTCAAACTTGACAAAGCTCCTACAGAGACACAGACCACATCATACAACTGACTGATGTTAAACAAGACTAAATGATACTCAACATGACTAGTAAAGCTTTGATATCTACACTATTGCTTTACTCCATAACCTTACAAAGATCAATATAACACCACATTGTTATTAAAAATATATCATGTCAAACTGTTAACGATCATTTACTCTGTGAAAAATCTGCTTTATCATCCATATTCCCTGTCTTTACCCTAACACACGCTGTCTCTGCTGTCTCTTCCTCTAAAGTCCTCTTAAAATCAGATAAAAGTATCAGCATTCTTGCCAACACTTTGATGACTCAACGAAGACATGAAAACATTTCTCTCAGAGAGCAGCGAGCTCTTTTATGAGCACCAAGTTTATCACTGGTTGAAAAGGGGTACATTTTTGTGTTCTTGCAATGAAAAGCTTTAGGCATCAACAGTTAGCATCAAGAGAACAGATGTCCTCCAGACTGACCATCACTTATACATTAGAATAAGCAGCAAAGAAATGTGTTAGTGCAAGAGTGATAACATACTGTGTAAAAAGAAGTAATCTCATACAGGTAAAGTAGATTAGTTATGAGCAGAAACACACAATTAACTTGTAGAATTACATCTTCAAAGAGGAACTTATTATTTACTGTGAGCACGTTGTGCATTGTAATGTTTTCTGACATATTATGCAGTGTTGGAGCACTGATGCAGCTGCGTGACAGGTGTGGGTACTAAACGAGGCTGAATTTTAATAAGAATATTCTTTGGAGAATTTGGAAACCTTTAAATCCTCTTTATCTAACCTGCATGACATAATGAGTGCATTGTTTGTCTATAAGTTCTAAAGGGACGCATTCTGCCACGTATATTCTGCAGATAAAAGACTGTAAAAAAGCAACCGTGACACAAATATAATAATTATAATTATCATGTTCATTCTGTGTGACATGTGGGAGACATCTGTTGGTAACAGCAGCATGAAACCACCCATACGTGTATCACCTATAACACAATTAAAGATCAAGTTTGACGTGAAAATGAAACATACACTGAATGAAACCGGCAGATGACACGCTAAAACAACTCACCCTGACTGATTTAAAACGATGGAACAGATTTGTGCTCAGCATAAAAACATAAAACCGTCCCTGCAGATGCAAACAGACAAAAATCATTGTGTTTAACTGTTTCTACTTTGCCTTCTGGTTGTAAAGTTTATGTTGTTTTTTTGGAGGGAGAATTTACATTTTCATTAGCATAAGGAAAAGCACATTTACATGTTTTAGTAAAGTCAGCTTTTAAGTTTGTGTTCATTCACTTAGCTGCAGCGGCTGAGCAGTCTGGCGGAGATCCTGAAATCATATTTACTGTTCAACTCCTCTGAATAAAATGTGCAAATGATGCTGCAGAACAGACTCAGTGCATTATGAAACGCATAGTGCAATTCCATAGCTTTATTTTAACATAAGAGACTTGCCATTTGCATATGAATCCTACTATATATCACTGGACATGAAAACGAGAGATTGTAGATTTTCACTGTGACTACAACATTTGCAGGACATGTTGTTCTGAAGGCCCGCATCTTCGTGCAGAGTCTCCCATCTTCTCTCGACTTTTCATTATCCTTACAAATCTCCCAGTGTGCTAACAAGGCGCTACGCTCAGTGAGTGAACAGACGGAGCTCAGGGGGGAGAAGAGGATCAGAGAGACTTGGAGCTCTTGGGCTGGTGTGTGCTTAGAGATTCACATCTCTTTTTTTTTTTCCCACATACAGCTGGGGCTCAATTAGTGTCCATTTTTACTAATTAAGTACACTGTGCCTGAATCAGTGGTGCAAAAACTAACGTTGTTTGTCAAATCATACGCTGTATCCGGCTTGCTGCCCCTGAGGCAGGCTGGAGGCCCCTCTACTGTACATTGCTTGTCTTCTTCCTCTCATACTCCGTCTTCGCGTGTTCAGAAAATGTAGTATCATTTTTACAATCGTGTTTACACAAAATTCGCCTTGCAAGGAGTGCATTTTTAACTAATTAAGGAAAAGTAAGACTGCCGGTATTTAATTTGTCCCCTTATATGATCCTGTGCTTTCTCCACTGGAGCCCTTGATGTTGAATGTCTTTTTCTGCATGACATCTATTACTGTAGCACCGTGCTAAAGCCCAGCTAAAGGCATGCTAGTGGAGTTTTGTGCATATTCTCCTAACAATATGAAGCAGGGTAAGCTTGGCACAGCAGATAAATCCTAAAGGACTTGAAGAAAAGACCCACAGTCACAGACATTTACAGTGTGAAAATACCCTCACTAGTGTTTGAAGTTAACACTTTGTAGTATGATATGTGTTAAATTGCTCCCACAGAGAGAATTGGGTCTGAGACTGTCAATCTCTACACACCATCTGCGTATGGTATTAATTTCCCAGACAAGACGACGGTCCTTCTGCAGAAGGGTCAGACTTCTCCAAAATGATCTGTCAACCCCTTCATCCCCTGTCGCACTCTTATCAATGCCGCACACTTCCCTCTCCACTGTTGCCATGGCTACGGTTTGGCAGGGATGAGCGGTATCAAAAGCGCTCTGGAGTTTAGCGACTCCTCTCCACACTTACCTCTGTTATGTTGCTCTAATCCCTTCCTTTTGATCTTCTTTTGATGGAGACATTAAACCTGGAGGAATTCAGAATGTACCTTACGAAACCTTATGCAACTGTTTGACTGGATGAGACGCCGATTCTCTTCGGACTGATGCGTTGGTCCAGTTGGGCTGCTCTCTCCAAGCTAAGAGATACCACCTCATTATCTGCGGTCCACAGATAGGGAACCTCTGGCTGTCAGGAGCAAAGCTTTCTTCTCCTCCGCTCTTTGAAGCCGAGGCAAAAACAATGAACTGCAAAATTACGGCTTGACAAGCTCCTTTAAAAAGCAGCACTCTTTGTGCCAAATTATGACTTTAAAATACTTTTCTGGTGCTTTTGGGGGGAAAATAGTCCTGACATCAAGATTTAAACAGCCTAAAAACATAGTAACAACTCTGTGCAATGTACTTAGCTTGTAGCTAAATGCTAGCATGCTAACATGTTCTGATTGTCCAACTCTCATTGCCCCACAGTGCAACACATGGACAATGATGCGACATAACTATTACTAATAATAATATTAACTAACTACTAATAATACTAGAGTATTATTTAGGGGCAGAGCTGTAATGAACAAGACAGTTACTTCAGACACGTCCCCATCTTACATTAGCATAATAGCATGGTAACCTCTACAACATCTGAATATCCACCAAATTCCCCAAAAATCAATTAGTTGTACACTGTCAACAAATATCCACCTATCATAGTTTGACAATAAACTGCTAAAATGTATGTACTTAAATACGTTTACTCACATAATACATAATTCATAAGTTTGTCATTAGCTGAGGTGAACTGTAAATCAAGATATTATCCTATTATAAAAGAAAAATAAATAATGCTTTAAGTTAGAACTAGTCCTGCCAGAAAATGATCGAATACAGTCATAGTTATATTTACTTACATAAAGAATATGAATGCTTCTTTCACTAGTGAATAAAACTGCGGTCCAGTGTCAAACCACAGGTCTCCCTCCATCTGCCCCCAGGCTCATTCTGAAGGAGTGATGAGAAGATGTGTATGACTACATCCCACAAATATCTCCTCGCTCTCACTCCTTCCCTTTATTCCGCGCCCTGCAGCCCTCTGTGAGAAACATCAATATCACTGACAGATGGTTGAAACACAGCAAAAAACAGCTACATACTGTACGGCTATTTGTGCTACGTGTGCATCATCATCTAGTTTAATTTAAAGCCAAAGAATTTCCATTTCTGCTCGTGTTAATGCTAAATGAGGCTCTGATTGTTGAATATTCATCCAGTGACGCTGCAGCACACTCGGCTGGCTGCTATCAACTACAGCAACACATTAGACTCCGTGCCATCTAAAGAAATTCACTTTCACCTGTCACATTAATGCTAACGACTGACAATTAATGTCAACAGAAGTGCATGATGCAGCATGACACATGCACGTGCAAGCACACACACACACACACACACACACACACGCGGCAGAACCACAGTTAAGCTTTAATAAGGGGATTTGATTTTTGAATGCATTATCATGCACAGGCATGTTCTGTGTGGCTATTTGTCAGCTTTGTATGAAAAGTTGACTGTGTGACTTGTTGTGAATATGCTGGAGTTTATATGGGCTGCATGATGAATAGCTAGTGTCAGGTGTTACCATGGGGATGATTACTTGAAAGCAGCCATAGCAGTATAAGCATTTGGGATTTCTAGCCATCCCATCAAATGCTTGGCAGCCCATTTATTTCAAATATACAGGTAGTTTCAGGCGATAAGAATCTGCCTATGTGTGTGTGTATTTGTGCATCTCTGTGATATAGACAAAAGCAGATCACGCTGTATTTCAGTGTAACGGCCCATTCCCGTTTAATTACAAACCTGCGGTGACACATCACTGTCACCGTCGGCACCGCTGACCCCGATAACAGGACGAGACAGAGTGACATACTGGCTCGTCGCAGATCTCAGCCAGGATGATGGCAAGGAAGTGTTTTTGTTCCTTGTCACTCCTCATCAGCAAACTGCAAAGCCCTCCACATGTAGAGGAGAGTCCCTGAAGCCAGCCAGCCAGCCTTCTCACTCACGGCCTTGTTGCTAACACGCCCCACAGGCCACAACAAAAGGGGCTCTGAAAACAACCTCTCCAAACTTTGACTGGCAGCCTGGTGGTGTGATCCGCCCCGATGCTCCACACAGATACTTTGCAGATTTAGAAAGATAGGAGTTAAGCCTGGGATTCACCAATCCCTTTGGTCTTCTTTTCTTTTCTTTGCCAATTTGGGACATCTGCTCTGAAACCACAGCATCCCCCCCCCAAACATTTACTCAAAAGCCTAAAGTCTGACTCTTCCTGCTCTTCTCCATCCATGCCCTTTCCCCTCCCCGGGTGGGGATTTGTGATTCAAACTGGGCTGAGGGACCTAAGCCCCTCTAGCTCATCAACAAACATACAAATGCATAATCTGCTCTTTCTTTCCATCCCCATTCACATGCATGCTAATGATCTCTGCTGGCCCCTCTTTTCACTGAGAGCTCAATGCTTTGGTGCTTTGAAACCCACCCTGGCAGTCTGATGTGGTCTTTTAGATCCTGCAGCAGGCTGGATTTTGTCATTTTTCTACAGTGTGCGATGGACAGTGTCAAAGTGTTTGATGATTTTTCACTTCATGGCAACGTGACAGTGCAGCATGGCCTCTCAAACACAACTCAGCTGTGAAATTTGCCATCCTCCCTGTCAGAGTCATGATGGCAGCAATTAAGAGACTTTAAATTTACTTCTTGGTCAGAGTGAGGTGAGAAAACACCACTTATCCTAGGTAATTATATGTGTCTTAGCTTAACATTGAGACTGAAACATGTTATAATAGAGAGTAATAGTAATAGAAATTAATATAATATGTGGATATATGAAAATACATGTAGATACATACACACTGCTTGGCCAAAAAAAAGTCACTCTAATATTCCTTCAACCTTCTTTTGCTTCGATTACAGCAGGCATTCACTGTGGCATCATTACGATAAGCTTATGCAACGTCACCACATTTATTTCCATCCAGAGCTGAATTCATTCCTCAGCAAGATCTTGTATTGATGGTGGGAACAGACTAGTGCCTAAAGTCTTCTTCAGCACATCCCAAAGATTTTCATTGGGGTTAAGGTCTGGACTCTGTGGTGGTCGATCCATGTGTGAAAATGATGTGTCCTACTCCCTGAGCCACGTCTTCACAGTTTGATGAATCCCGGCATTGTCATCTTGGAATATGCCCGTGTTATCAAGGAAGAAGAAATCCATTGATGGAATAGTCAGGTCATTCAGTACATTCAGGTAGTCAGCTGACCTCACCGTGTTGCCTGCTGAAACATATTAATCACTGCAGTAAATATCCAGTGTGAGGCTGTTACTTATTTGCTTAGTGAGATCCAGGGGCGGTGTTTTTTTTTTTTTTTTTTCTTTTGGCCAAGCAGTGTATATCTGTAGATCTATAAAGCGAATGTGTGGTAACGCAAAGATGCTGCTGACCCTGTTTTTGTGACATCACAATTATGCAATTTATTTATTTAGTGTATTTCTCTAGTCTGCACATAAAACACTTTGAAACGTGATTGAACATGGGCTGCGTGCCCAGAACGAATGTTGTTAATGAAAACAATAACAGCTCAATAAAGAATTTCTAGAAGACACTTAGATGCATTGATAGCTCTCTGTAAAATGGCGAATTAATATTTGTCACATGTTGAGTTTTATATGGAAGGAAATAATTAGAGCCAGGCTGTTTCCCACGGTCTCCAGGCTTTCTCTCAAGCTAACCTAACCAGCTGCTGGCAATGGGAGAGAGCGGTATTGATCTTCTCATCTGTCTCTTGGCAAGAAAATTAATAAACATATTTCAGAAACTACTCGCAAACTATTCGTTCAAGACAATAAATCTATAAACTAACATGCAATAAAGATTTATCCCCAATCCCTCCTCATCCACTGCTCCCTTCCTCTTCCTGACCTCATTCGCTGCTCTGTCCCTGCTGATTCCCCTCAAACTGTGGGTGGCTGTGCCCCAGAGATCAGCAGCTCTGGCAGTAGTAGTGTAACAAGGGTGGAAAGATGGAGGGGGGTGTTTACTGTGAGCACCCGCTTTTCTGATGCACAGTATCCCATCCTTCAAACCAGGTACTGACACCCGTTAATCAGTGGCTGGGGCCACCAGGGGCCATTTAACGGATCACACGCTGCAGAGATTGAGGCATAAAACAGAGAGGTGGGCAAGTCCCTCTGAAGACACAAAGTGCACTGTCATGCTAATCACAAGTCCCTGCAACGCTGAAGCTTTTATGAGGAAAATGCTGGGACTTAATGGGGAAATTGGGAAGCATTATTTACTGTCACAGAAGTGTGTGTACTGTTTTTTCTGAGGGGGGGGGGGGGGGGGGGGTGTATGTGAGGGTGTTTCTGTGTTGCAGCGTTCTTAATTAAATGTGAACAAATCATTTGAGGGGAAAATTGAGTATGTCTGTAATGAGATTTTTTTCCATTTATATTTTTCATTAGACATGATTCTGCAGCAAAGATTACAGTTGCATTTAGTGCCAGCTACTTCGCTGAAATGTTCACATATAATGCTTGAAGACCAGAGTTAGGGTAACGGATTATCTGTAACAAGATTAGAATAATCTTAGAAAGGGTGAATGTAATCCATTGATTTGAATTTATAAAGGAAAGCGTTTTTCAACTTCATAACTTTATTCTAAATTGTAGATTTAAATGTACAATTAAGAAATAACATACAATTTTCTAAATGTTCTTAGCGGTTAATTAGTGCACGCAAATAAAGGGTCTTAACTAAGCTTTAAAAAACACTAGAAGGGACTTGAAATGCATGAATCTAGACTTTCAATAGCAAACTGTACATATACCTGCACCTTAACACAGCAACATGTTTCAGTGTTGCTGCAGCTGTCAGGCCCGTGTGCAATGTTTCTTTCATTTGATGCCTTTCCACCGTGACAATCTGAATAATTTAATTAAAACTGAGCCTGTTTCACATAACAATTATTGCTGAAAAGACTTTGATTTCCACTTGTGCTTGCAGTGCAGAGATGCAGAAATTCCTCCACGCAGAGTGTGAAAAAAGAGCCAGTACCAAGTCGTTAGTAAAGATATTTTTGTGTCTCTTCTCACAGTTTCGGCTTAGTGCTGCATGCGCTTCAGCATAAAAAGGGTAGTTTTCCATTGACGAGCGGGCACAGGCAGCTTCAGCACCAGCAGCAGCAAATCACTACTCTGTTAAAAGGCCCTGATGCGTAGCAAACTCTCCTGCCAAGCCTCCTCGCTCCAAATCTGCCTGCTTGCAGACCCCCTGTAATTGGAGGCATTAAACTTGCTTTGGACAGGATGGCAAATGAGTGCTTTGAGCTTGGAACAGAACTGACTGGTGCATTCACAAGGGCTACACAAGTAGATGCAGCTAAATCTGACAAATCACTGCCAATCCAGCAGATCTGTATGGGAGTGGGGTGGGTGGGGAGCGAGGGGGGGGGGGGGGTGCACGTGTTTATAGCTATGCATTTGAATATGCATGTGTTTTGTAGTGTTCCTGTGCTCTTTTTTTTCCGGTGTCCTGTCTTGGCTGGTGTTTGTGTGTGATTATGTACGTCCAGTATAACAGCCAAGCTACAGTTAATCTCACAGTAATCGTCTGGATCGCTCTGGTGATGTAGGGATTTGACGTTGAACCACAGACTGTCTGGTCACTGACGAGCAACCAGCAGCCATGAAATAAAAAACTGTCTATCATCCGGCCATCAGTTCTTTAGTTTGCACTCCACCGAGCATGCTCATTAAAAAACCTCTGAGAAACTGTCGCAGCTGATTTCTCATCACTTAATGGTAATATGATAATGAGATATTTTCTTTTAGGTTTGCTGCCATTTTGCATCATCTTTAAGTTGCTGCAGTGAAATATAGTACATATCCAGCTTTGCTGTGATGGAAGGCTGTGAAAGCTGTCTCTGTTGAGCAGTCAGCCAAAGCTGCCTCCGAAGCTGGAAACGCTTCAAACGTTTAATGGTAAACAGGATGCAAAATCTCACTTTTGACATTGTGTCAGGACTCAGATGTAGTGGAAAAGACTGAGCAAACACATTTAAAATAGGCTCCTCTTGTGTTTTGGGGCTTGATTAAAAGCTAAGCCCACTTTAGAATAGGTCTTAAAAAATATACAGTAGCTTTTTTACTGGAAGACTTCCTCCTCGGCAGGCTTGCATGCATAATGTTCTACTCCAAGGTCAAGAATTTCTGCACATTTTCACTCTTGTATCAACAGAAAGAGCAGCTATGCTGTACCACCACAAAGAATTTATCTGCTATGCACTTGCACGGCGTTGACACACATGATAAATGCCATGCTTCGTGGCTTACCAAGGGGGAATTATACTCGGTGGCTCACTGCCTGCATGTATTGCACATTTAAATTTCTGTGCTTCCGAGGGCCCTTGTGTTGACCTGAGACATGTACATCCTGTGAGAACAGCAGAGATGATTAGAGAACACGTAGGGTACACGACACCACCAGTCCTCCCTTTGGTGGATGATCATACAGCAGCCGTCTGAGCAACCAGTCAAAGATGGTTAAGTATGAACCCTCAGAGCCTCCCGACAGACGAGCTTCCTCTCAGTCAATAAAAACAGAAGGTGACAGCTTCACTCATCTGCACTGGTATGGAGAGAGATCCTGTTTGTGTCCTGGCTGACAGATTAAAACCAAACAACATTGACATTTGATGTGAAGCCAGATTAACTTTGCCTCCTTGAAGCCTCTCCAGCAGCAACAGAGACCGAAATCCCCAGAATAGTCCCGTGGTCTTGCTAATTGGCGAGCTGCGTGGGCCGGCCTTTGATTAATCTTAAATCTTAATGAGTCCATCCAAAGCTGCTGTGATATTCCGACTGAGGAGGTAAAACACACTTGCTATTCCCTCTTTTCATCCCTTGGCCGGATAAGAGACCTGAAACTTCAGCCTAGTGAACTTGCTGAGGAATGAAAGAGAATACCAGAGATCCGTTTAATAATTTATTTGCATATGATTATCGTAAAAATACTGAAAGAGAAATGTTTATTTTTGTTCTAGTTTTCTGGCATTTTTTTTTTTTACAATCTAATACACCTTTAATTGCACAGGAAAAAGTCTGCCCCAACAGACACACATTGGATTTTCTTCTTTCATTGTGACATACTGTATAGATTCAGATATGCAGTGACCATTACACTGGAATTTCTCCATTAGTTTGCTCCTCCACAATAAACAAACAAGCATATAAACTAGGTTCCTGGAGAGGCCAAAGTCAGGTCAGATAGTTGTAACTGCTGAGCAGATTGGTCTAATAGAAATATAATATTATATACAGGCAGTTGTATTAAATAGATACTGCGCTGACAGCTGGCGTGCTGAAGAAAACACATGTCAGGAGAAATGAACCAATGAGTGATCATTTTGTAGGTCAGATCAATATTAAGGTCATGAAGCAATCATCTGGATAGTGACCTTTTTAATTCCCGTTGATCTGCAGCACATTTGCCAAAGTAAAATATACAACACAGCACTACCATGGGCGCTTTTTCCATTTGATTCGGACAAAAGAAAAATGCTTAACAGCGATCTCGACAAAGTGTCCTCAGTGTTTGTTAAGTTAATTCTTCTGTCTGAGCAGAACATTTCCCCTCGAATTCGGTCATTCGTGTGTGTCTGGTTGGTTAATGTGTGAAAAAAAAGAACAAGCATTGGAATAAAAAAGTTAAGCCCTGGTAAAAAAAAAAACACAAAAACACTCCTTTGCAATAATAGATAATAACTTAGCATTCAAAACAATGCGTATATGAATCAAATAAGATTAAGAAAACATGGACGTTAAAAGTCCATACAGCAAAATGCCACCAAAGCAACAGTTAATGTGGAACTTATTGGTACTTTTCTGGTTTCCACTTTGGCATGCACATGGCGTGTCCCGCACAGTGTCAGTTCCATCTCTCCTCTTGACTGACAGAGAGACGGCGTGAAGACTCGGATGCTTTGTACAGATTTGTAACACGTATGTCCCCCAGTACATGTGGAAGACAGTATTTAAGAGGAAGCGAATGAACGGTGTGGTTTTTTTTTTTTTTCCTTGTTTCCAAAAACAAACAAACAATTAAAACAAAAAATTTTTTAAAAAAGCAAAAAAGAACATAGTTGGTTGGGTTGAAAAAAAAAAAAAAGACTGAAGACTCTACAGATGTGGATCTGTCTTAAAAGTCGGTTTTAAGCAAACCTTTGCTTTATCTTGGCACTGTTGTATCGTGTAGACACTGAATACTATTTGTGTGAGCGCTCTCGTCCTCAGTGTGAGGGTAAGGAGAAGGAAAGACTGATTCCCAACCAGCAGAAAACACATGCAGACATGCAAACACAACCTGAGAAGGAGCAATAGGAAGTTTGGCTTTATGTCTATAGTCACAAGTCCACAAGTGTCAAGTAATGAACATACACACTGGAATATGGAAAGTTCTCTTTAAATGGACATTAAATCTCCAGCAGGAAAGAAATCTCCCCAACGGTCCTCTTACTCTGTGTAGCTGGAGCTTCCTTCTTTTATTATCTTCTTTTTTTATTTTACATCGAGCTCTTCACGTCAGAGTTTCTAGGTAGGTTGTAATCATTCTGTGTTCTCCAGTTCGCAGCGGCTCACACTCTGATGGGGAGAGTTTGGCTCATCTGTTGTCGAACAATTTCCTGACTGCTGTCCGGACTCTTTCTGTTGTGTCCTGGCAGCGTTCCTCCGAGCCGCAGCAGGTCCCTGCCAACACAGAGCCACACAGGTCAGCAGCCGCTTTAAACAAAGGCTACAGCTCATTATCACTGCACTCGCTGCTCTCGTCGAAGACGGATAAAGGTCTAATCCGTCTCGGTGACGTAGCTACATTCTGCACAGTTGTATTTTGAACCTATATGATTATAAGCAATACAAAAACAGCACCATGAGAATATGCCCAGAAGTGCTGATCTTGAGCTTCATCTGATATAAACAAAGTCCAAGTCCAAGATGCCAAGTCTGTTTATCACGTTGCCAGTTTTAATAAAATGTCAACATATTTCTCGGCTATCTTAGAGAAGTGTCCTTTGTTCCACGGCCAGTGTCCTTGTTTTTAAGGCCCTCGTGGCTAAAAATACTGTACTGATAGTGCTGCATCTCATATCCTCCCTCTCCCTCCGTTATCTGGCCCAACATCATTGAGCAGCCAATGGCAGGTGAGCAACAGCTCGCTGCCTCAGACGCGCACGCAAACACGGGAGATGTTCTCTAAATCATGCTCTGACAACACGATCCTTTTCTCTCGCCTCCTCTTCCTCCTGCTTCTTCTACCTCTATCTCTCGCTGTCGCATACTGATGAGGCCATAAATTAATCCTTGGCATGTCATCTGCGCACGGTGACACGTAGCATAACATGTGTAGACGCACAAGCATCGTGCACAAGCATCGCACGCATATCCCTCTCCTGTTCGCCCACTGCAGCATTGGGCGCGCCCTCCCCTGATGCATTAAAAAGCTCATTAGCAACCTAATTAAACACATTCCTCTCTTTTAGCTTCTCCTCAATCTCCCATATTACTCACACTTCATCACCTCCTGCTTTTCCACATCAGCAGCTCTGGCTGCTGTCTGTCCTATCACCTACATTCCAGCATCCAGCCAAGTATAGGGGGAATTAAACCGAGGTCAGCCATTACATTTCCACACACAATTAGCTTCACTGAGGCCAAATCCTGGCATAGGAATCGCATTTGGGGCTCTGTGTTAGAGTGAAACAAGGAGCTGGCACCAGACCTGGATACTGTATGTATGAATTCTGCCTTTTGTGCCTGTAGGAAACAGGAAACTATCACAGTCAGAGCCACAGAGTTGGGGATATGTGCTTGATTCATTATACATCACTACAGAGCTGCGGATCTAGCATCTAAACCAGCACTAATCATACTGTTGACTGGATGCCAGACTAACAAAATTCAGAACAAACACGTCAGTAAAAACGTCTGAAACATTTGGAGTCACTACGCTCGGAAAGGCTGAAAAACAACTCGACGGCACCTATGAATAAGTCAGGTTCGACACTTCTAAAGGCAGTGCCAGTAAAAAAAAGAGGCTGACATGTGTCTGCCAGCAAAATCCTTCAGCTCAGACAAGGAGCCTCCCAAATCAACCAAAAGCACAAAACAAACCAGACCCAACAAGCACGGACCTTGTTGTGCTTCTCTCTAGGCCAGCCATAATTTTTTCACTGTGACATCTTATTCCAAACACCCAGAGGCGCAGCACTGCTCATCTCCGCACCAGGAGAAGTCTTCATCCTCGGCTCTCGCAGCTGTCATGCACAATACGAGCGACAGTTTCACACGCAGGTGAGAGAACAGGAATATTTGCACTGCCTCGGCTGTTATTGCACGAAAGCATTTGTTAGTTACTGGAGCAAAGTGAGACTGGAGCTGACCCACGTCGTGAGGCGCCGTCACTCTCATTTACAGGGGAACAACCATATGGTACGACCTTCTATTCATAGCCTACAATCCCGGCTAGATTTCTTTTCTTTAACAGCAGTTGCTAAATCTTGCAATGAACCTTCCAATATGGCAGCTGTGTTGAGGCACAACACATTTCCAGCAGCCTTTCCATCCACTTAGCGACTTCTCCATTTACACCAACGGCTTAAGAACAATTTTCAAGCACAAACTATGACATGGTGTGTTAGAAAACTGCTTTAGTCTCCGAGTGAAGGATTAAGGTGTCAGTGCGCTTCAAATGAAGTGCTTGTTGGATGATTGAGCAGTGTCTGAAACCCACTCCACCCACACTTTTCCGATGCTAGAATTAGGCGGGAGGCTGCATCCATCAATTTTTGTAACTTGCTAAAAACTGACAATACGCCAAGCTCGCCTGCTGCACGCAGTGATTGGCGGAGGTGGGAAAGTAAGTAAGCAGGGTTTGAACTCACTTTTTGCTTGTGCAACCAGAAGTTGGACTGATCGTCTGCACTGTTGTCATCATCTGAACACAATAAGTCATTGAGTGACACAAGTTACTCTGCATAAGGACTCACCCTGAGTAGGTGCTGGTCACCACCTTGAGGCTGGCAGCGTTGCGGAGCAGCTTGTCCAGGGTGCTGACGATGCGAGAGAACTTGGGCCTCAGGTTCCTTTCCTTCATCCAGCACTCCAGCATCAGCTGATGCAACACCATGGGACAGTCCATGGGCGGGGGCAGCCGGTAGTCCTGTTCCACTGCCGTCATCACCTGAGCAGAAGAAAAAGCATTCTTAGCCTCCAAATAAACAGAGGATATGAGTGGAAAATTCTAATTTTTTAATTCTAGAGTGAAGTTGTTGTTATGGCTGCTCTACAAAAAGCAAAGAAATATTACTAATATTAATTTAATAAAACTAAAAATATATACAATTCATCTTCTGAGAAACAAATCTATCTGTAATTGTGAAGACATATTGGTCAACACAATGCCATTAATGTCTAAAAACAACACTCTCAAGCGGAAATTAAATTTTACTGCTCCAAACATCAACCCAGAATATCTTCCACACAAGGGTTTAATCAAATTTCACATGGCGCTTCTTCCAAGTGTTAACATTTGGCTCTGACTCACTTGTATTATGCTCATTATGTTTGGCCTTTGTTAGTGTGGTAGAAGAATAATCCCCAGTTACTGTATTATGTCCTACATTAGACAGCTCCTTGGCTCGCGCTGTCACATATTCCAATCTTCCTTTCACTATCTGTACAAAACTATAAAAACAATATTCGCCAGTATTCTCAAAGTTGTCACTTCAGGACCTGCGTGATTGACGGAACAGACAATAAGTGGGGGATGAAAACGTTCGCTCATTGATTTGATTTCGCCTAGCAACTGCATTCACCCCCCCCCCATAAGCTCTGTACGGGTTTTAACTCCCCACAACAATAAAAAACTGCCATTTGGGAACAATAAAGCATTTCTGCTGCACTCCTCTTCTCCTGCTGCTTGTCTTTTGATTTTTATGTCGTGCCTGTAGCCGGCGAGTACCTCTGTTTATATCTTCTGTTTGTTGACTCTGTTGCTTATTGAGCGATGACTGTGGCACAAAGGCTATTGGGAACAATAGAGGCCCTCTACTTTGATGCTTTCATTACTGAATGTGGGTTTTGTTATGAAAGTTATACATACATTACGAGCATTTTTCATTCCGGGCTCTGTTTTTACGTTATTGCTATCAGCGTCACAACTCTCTTTTTGAAGCACAATACAGAGAAGAGATTCCTCAGAGAATAAAGTGGAGGTGTACACATTGCTTCAGTATTTTGTTCAGGGAGGAGGAACCAAGAGATTTCTTTTTTCTTTCCTGAGAGCTTGCTGCTGTAGTTACAATGTCAATGTGCAGTGAAGATAGCCTACAGGTAATAGCGCCTGTAAAAAAAAAAAAAAAAACCTTTCCTGAGTATGCCTTTCTGTGTGTGTGTGTGTGTGTGTGTGTGTGTGTAAGGAGGGAGGCTGTGCAGTATGGATTTGTAGCGGGTGAGCAGGCTAGGGCTGTAAATAAGGTGGTAAAAACTAGAACACAGACACACAGCTGCACCAGCATCTGCAGTGAGGAGATAAACACAGCAGAACAGGCCCGTGTCCAACGTGTCACGCTGAAAATCAAAGCTACAGCAGCTCAGAGGAACTCTCAGCTCGGCCCCTAAGCTCAGACACAAAACTCCAGCCTGTGCGTTGGGTCTGTGTCTGTTTGCTCATGAGACTTTCAAGCTCACTCACGTCCTGGTTGCTCATGTCCCAGTACGGCCTCTCTCCGTAGGACACCACCTCCCACATGACGATGCCGTAACTCCACACGTCACTGGCAGAGGTAAACTTCCTGAAGGCGATGGCTTCTGGTGCCGTCCACCGGATGGGAATCTTCCCTCCCTATTCGCATACACACACACACACACACACACGCAGATGGGAACAGAAATCAACACACTGGGAGACACTACAATGGTGTAACAGCACACGCCGAGACAGCGTGCGCACTCACACACATGCAGATTTCACAGACGGTCTTTCACGCTAAAGCAAATATTGGCACGCGCGAGCAGTCGCACGTGCGTCCATTCGCACATGCAAAACAAGTGAAGGGGATCGAATTAACGAGCTCGATTAGACATGCACAGAGTGTACAAACACAGAGCAGCGGAGAGCAAACACACATAATACCGACCAGGGAGCTCGTGTAAGTGGGGTCAGCGGAAGTGTCGTCCAGAAAGCGTGACAGGCCAAAGTCGGAGACCTTGCAGACCAAGTTGCTGTTGACCAGGATATTCCGGGCAGCGAGGTCTCGGTGAACATAGTTCATGTCTGACAGGTACTTCATCCCTGCGGCGATGCCACGCAGCATTCCAACCAGCTGTGTCATTGTGAATCGCCCGTCGTTCAGCTGCAAACACAGAGCCAGAGACAGAGGAAGGGAAAGGGTTGGTTAATGAACGAGGAGGAAAGAGAAGTGAAAAGAAAAAGTTGACACGTGAAGAAACTGACGATAGAGAAACGTAGAGGAGATAAGGGGAGAATCGATCAATCACTCAGGCCGCATAAACATGACGTCTGTCATCATGCCACGCGGCTGCTCCTGACGCTCGCTGACAGCTGACCTTTTCAGCCACGCTGTCCAATTAGCTGACTAATTAGGCTCTTTACTATCATACTAAACCCATTAAGGCTCAATATCGACTGCACCGTACACAAAGCAGTGCTGCAGTGCTGAAATCAAAACCAGACCACTGCAGGTATTTTGGTTTTTTTTTTCTTCATTCTGCAACTGACTGACAAAAAAGGTGCAGGTACAGGCAGTACACGGCTGTAACACGAATTCTTTCAGGCGAAAAGCTTTGTTTGCATATATTTTTTTTCCTGCTCGTGAACAAAACTCGCCCATCAAGTGAATTCTGAATGGCACGCTAGTCAAAGCTCACTGTCCCCGTTTCAAAGTCATTGAATTGCAGATTTTTGCCCTTTTATGTTAACATTTGAGAAGCGTGAAACAAATCTGAGATTAGGGCTTTCAGGGTTTAATTTACAATTCTCCACGTTTATGAAGCGTGCCGCCATGGGATCGCAATAAATCAGCACTCCGACCTGTGAAGGCTCACGAAAGCCGATGTGCCAGTGGTGAACTAAAACTAATCAATGGAACGTCGATACACAATTAAAAAATGGATAGACATTTCTGGGAAGCGGGATGAAGCTGGGACTGCACAGAGGTTTTCATACATGACTTGAATTGTTAATACAAACAGTTTTCAGCATAATCAATCCCTTGTTTGACTCCACAATGAGAAAGCAAAGAACAGAAGACGTGACATGACAAAACCATAAACACTCGGCTTTGTACTCGGCACACTCCAATGAAGTCTGACAGCCAAACAAGTCAGGATGGATGTATAAACAGCCGTGATTCATAGCAGGCCTTCACAGACACGGTGGCGGCTATGTATACGCGTGTATGTGTGTGTGTGTTTCTCTATCTATGCAGTGCTTCTACATACATCATGTGTGTGTATGTGTGTCCATGTCTCCAAATGGGTGCTGCAGTGCACACTCTCGTGAGTGTGTGTGTGTGACACACTCGGACAGTTCGGTGCATGTGTGAGTTAACTCTGTAGTGTCCTCGTTAGGGCAGAACTCTAGAGTTCCTCTGAGTCACAGGCAGCTTGACACTGGTGGGAGAGCGGTGGTGAGGACAGCACAGGCCAGAGAGAGAGAGAGAGAGTGTGTGTGTGTGTGTATGTGTGTGTGTGTGTGTGTGTGTTATTTGTGGGACAGCTGACTGAGAGGAGTGGGTGAGAAGGAGGAAAGGAGCTCAGCCTGGACTTTCAGATGCAGGGCTACGACTAATGATTGTTTCATTATTGATTGGTCCGTCTTTAGTTTGTAGTTAACCCGTTTTTTGTTGTTGTTGTTGTTGTTGTTGTTGTTTTTTAGAATATTAACTTTATTTCTGTGGCCTATTAAATGTTAGAGCAATTACCCCAAATGATCATTGACTCATCACTTTGACACTTTTTTAGGAAAAAATACATAAAGCTACTGGTTTTGGAGAATATCACGTTGAGTTCTTTGAATTTGTGATGAGTATTTAAGATTTAAGATTATCTAATGTAAATGTAAAATGTAAATCTAATAGAAGTTTGTAATAACATGTCCTTTATGACATGCAACACTAATTTACAACTCATACAACACAAGAAACCACCTTACACAAAGTAAAATGTTTAAAATGGGATTAACCAACATCGACATCTGTTGACAATGCACTTTAAGTCGCAGACAGGATTACTTCCACTTCACCTGGGCCTGCAAACCAGTTCACTCCCTCTGAGCAGCTGTGACAGAGAAACTATCCACCATCCTAAACTGCAGAATCCCTTCATCTCCATCTCTGTGTTTGCTTGGAAACGTCACCAAAGCTGCCCATCTCCCAGTTAAATATAGAAACCCACACACTTATTTTTTTTATTTGTTGTTTAGTTAGTTTAGTTTATATCTTCTCAGCTATTTAATTTATTGATGTATTTTTTTGTAACTACTTGCTATCTACCTCTACACATCACTTTTATCACTATTATTATTATTATTCATAATCAGTACTGTTTTCTTTTGTCAAAAAAAAAAAAAACCTGTCTGCGACCAAGAAAAAAATTAAATATCAGATAAAAGTTATTTATAGTATAGATTTTCTCAGAAAAAAACACATTTCAATTCCTCAAATTAAGATTTTGAAAGGTAGTTCTCATTCCAAGCAAGAACAGCAGGGTGCAACTAACAATTACTTCCATCATCAAATAACCAGGCAGTTGTTTGGTTAATTGCTGAATTTTGAAAATGCCCATTAAAATCAGAAAAAGAGAAACAAATTACAGATCAATCTGAGAAGCAACAATAAATATTTAGTGTTCTTTCTTGAATGAATGTGAGTAATTATCAAGATTGATTCGTTTCCTGTCAATCAACCAATCAATGAATTGACTCAGCACGCCTTAAAGAAGCAGAGGGTGAACTCTCATTATGTTCATTACTGATCCATCTGATTTTTTAATCACCATATCCAGAGCCCAGTGGACAGTCCAAATCATAAAGGTATTTAATTTAGAGAACAACAAGTAGATTTTAAAAATCCCACTTGAGATAACAGATTCTTGTCAGTTTTTCTGGGTGAATCACAATCAATCAAATATCAGAATTGTATTGAACCTCTGTAAAGCTGGTACCTCTCAGTTTTTGTCTCTATGTGTCTTTACAGAGAGAAAACATAGGGAGTGAAAGAATGACAAAGGTCCACAGCCAGAGTCAAAACAAAGCTGTTGCAGGTATGTGGCCACTAAAGCCTGCAGACATCAAAACAAACCGATCAATGCCAATACTCATCAATCAGCTGAAAGGCGCTGAAAAAGAAGACGTTACTGCAGCAGCACAGTATCAATTCAGCACGAGGGTTAAGTTCACCTCACGCAGCTACAGTAAGTAGACGTCTTTACAGTGCAGCCATGCAAGAAAGCACATTTTATTGAATGTAAATGACATGTAATAGTCCCCACGCAGCTGCAAATGTACTGTGTGACACCTTATTTCTCATCCTGCCTTTGTTCAGTGTTTTGTGTAGGTGGTGGTGGTCTGAACCAAAAACTCTGATCAGTAATATATTCTGTATTCGTACAAAGCCTGTAATACACTGAAACAAACCTCCAAAGGTCTGCTGTGTGACAGTTTTCCACCAGGACTTTGTGCATTGGAAAGCCTGTCAGCATCAGTCAGTCACGTCAAGCGGAGACACTATGCCTGTCTCCAGGCGTTATATTGCACATTTAATCTCTATCACTCAGCAAGTGAGCGCCTCAGGGTATTTTACAGAGAGTAAAACATTCCGATAACCCAGAGGTGTCGTGAATGACTGTCTGTGTGCGTGTGTGTGTGTGTGTGTTCCTCTCAGCTTTGATACAAACAGAAAGTAATCTTCACTGTCAGAGGTGTTGCGGCACCTCCCACCAAGCTTACCCTGAGGAAGGAATCGAGCGCCCCGTTCTCCATGAATTCAGTAATGATGAGGACGGGACAGCTTCGCGTCAGGACGCCTTCCAGTCGGATCACGTTGGGGTGGTCAAACTGGCCCATGATGGAGGCCTCTGCGAGGAAGTCCCGCCTCTGGCGCTCGGTGTAGCCGGCTTTCAGCGTCTTAATCGCCACCACCATCTCCCTGCGACCGGGCTGCTTGAGACGCCCGCGACACACCTCGCCGAATTCACCTGGAGTGAGACAACAAGGTGGGGCGGAGGGGGGAAAGGAGGTGAGGGTGGTGGGGGAGAGGGGTTGAGTGAGCAGAGGAAAGAAGAGGAGGGGTGGAGGGGAGAGGGGGAATTGGGGAAAGTGCAGGGAGAGGGAGTGTTATTGGTCGGAAGTTGGGAGTGAAGGAGCTGATTTGAAAGAGTTGAGGGTCGGCATCAACTGTGGAAGAGGATCAGAAGAGAAGGGAGCAGAAGGCGGGAGGTCAGGGTCAAAAATGGTCAAAAATGTTGGGGAGAGAAGGAGTGGCTGGCATCGGTCGAGTGTGCAACCTGGGAGCGGTGAAGGGAGACAGAGGACGGGCAAGGAACTTTGGGGTTTTGCATTTGGTGCCTGTGTATGAAAGTTTATAAAGGAGAAAGAGAAAGAGTAGACAGGAGGGGAGGAAGGTTGAGCGAGCAGGAGCACACTGTCATTTGAGGTGAAGTTAGGACACAACATGCCACTGGAGAGAAGAAGAAAAAAAAAAAACAGACTAGAGGGGTGAGAGCTACAGAGAAGATTTCCACTTCCATCCTTCCAACCCGCAGCGCAGCTCTCATGCACACTCTCTCTTACAGAACAGACCTCAGGGCTCGACGGCACACTCCTGCTTAAATAAATGATTAATAAATCTGTCCTCTCGGACTAAAACAACCGCGCTGCATACCTGCGCCGATGACTTCTTCTATCTTCACGCAAGAGATGTCGATCTCTTTGGCGAACTCGTGGACGGCGTCGTTCGGGTCCTCGTAGGTGAAAGGGTCGATGTACACTTTGACCCCCGGGGAAACTGAGAGAAGGGTCAAAGGAAAGTCAGCATCTATAAAGCATGTTATATAAATACATTTATTAAATCAGAATGTGCTTGTTTTAAACTATCAGTTGATTATATTAATGCCAAAAATGAAATCAGTTGTTAAAGATGTGATAATATTGAATCATTCACCAGCAGCAAAGGAAAATGAAAGGCTGTCAGTTGGAACTAATAATAAAATGATGATAAAAACATAGAAACTTGCTAATGTTATTGTGTGGGCAGATTCTGTTTTTCCAGAATCACAGTAGCTGCATGCTCTACACGTGTCTACTTTATATTTTTCACTTTAGCTGATCCATCTGGTCAGGGCTTCCTCTGAGCAGAAAAGGGAAATGGTTTCCTGCCTCAATCAGGTGATTGGGTAATTGATTGAATCAGTCGGTTAACTGCACAGGCGTGACCAGAGACCCACAGAGGAGACAGTTCCCACGTTTAACACGTACACTTACTGTATTGCTGCAGTTTCTCAGTGTACTCCAGCTCGGAGCCGCTGCGCTGCTTCCTGCAAATAAGCAGCATATAAACAAAGTCACATTCCCGTGATCAGTCTCGACCCTTTCCAGGTACTAATATCTAAATATCACATGAAACTACAGTCTGCCAAGAAACAAACTCAAAGAGCAGCTCTGCTTTTTCTCCTTCTTTTTGAAGCCAGAGTCAGTATACATCCTTTGAAAGCAGTTGAAAATTTAATGAGCCTCTTTGTTCACAGTCTAACTAACAAAATGAAACATGTAGTTCAGGCTGTCAGTAATAACAATCAAACACTTACTTAAGGCAGACAACAGCAATAACCACCAAGGCAACAATGACCACGAGACCAGCGGAGGCAGAGCCGATGATGAGAGGCAGCTGGTCCTGCACTGACTTCTGAGGATCGCCTGGACCAAATAACACACGCAGACACAAACGAGTGAATAACAGCAGAAACGCTACTTGAGAGATTAAAGGGTGGCCTGTTCTGCATGTGTAATGGCTACCAATTAAGGCGGCCATAAAAACTATTAAGCCTGAACCCTCATTAAGAAAACTGTGGCAGCAGATCATCAAGAACAGACTGTGAGGCAGGAGAGAGGCGGTGCGTACTGTGCAGGCTGGTGCTGAAGTCCATGGGGTTGCTGTAGCGACCGTATCCAGCGACAGTTCGAGCTCTGACCTGCACCACATAAGGTGTGGCAGCCTTCAGCCCCTCCACCTTGGCCGAGCTGTGCTGGGATGTAACGGTGTGGGACATCGCCTGGCCCTGGAGGACGGGAAAATATGGTTAAAGCTGCAACTGTGTCTCCTGGACATTTTCAGATGGCTTGTATTACTACACGACTTTAACATATTCATCCTCCAACAAATACAAAATAGAATTTATGATCAATAAAATGCACCACTGCCTAGTCTAATATGACCAAATACTTTTAACCAAAAACTTTTTTTTTTTTGATGACATGCAGCTTACCCTCTCGTGATATTTAATCTCATAGTCTAGGATGACCCCGTTGGGTTTCTCAGGGGGCAGCCACGACAGGCTGAGAGTGTCTGAGGTGGAGCGCATCAGATGGACGGTGGGCACTGCTGAAGGTGCTGGGGGGGCGGACATTAGAGAGGACACCGTTTATATCACACTGGTACTGGAAAGTGACTTCACCTGCAAGATCATCACTTTTAACTTGTGAGTTGCCAAGATGTTCCCTTACAAACCATCCCAGTAAGATAATTATTATTCCCAATCCTTCAACCGAACAGTTTAAGGAAAGCGGCGCATGTTTCACCTTCACTTCACGTCAGTTTATTGATTTGTGAGGGATGAAAGTGACTCAATTGTCAGTAACTGTTCTGGGTCCATAAACTGCAGGAAGGTGGATTAAGTGCAGGTTAACATGGAGAGTAATTACAGTCTGTGAAAGGTGCTGAGCAGTTTGGTTGATGATGACACTGCAAATATTAAGTGGAGATGTTGAAAGGTGACATTGTCAGTGATGTAACGTAACACGCCCGGTTGACAGTGTGCTGAATGCTGACAGTGGAGATACAAAGTGTACTTTACATTTTATCTGGATTGCCTTTCCTGCAACTTGCTCCAGCTGAGAGTTCTTCCATCTGCCACTCTCACTGAGCTCGTTCAGCGATGTTGTACTGTTGGTGTTAACACTGCTCTGGATACTTAGAGTTCATTAAAACCCTCATTGACATTGACTGAACACAGGATCCACTAACCAGCCTGTTTCATTGTGATGTTAAGTGGTATTGATCGGAGCGGCTCTATGAATTAACTCCGTTTGTGAACACATACAATGTTATTGACAGATGTTCTCCTACTAACCCGCTTGGTTGGTGGTGATGTTGACTGTGGAGTAGCTGGGTGACATGGGGCTTTTCCCAGACACCCCATTAACAGCTTGCACCTCGAAGCTGTAGCGCGTGTGAGCCTGCAGGTTCCTCACCACCACCTTCCTCTGCCTCAGCCCGAGCTTGCGAGGGGCAATGTCGACGTTGTCGTCGCAGCGCGTGCACGGGCTCCGGTCTCGCAGGCACTTCTTGCACACCACGTTGTAGACCAGGTCGCTCCTCCCGCCTGTGTCTTCGGGCTCCTCCCACTCCAAGGACAGCGAGGTCTCGTTCACGCTGGATATAACACTGCGAGGCGCAGAGGGAATAGCTGCACAAAAAACACACACGTAGGTGTTTAAGAAGGTGGGCAGGCAGAATAGAAAAACACACGACTGAGATGTTAGTCATGTTCCCTATGCACTGCATACATTATCCTCTCTGAATGGTGAAAAAACATTTTACTATCTCTGTAAGAAAGAAACAAGGTAGTATGTATAGATACAAGAAAAGAGGGTAATCCTATTGTCTTTTTTTTTTTTATTATTATTATTTTACAAAGCGATGTGTTAGGTTGCTTCACAAGCTCCAGTCAAATCCTTGGAATTGAGCAAAGGGGCATGGAAACATGTTAAAACATAACAACAGGGAGAAATCCTTCCTGAGCTTAAATAATCCAACATATTCATAAACAGGAGGATAAGCACAAGCTGTCGTGCGCAAGCAGAACAACAATGTTCATCACTAAGTAATGTTCCTTTAAGAAGTATACAATCCCATGCCGCTCCGCCGTTGTAGCCCACATCCATTCCCATACATAACCCCTCTCGGTGCTCGTGGAACTTGACTAATCCACTCTTGATAGAAATTCATGTTCCAGTATCAGTATAACCCAAGGCCACCTCGTTTCAATAAGCAGTGCTGCATTTTGAGTGAAGAGTGTTTGAAACCTGGATAAAGTATGATAACCGCAGAGGGAGGCAACAAAGATTGGTTCAGCGAACGAGCTTTTCATCCTATTACAGCAGGCGAACACAAGGGCTCTCCTTCTAAGCTTCCAGCGCAGAAAGTCTAACCTATCTCGAAGAAGAGAGAGAGAGAGAGAGAGAGAGAGAGAGGGGAGGAAGAGAAGTGAAGGCTCTCAGGCCATCAGCGCTTGTCGGCCAAAACTGCCTGTCCGCTGAGTTCAGCTCCTCAGCCAGCCAGCCCTGAGCTGCGTTTCACTTGCCCTGTCCTTTCTAATTAGGCAGTCACAGTTGAGAGTGGAGGCTCTTCTAATTGGACACCCATCTAAAACACACACTGAGCCCAAGCTGCTGGCCATTGACTTGCTGAGCCTCTCTTATGCAGCACACCGCTTCCAACACAAAGCACAGGCTGCCTGGCACCAGCTCTGACAGACCGCAGGGACAGAACTGTCAGGCCTGTATGTTTGTGTGTGTTTGCATGCTTAGTCGGAGGTGGTGCTTGTGTCCCTGCCTGCCTGTCTGTGGTCAATGTCGGAGTCCACAGTGTTCCTGTGACGAGAATCGGGGGGGGAGACAGTTGCGGGCCGTGTGTGTCATTTAACACGGCAAAAGGCCCTGGGGGGTGATTTTACATGGTCAAGGCAACACATGTCACTCTCCATCAGCAGGACGCCTGGGACTTCTCTCAGAGGCCTGTGCATGCTGAGCAAGCACGGACGCTGTGGTCAAAGCACCCGACCACACTAGTTACCACCAAACCCAACCCATGTCCATGTGATTTACTGACATGCAGCTGCAGAGCGCTGATAAGTCATGAGTCATAAGTCAAGTCATGAACATTTGGGGTTTTCAACACTTTTTGGAAGAGGAGCTATGAACTAAAATGATGCTTCATCTATTGATGTGTGTGTTTGGAAATATTTGTGGAAGCAGCATCAGAGTGTTTGACTGACATTTAAAAGCTGGAAATGCCAATTTCCATCGCTACCATCTGCAACATATTATTGTAAAGCTTGTGAACATAATGCAGACGTTTTCTCCGCTTTCTCAACAAACTCAGACTGCACTGGTTATATCCAGTGATTTAAGACGCCTGCCTTTTCACCACTTGGGAGGACCTCCACTTAGTCTTACACAACGTTTTTATTTCACAGGGAAAGTGACAGGTAGTCAGCTAGGCTAACCAAGGGTCCACTGAAAACCCTGAATAATGTTCAGTTGGGTCCAATTTATTGCCAATATTCACAGCAAACAGGTGGTCCTATGAGCATGTTGTTCAAGATGCAAATGATGGCAAGGAGTAACTAACACACAGCGTCCAATCAGAATAGCATGGAATAACATACACAGAGCTCAAATTATATTGTCACATATGACAATAAATGACATCACATTCACTGTAAATTGTGAATTAGAACAACAGCAATGTAAATGCTGATTTCTTAAAAGAATCATTTTCAATGGACTAGAAATAAATGATGGATGAAACTGGCTCTGACTTTGCGAAAAGAGACTCAGCATAACAAAAATATGTGGATTATTATTTTAGTCTGTGCAGTGGAGGGTGACTTACTGGTGCAGGCAGAGTCAGGGGGGTCACTGTCGGCCCGGTAGAAACCATGCTGGCAGGGGCAAATGTTGGCTCCCCGTGCATTAGTGCGACTGTTGGACGGGCAGAGAGCACAGGATCCCTCCCCGAATTTGGATTTGAAAGTCCCAGGGATGCAGGCTGGATGCGTGGGAGAGAACATAAAAGGGACAGTGAGAACAAAAAAACCCAATCCATGCTTTGCTGTTGCTTGTCTAAAAGACGGGCGGCTGTCACGTCTGTCACAGAACCAAAACCGTAGCTCTGAAGTACCTGTGAAGCTCCGTATTTATGGAGAAAATGAGATATGGTAAACACTTAAGCATACAGTCTTATCTATATATTTATTGCATCTGCTTTTTCAATTTCACTCTCTCTACCAGGTGACATTAATCTTTCGAAAAAGAGACTCGGCATGACAGCAAAGTTTCATGTTGAAGAGGAGAAAAAGGAGGATAAAGATGAAGATAGACTGCTGACAGGAGATTGCTGTTGTCAGACAAACAGGGATGGAGAATGCTTCTGAGAAAAGGGATACACCCTAAACCCATCAATCAGTGTCTGTTCGATTCTCAGCTCTCCAAACCACACCGCTGAATACAAACAAGGCCTCCACATGCATGCAGAACAGCTCCATAATAAGCTAATAAATCAATTCAAATGAAGGGGCATCAGACCGGACGTAAATTAGCTGAAGAGAGTTATTACAAAAATGTACAAAGTGCAGTAATCTTAGACGACGTGTCCACGCGATGCATTTGAATTCAGTGTCATGCTGAAGGTTGGCTGGTATTGAGTCTTAAGGATAAACCAGCATAAGCCTAGACTAAAGAAGGATTCAGATAAAGGGGATTAGCAGCAAAAGGTCTGGATATATCAGCCTCCAGAGCCCCGCATTTTACTGTTTCCCACATTCCTAACTGATGGTGTAAAAGTGGGGTCTCTGGCAAACATCTGTCCTGTCAGCGTGAGGGCTCATAAAACCAGCCAGAGAGAGAGAGAGTGTGTGATTAACTAGTTAGGCTAAGTGGTCTTTCAGTTTGAACTCAAGTTCCACCCTAATTCCCAACAATGGCACTTTTAGGGAAATCAGCGCGGCTAATGGCCCCGCATTGTAGCTCTAAAACGGTGCAATAAACAGCCAAAAGAAGATAAGATGAGAATGTACTTTACTTCTCTAATCATTCACAGAGACCTTTAGGTTCTACACTCTCTGATCTGATTTATTTTGCTTCTGTTTCACTGAGCATCATCATTTTCTTTTATTTGTTTGTTTTTCCCTGTTTCTTTCTGAGAGGCTGCTGAATCACTCCACTGTTTTCCTCCAATCCATTAACCTCTTTGGAGGATACAATGATTCTCCTCTTTTTGATACTCTAATGTCTCCCCTTTCTTTCCCTCTATTGTCTCGCGTCTCCTCTTCTTCCCTCCTCTTCTTCCCTCCTCTCTCCATCTCATGCAGCTCTTGGCTGCGAGCGAGCGGCGGGGCTGAGGTAAGAAATGAAATGTCTGAGTGATTAATGTTAGCGTGGCAGTGTTGGCTCACGTTGGTCTGAATGGTGTTAATGAGTGTGGCCGCCTGTAGATTAACTAACGGGAGGCCGTGGAGGAAATTACACTTCCTCATCGCAACTGCTGGCTGAAGCCCTAGAGAGCTTTTTATCAGGCATTGGCAGCAAGCTTTTAACCTTGAGCCGCCAAATGGCAACGAATGAGCTCTCCAGCGCATGTTAGACACTATTTCTCACACTCAGGTGAGAGGAGGCTTCGCTTGTCTGTCTTTGACTTCCTGCAGCCCCCCCTCCCATTTCATTCTTCTTCTTTTGGCTGCTGTTTCCGCTCCATCTTTGGTGATTCACACCTCTTACTGTAACTCACACTATCTTTCTTTCCCTGTTAATATCTCTCTTCTCTGGACCCGAACGCCTCTCCCTTCTATTATCTGCATTTTCCCCCAGAAAATCTATCGGCCCTCTATTTTGTGCCTTCTCGCTATCTTTCTCTCCCTTCTGTCCTGCTCACACAATATTTGTATGCTGCTCCTCTCTGCAACACCTCATTAATTCATACTCTCCTCCACCCTCCTTCACCCCCTTTCAGGAGCCACACAATAAATGCAGAGAAGAGGGCACAGACTGAGGTGGCTTGCTCTGAGCATATAAAGGAGGTTTGGTTAAATAAAAGTCCAAATGTCTGTTAAATACACATACCCTGGCACTGAGTGCCATCTGCAGAAGGTTCAAAGCCAGCCACGCAGGTGCACGAGCCGACGGGAACCATCCACTCGCCGTCCCCGTTGCAGTACAGCTTTAGAGGGACAGACACCTCCATGGCGTTGGTCACACAGGCCCCTGGAGCAATCACTAGGGAAGTAGCTTCTGCCCCCGTGGCAGTCTCAGGGAAGACAGCAAAATTGGCAATGGTGGTGGAGCACTTCTTGAAGAAAACCCTGACTGAAATGAGAGACATGCAGGCACCCAGGTCCTGGAACGCCAGGTAGAAGCCTGCCTTGGAGAGGGGGCCAAAGCTGCGCACTTTGGTGTTGATCCTGCCTGCCTCCAGCAGAGAGAAACTCTCATCGGGGGCAATAGTGTCCACCTTCACATAGGGATTCTCCCTCCACAGAGGACTGGTGTCTGTAGCTGTGTCCCCCTCTGATTCATAGTAAAAGAGATTGAAGGTCTCTTTGCAGGAGCCAGGAATGTTGGGGATGCTGGCGCAGTCACGGACAGAGAACTTGAGCTCTACGTAAACACGCAGCACGCCCTTGCGGGGAATAAAGTCCGTCCTCAGCCAGTTGTTCTGGTTAGGCTGTCGGACATTACACACCTGGTAGGTTCTGATCGGGCTCATGGAGTCATCATAGCCACTAACCTCTTCCCACTGTGGAAATAAGAGAGAGCCAGTTTGACAAAGCAAGAGATAGTGGCAGGGACAGAAGATGGATTAAGACAACAGGGAAAGAGGAACAGAATATGTCTTTTCCTAATATGACAAGGCTTCTATTTCTCATTCGGCAACAACTAAACAGATTATGTTGTTAATTAATAGCTGTTGATTAATACTGAGTACTGTTGAATGCAGTGCATCCCAATGCAAACCATTCAAGCATAGAGAGCATTAAAACAGTGAAGTTACATCTGATGTCAACAGAATACAAAGAAATCAACACACACACACACACACATCCCCTCAATATGTTGTGTACATAAATGTGGCCAACAAGGAATACTTTGCAGCTAAAATGCTTCTAATTGCATGAATCATTCAGAAAACTCCAATCATTACATGACTATTAATAGAAAACATTTTTCCCATTAAAACACATTTCACGCATTCTGCCTTTGACTACTGCATTTGACTAACAGTCCAAATGCTGCTCACATGTTTGCAGTTTGATGAATGGGACTTGTTTTGTCACTAGGATCATGGTTAGGACTCCCTACAGTTGCTATTAAACCAACTGCAGACACCCCTATAAGGTGCGCTCACATGTGCTTATAACTGATGCAATGCAATCGAAAACAGCCTTCAAGGGGAAGATCTGGTTTCTATAAGACATAGATTTGTTATCTGTGCTAACAGAGATGGGAGTGTGAAACTGCACATTTTAAATGGAAACATTCCCCATATATCTATAAAGCAAACAGTGAGTTATTTATTAAAGGGTCCATCTAAATGCATCCTGTCAGGATGATTGCACTGTAGCAGCACTCCTGAGCACTTCAGCTTATGCAGAATATATTATATAGGCCTATATATCCTCCCATGCCTACACATACAGCCTGAGGGCAAATATTTGCATCTGTTGTGGTTAATATAGCAGGTGGAACGATGTCTTCTGACATCACATTACTGACATCATGTACATCATCACTAACTGACTTCTGTCTGTTAATATTTAAAACATCTGACCCGTGTCAATATATTGCTTTTTATGTTGGTAACACTGGTCTTTGTATATGGTAACTAACATTACAAATGACAAATGGCTTCATTGGTCAATAAATTTAGTCCATTAGGAAATAACCTTGTGATAAGTCAATCTTCCCCAACCCACCCCCCCCCCCCCTTGGACTGAATGCTTCGTTTCCATAACAAATGAGCTTCCCACAAATTGATTATTTCAACTGGGAGAAAATAATGCATAACTCATCTCACGTCTCCGCGCTCCTGTGCAATTTATTCCCAAACGATGAGCCCAAGAGTCAGCATTAGAAGTCGTAAATCACCAGCAACACGTTGATGCACTACCTGACAAATATGATAATTGCTGGCCCCCGAACGTATGGGCTTGTCAGAAGTGAGGAGAGGGGCTGCCTCGCCAGTCCTGACATATGACTTCATGAGGGCTAGGACATTCAGAGCCGGCTCTTGTGGGCAAAGGAAAGAGCCGGGGCTGACGAAGACCGTTTCCATGGAAACCCACCATTTCCATTGACTGACTTTGCGCTCGCGTAGTGAAGACAAATTACACTGGCCGGGAGTGGGGGAGGTCTGTCGGGCTGTTAGTCCCGGGGTCAAATTCATGTTGTTTTATTTTCTCACCATTCCTATAGGGGGTATCAACTAAAAACCTTAATTTCTGCCTGTAATGTGCTCTTGGGCCCATATTATAAAAGATACACACATGCTTTCAATTATCAGGGTCTCTATCCCGGGGAGATGTGGAAGGTGGAGCCTACCTAATAGTCCTTACACACTGTGGGGATTTTTGTGTATCTGTGCACCTACTCGTTGGTTTAAAGTGCAATATGCACACATTCTGTGCCGTTTGTCAAGCATTTGACATCATCCAAATACTGAAAATCTTGTATTTGTTTCACACAATATCAAATAGTGTGTTTCTCATTTGCTTTTTTACCTTCCAAGAAAGCAAACATACACTGCAAAAACAAAGATATAAAACAGTAGGAGGTGTGCTGTTCAAGGCAAACTGGGCTCTATTAACAAGCAAATGGAACAAATGCTGTTAAAGACAAAAAAAAAAAAAACACACACACACACACACACACACACACACACACACACAAAAAAAAAAAGCTAAACACAAACACCAACTCACCCCACTCTCTGGGAACGTGGTCCAAGCCAGCTCTGTGGTTGCCCACCGACTGTCCATAAGAGTTTCTGCAAATTTAGAGTGGGAGGAAGGTGAATTAAATGGTGTGAGGAGAAAAAAAAAAAATCATTGCACAACAGTAAAGACCACACACAAGTTCCCTGTGCTCGACGAAGGATGCAGGTAAAACTTCCTCTGCTTCTATTTTATAACCTCCGCCCACATGCACTCACATTTTGAAAAGCACAGACAATCATGGCATATCTCTGATGCCGCCTAATTAAGGCTTTCTCTTTGTGTGTTTGGCACTCGCAAATGCACTTCTTTCAATATTCATTTGTGGAAATAAGAACAAAGCATCCTCTAAGATGCCTTCAGTGGGGAATATTCCATTAACTCTCACCGGTTCAGAGAGGTCATATAAACATGAGGAAATTAAATATACATTGCATTAGGGAGGGGTGGGGGGGGGGTTCACCCAAAAATGCGGCAGTGCTGTAAAAAAAATGTGCTGCCTTTCGACTGGCATTTGTCAAATCGAAGTTAACAGGCGATCTGAGCGTTGTTTTCTTCACCCGGTTGTTTACGACTTCGCAGGGAGGTGAGAGCGATGCAGACAATCAGAGGAGAGTCAAAAAATAAACAGCTCGATCAATGAGCATTGTTGTGTCAGGATGTCAGTCAGTTGTTACCTGAGTGGTGGTCTACAGAGTTCATTACAACACAGAAGAACCAAACCCTCTGTCAATATACAGCTGCGGTTGCTCCCATTGTTCTGCTGCTGTTAGCACATAATTATACTTTCTGCATGGAGACTCAATGACACGATGCCTGCTGTGCACCATTTGCTCACAAGTCATTCATAACGGTGTTAAAGGAGGGTGTGAGACGGTAAACAAGTAGCACGTCCTGCTGGAACAACTGTGAAACTTCATTATAATGTGGGTTGATATTTGCTTTAAAGACTGAAGACAGAGTAGACTGCAAATACACCACAGTACATTGTGTCCTTGGAGTTGTGTGATTGAGTGAGTAGATCAATGGTCCATCTGTAGCTGCTGAACTAGAGATATGGGCGGTGTTTACAGTCTGTACTGTGTATTCATTAGGAAAACCACACTGGCTTTACCTAATTAACAGTGATCTGTACGTCCAACAAAACAGATTAAGTCTGTAGCGTTTGCTATGGAGAGAGAGCTTTTAAATCTGCACTGTTTGTACCACAGTTTCTCCTTATTTCAGTTCTTCGTGTGATCACTAACACACTGCAGTAAATGTTTCCCCTTCACATTAATGGCGCGTTGGGTTGATCACGGCCCTGCTTTAGCAGGAATTGATCGCACATCTCGAATCCATTCTGCGAAGCACATGTGTAAAGGAACAGTTTTCGACAAATACGCTTCACTTCTATTCACTTTCTTGTTCCGAGTTGAATGAAAAGATTGATACAAAGAACATGCATGGACAGTTTAGCATAGCACAGAGAAATAGTCTGGATTCATCTCAAGTTAACAAAATCAGACTGTAGAGCTGTAAAGAGAGAAGAGAATAAAAAAAACGAAACGACGCTGCTGGTATTTTCTTACTTGTACTTGAGCTACCCTCTTCACACTTTACCACCTTTAAAACGATGGTGTGACATTTCTACACAGATTTTTTTGTATGAATGAAACTAATTATTATGTATTCATTCTGTAGAAGTGCTGGCAGGTGTATTTTTCTCCCTTACAAGTTAACTGTTTAACCTAGCTCCAACTAACTTTAATTTACAGACACAACTGTCACATCAGGGTCAGCGAGGAAGTAAATGCTTTTCTTTTAATGTATAAGTGCAGTTCAGCCTGATTCATGGGGATTTAATGCATGATTATGAATTCCTGTTCCACTAATACATCATCATTTACCATCAATGACTCTTGGGTGGTAAAACATGCAGATGTTTGCATATGTACAGTTTCATATTACTACACAGATTTTTCTATGTTGCGGGGTTCGAGCTATTTTGGTGACAGATAAATTAGTGCATGAAGTACAGTTAATTAACAATTATTAAGTAATGATCCATTAAGCTTTAATGAATCATTCATAGTCATTGTATCAATTCTTAATGGTGAGCTAGAGTATGTTTTAGTTAAGCATGTGATTTGTAGCTTTAAACATAATTATTTTAAGTGCAGGTTAACGGCATGTTAAGAAATGAAAAGTGGTCTGGAAGGTTGGAATAAACAGATGAATAGTGCAGCGTAAAGTAAAAACCATTAAACTTAAAAAGGTAAAAGTGGCTGCCTCTCGTTGTTGACAATGGAAATCACATTTGCCTCCAGGTGATTTTTAAATAAGTTATATTTATGCAGAAAGAAAATGTACATTTAGTGGCAGCCGTTAAAAAATACAAAAGGAAGCCCTGCCTGCATCCCGGTCTTATATTTGTGTGTGCATGCACATGAGTGACAGCAATTAATAACTTCAGCGGTTGAGGCCAAATGTACAATTGTGAACGAGGTTGTTTTACTGATTAGCATGGCTTGAGCCAGAGAGGAGGAACTAATCAGTGAAATCAGCCGCTGTTGTCTTTGCATGGCTACACTCAGCCCTTAGCGGCACACAGCTGAGTGAGTACTCCTGGACGCCACTCTGCTGATCCATGGATCCGGTCGTCTCCTGGGTGTCCGATGCGGTGCGTCGCCCCGTCCCTCTTCTCTGTCGGTGCCCACAGGCAACAGGAGCAGAATCACTCAGCCTCAGCTAACCGCAGGTCTGAGCTGATGCTCCTTTAAGCAGGGTTCAGTTCACACAGTGCACATAGAGGGGCAGCGGGAGGATCCATCCTACATGTGTAAAAGCTGGGTTCAAGCCAGGATTTTACCCCGTCGAAGCATTCTTGACAGGACGCTGGATCACTAGCAGCTCTAGGGGAGCTCTCCTGTATCACTGTGCTGAACTTTGGCCTCTCCATAAAACATAAGAAACAGCATTGTTCTACAGGGATATTTAAGAATAATTAAATATTTTTAAAAAAACCTCAAGCTTAACATCTGAGTCCACGGCCGGTGTGTTGCCCAAAAGCACTAAAATCCCAGTCTGAAAAAGGAAAAAGGTTTACGTTCGTCACCGAAGAGCGTTCCGCTCACTAAATCCAAGAAACCAGTTAAGATTGAAAACGATCCCATTTGTTCCAGAGTTCTCCCCCTTTCCTGTTAAATTTACAACGCCTTTGAGATCGTCTTGCTGCTTTAACTCAAATCCAGAAATCTCCCTCTCTCTCATAAAACTACAGCAGCAGTGGAGTCATTCTGCCCCTTGGGGTAAAGAAAACAATGCTGCATTGGGAACTTTAGAGCATCACCACCCGTGGCATTTACCGTTTTTTTCTTTTTTGATCGCCTGCCGGAGCCAAAATGCCACACAACTCTGCATTCTCAGTGCGCTTCGGGAGCTCACACATGCTAATGTTTTATTCCCTTTTGTGAGAAGGGGGTGCATCATGAAAGGGAGGCCTGTCCTTGTACTACACTGACACTCGGCGCCAACAAGCAAACATATGAAATATTAACAGTCAAATATCATGATCAGTGGATGGAAGATGATCAAAGGTGTGGCCGTAAATAGGTAGAAGAAAATAACTGATGTTCTGGCTCAAAGATGCGGCTTCTGAAGCTCATTCAAAGCGGGAGTTCGTTTGTATTAGAGGTGCCTGCTTCTCTCCATAAAATCAGTGATAACAGTTGAGTGCGATGCTCCGTTAGATGCTTGATGAGCAGTTTTTGAGCAAGTTGAGCTGACCCAATTCAGTCTCTCTTTGGGGCGGCTTGCATCTTGCTTTCACAGGTCAACGTGTAATTACTCTCGTCGACATTCTGACGTACGGAAGGCAGGAAAATGGAAATGAAGCTCTGTAGTGATATGAAAATCCCAGGAAAACTCCCTTTTCTCCTCGGTCATGTAAACACACCCTGCAGATGATTTTATAAAATGCTTTCTGAGTGGCCATCCATCCAGTTTATGAGCTTTTAAAAGAAGAGTACAGTAAACACAGACTGTAAATGGTGTATTACAACATAAAGATGTCACAGTTGCTGAGGCCTTTACTGCAGTCTGTTGGTGCGAACTAGAGATAAGTCATCGCTGTGTCTTTTGTAAATAAGCACACACATCAAGTTGCAGTCCAGCTTCCATCAACCATGCGCAAACACTTGCCAATATGAAATAGCAAATTCCAGATTCAAGCCATGTGTTCAAATGCACTGACTAAGCAGCTAAATAATGGCACGTAACTTACTGAAAGAAAAAGGCCTCCCTTCCCCCCCCCCCCGCCTCATTTAAACCCACGCCGTGATGTGCCCTTCATGTTTATCCTCAGAGGACAAACATTAGTTAACCCCTGAGCTTTGAGTAACAGTTAGTGGTCAGCTTGGGGAAGTGGGGCTGATCATCTCGCTGTGAAAGCCGACGGGGACTCGGAGGGCCGCAGCCACTGCATTGATTTACTTGCTGACACCAGAATTGATGAGGGATCAGGCTGGCCACGGTCCAGGAGAGGCAGATTGGACAGAGGAAGGAAAGAAGGAGGCAAGGCAGAAAACTGTAGCTACAGCTCAGAGAGGAGTTGCTGGGTGGGGAGCGGTGGAGACAGAGAGAGAGAGAGAGGGAGAGAGAGAGAGGGAGGGTGGGCTTCTCCCTGGAGCAACACTCCCTCAGTGATGGGAATAGCTTCAAGGGCTGCACCATATACTTGTTAAGCCACTGACCTTTAATTAATACACACTTCTCATCAAATATGTTACACGTGTGTGTCCCAGTGGTGCTTCAGCAGAGCTGGGATCGATCCGCTCTGCTCAGTGTTTAAGCACCCCCCCCCCCCCCCCCCTCACACACACACACACACACACACACACACACACACACACACACACACAGCCCTGACTGGTGCTGTGACATGCATTGTGTGACAAGTCAGTGTATTTCTCTGTTTCCAGTGAGAGCGGAGGAGGGACACCCCCTCTGTACTGTCACAGTGGGTGTAAATCTAACCTCCCTGGTGCTGTGGGGGTGGGGGGTGGGGGGAGAAAAGGTGGGGCAGGTGGGCATCCTCAGCTCAGCCTGTGGGTGTGACAACAACAGGGACAATAGCAACAGGGCAGTCCTTCAGCCGCAATGGAAACACTGGGATGTCATCACACTCACACACACCGAGCACATCACCGCACGCAAGGGGGGGCTGGGGGGGGGCGTGCTCGTACATGTGTACGTGGATTACAATCAAGAGAGCAAATTGATGCTCAGCGGAATTGCCTATTAACAGAGCATTATATTAACAGCTGTAATTAAGCAAAACACGAGCGGAGCCTTGTCTACACATCTAATTCTAATAAAAAGGAAACAGCACAGGAATGAGAGCGGCTCAGTGCGGTTTCATTCTCATGTGCATCTTGTTATTGTTCTGCTATTTCTTTATTTCTTTTTTTTTTTTTTTTTTTTCATTGCTGTCAATCAGGCGTTAATTAGAAAATCAGGACGCGTTCAAACAGCCCATTGTTCATCCGCGGGAAACAAAAGTAAGAAGTGTAAAATCCTCCTACCTTCGACAGCCAGCACCAGGGGGACGACGAGGCTGCACAGCCACAGCAAGTAATCCATCGTCATAGACCAGGCGCCTGCAACATGAAGAAAGGTGTAGACTGAACCCTTCGGATGGATGGAGACTCAAACACAGAGCACCACAGCCGAGCTGTTTGTTCCGCTCCCACTTCTCATGTCTTCAGCGGTGTCCCCCCCCCCACCCCACCCCCCAATCCATCCACAATCCTCCGGAAAAACAACCGATCGCTTCTTTTTGCTGTATTTTGCCTTCAGCACGGTCCCGTTATCCCCGCTGAGCTGCCTCGTCCCTCCTCACTTTACCGATGCCGAACCTCTGTCCAGGGGCGCATCTCCCTCCTCTCCTCTCCTCTCTCCCCCCCCCGATCAGAGGCTGGAAACCCGGGGACCAAGTGGCCTGTGTCCACGGACGGATCAGTGTGGTCCACTTTCACCAACTCCGCGTAGCTGTTGCTCCTCTGCGAGAGGTGTGCGTCGGAATGGCAGCGCCGGGACGGAGACACGGAGACACGGGGGGGGGGGGGCTGAAGACTGAGGCTGCGTCAAGGTGGACACGGTGTGTGTCGGGTTTCCTGTCGACACTTTCAAAATAATAGTCCGGTGAGGCTCATTATTGCAGTGCGCATGTAACATTAATAACACTGAGTTTAGTTCAGACTTTACAGCTAATTAAAAACGAATTATATATTTTTTATATGCTTTATTTCAAAACTTTTCTGTGCAAACCATTTATTCTTGCGTTTCTGCTGCTGTGACAGGCTACTTCAATCTTCCTGCAATAGATGACAAGTTTTATTTTTATCTTAACCTTATTATTAATTATACACGTAAATGGTTTCAAAGAAGAAAATATGACAAAGAATGGTTTTGTTTCAAATGATTATAATTTACTTTTTTTGTATGACGGCCGTTCATCATAATACTGCAACACTGCGGTGTCTTATTTAGAATAATTCATTACAGTTTCAGTGTAATGTTGTTTAAACCCGGTAACTACAGACTAGTTAGGTTAAAATGTATCAACAAAAATATACAGTAGATATATAAATGTGTAGATTTATTTGTTTTATATCAGATGTTCCCTTCACAACCTTTAAGTTTCGGAGTATCATATGTGAAAATGCCTTCCTCTTTTCACCTCATAAATATTCATTAATGGACTCACTGAGTCACAACCAGAAGAAAACATCAGTTTTCTGCAGATGACTACAGATGACCTCATCCTTACCAGTGATGTCATCGCAGCCTCTTGTCATCATCTGTCAGCATATGTATGTTTTGACATCACAGACCGGAGGGATGAGTTCTGTTTGTAACCCACTACTAAATATTCTGGCTGGTAAAAAAATATTTTTATTTAATATATATATATATATATATACTACTTTTATTTTGGAGTACAGACAGCCAGACTTCCGGCTCTCTCCTGGCTGTTTCTCCTCCTCTTGACGATGCTGCGGGGGGCGCGGGTGGATGAGAGGGGGAGGAGGTGGGAGGAAAACAACGAAGAGGACGAGGCTGGTTGGTCGCTGGGTTGGTTGGTTGGTTGGTTGGTTGGTTGGCCAGCAGGCTGAAGTGGCCACAAGCCCGCAGTGTGTGTCCGTGCTGGCAGCAGGTGGCACCGGGCTCTGAGCCGTGGGAGACAATGGACCGGGCTGGATCTGGCGTCAATATGAGGCTTTAACAATAGATAGACAGCGCCTCCCACGGGTTATTGAGTGGCCTTTGAGGCTGATACTGCACAATAACCATCTCTGATTGCTGTAAGAAAAAGTGCCGAGTTTATTGTCTTATAAACTAAATGATTTTTAACTGCGGCAAGAAACACGTTTCAGTATTTGACCGGATTTCACAATAAAGGTCTGCACGTAGACCCACTGTAAAGATAATGAAAAGCCAATACACAGTGAAGCCCCACAGGACAGCTTAAGGTTTCCCATGGGTAATGGAGGGAGGGGTTATGAAAGAAGATACAGTTTAATACTCATCAAAGTGATATCCTCACTGCAGTGTCTTGACAGACCGCCTGCCCTTATTAGTTCATGTCATACTTTGACCTTTTGCAGTCTCTGTCTCACAGTCTCTGCTTTTAGGTCCCTCAACAGCGACCCACCCAGCCTTTTGTCCCTTGGCGGGCTCCAGCAGAGACACTGTGTGTTCTGGCTGGTAGTGGTTCTCAGCTTAGGGACAAGGCTCCCCTTCACACTGCTAATTCTCTGTCTGACACCCCCCCCCCCTTCAGTGCCCTCCTCCCTCCCCTGACACAGGAACACACACATACTAAGTTTCCCCCCACAAGTCCTTCTGTGCTACAAACTCAAGATCCCCTGCTTTATCCCCCTCGGCCACATCTTCACCCACACACTCCCCTGCTTCTAAGCAACTCCTCCATCACCTCCACCCCCGAAGATCCTTTTGTCCCCCAGGCTTTGTGCACTAATTAACTACAGTTCAGTTCCCAGCAGGCTTGGGTCAGCCTTCACTACTGAAACCGCTGATGGACAGCTCTCTTTAACCAGATATATTCACACTAAGACAAAGAAAGGACAGACAGCAACCTTCTTGGCAGCATCAGTGCAGTCATTTTGAGCAGGACATAATGCCACAATGCAGCTGATTTCTCTTTGTTACAGTGCAGAAATCAGCTGCAGCCATTATGTTCTTTCCTTATTTGTTAAAAATCCCTCTTAGCTTGTTTGTGTGTGTTTTTAAGAGGCTCCTAAGAGAGCGCTTAGGACAAAATTTACAAATCTGCTAGCAAATTCAGCTTTGCACCAGTCCTTGAATTCCCTCAGTATCTGAGTAAAATACACAGTGCGGGGAAGAATTTAACCTATTAGAGGATAAAGCGGTTCAATGTAAGTGCCAGGTTAGTTCTTCTTGTTATTTTGAAAAATTCAGACAAGCCTGCTAGTACACTGGGTTTGACTGATGGGGAGTGCCGAGTGTGCTGGACCCATTATGTTTGCTTCCTTCTGTGAGCTAAAACTGAATGTGATTCATGCCTTCAAGCTCATCTGCTCTTCGGGGGTGTTGTTCCACTGCAACCTTTCACCCTCTTCGACATGATGAACTGGAAGTCAAATCCCGAGCTTTACTGTTTCGGGCTCGACTGGGATTGTGTGCTTGAGTTGTTGCAGCGACAGGTGGAATAAAGAATTGCTGCTCTGGAGAGTCTCCCCATCCTGCTGCAGATGAGAAATCAGTTCTGAGGCTCAGGGGGAAAAATACATATTTTACGGAGCATGGAGAGGAGACGTGAAGAGCCAGGGATGAGGTGGAGGGAATAAAAAACTAGCTCTGTGGGACAGCAGAGTTAAGCTGACAAGAAGGGTTGACAGAACATCTCCACAAAGCCAAGACTGTCCACTGCAAACTCCCTGTGAATTATAGAGTCTGTCCAGTCTTGTGCTGTGTGTGAATAACAAACATCCATGTGCACACATCACATTGTGTGCACGTAGTATTTCATGTTTATATCACACACACGCAGACATTTTTCTATTAATTTTACACAAAAAGCAGCCAGGTCGTCACTGTCTGTTGTGTATTTCTTTATTTCAACGTAGACTCAGCTAAACTAACGGACTGCTGGAGGTTTGTGAATGGACAGGTAAACATCCTGTTCATTTTCTCACCTGAATTTTGTTAAAAAAGCAATTAAAAGTATTTTTTCAAATTGTATAAATATAGTAGACTTGTCCAGGGTGCAGCATAAAGCAAAATCAGAGTATTTCTTATAATGTTTAGGTCTGATTACAGGCTTTGTCACAGTGAAAAGAACAGCACGACTAAGGGGAAGATGCTCTATAGTTAATCCACGGAGAATTTACTCTTCACAAAAGTAAAAAACTTGAAGATAACCTTTTTTTTTCTTCAGAGCTGCTCATGTGAGAAAACTAGAAAATGATCTGTCAACAAACCCTGGGAGACAAAGTTAATGGGGGACAACACTGACAGATAATGAGGGGAAAACCAATCAGAAAAAGACTCTGCCCAAAGAGTTTCCCCATAATTCTGCATACATTTGAATATCTGTCAATGTCTGTCTCAGTCTTGTTTGCTAACAAGGCTGAAATAAAGAGCTCACAGCCCCCAGTGAGCGGCGCAGAAACAAGACATGAAATAGTTCAGGAGTGGCGTTCTGCTTCGGCGATGGGAGAAGTAATGATACATGATTGTGTTCAGACAAGGAAGTGGCTGGTAGCTGGTGCTTCAGGGCACTGGCACTGCTGGGCTTCCTCACAAGCTGCTGCCAGCGGCCTGCTCTGTGCACCGCTGATTGATTAAATATGAATCTGTGTTTGGTTTGTGTTTGTCTCGCTGAATCGACTCTTCTGGTGTCGCTGTCAGTGTCAGCCCACGGCTCCGGGTTAGAGATCCACTTCCTCTGACTCCCCAACTTCACAGCTAATCAGCAGAAAGCTGTCGGTTGGTTCACTCCCGCTTGTGCAATCGGGGAAGAAGTGGGGAGGGAGAGAGGGGGGTAGGGTGGTGTTTCAGCTGGAGATTTCAGGACTGCAGGTAATCTAAAACTCAAATGAGTGGAAGCCCGCGTGTGAAATAACGAGCGCTCATCCGGGGAGTGAGGCAACACACAGCAAAAACTAATTAAGAGCAATTCCATTTTAGTGGGCACAGACAGTTTTTCAGCAGAAGTCTTTTTCTTTCAGAATAATTCGCAGGAGGCGTTATTGATGATTTGCTACATTCTGCAATTTTCCCATCATTCTCCTCCTCCATTATTCATCCACCTCTACTTTTTAATCTCCTGTGAGCTGACTCAGAACTCCTCTTCCATTTGCAGACTGTTCCTCCTCTATGCTCATGTCTGTAACATTGATTAAATGGACCCCGGTGGGCTGGGGGACTACATTGGGGTCTATTTGAAATGGCATTTCTACAGTGTTTTTCCATTACTGAGCATACTATTGGAGTTTAGATAAACTGTGTCTGGGTAGGCTTTGTTGATTTCTGAGTTTATTTGCTTGGTTCACATGGGGTCCATTTGTTGCAATTTAGCAATTACTGGCTTTGGCGTGATTGTTAATTTTCTGTGTTCACATCCCTCACCAGCCTAGAGCGCAGCCAACTGGACTCCCACAGGAAGGCTGAGGAGAGGACGAGGGAATAGTGGAGGCAGAATATGAATATAGACAATTGTTTTTCATCAGCTGAGATGGAGCAGGGACATGATCAAAGAGGACTGAGACAAATTAGATAACAGAGGGCTGAGAGTGAAAGACAGCATGCCGGCTGATTCTGCCATTGCTTCTGTCTTGTAAACAGATTTGTGGTTTTAACTACGGGCTGCTTGCTCATGAATGCTTACTGGATTCAAATGGAAACACGAATTTGCTCTTCGCAGCCACAGCAGGTCAGAACGGAGTAACCTATGCAAGCCTGTGGTCATTAAAGGAGTGTCAGTGTCTGTTTACTCGCCAAATGCAAATCTGTTCATGCAGCCACTTCTATCATGTAATTAACTTTCTGGTCATGCTTTTCTGAGCCTTGTGCAAACAGATGTTGAGAAACGTGACACACTGGGCTTTTTCTACATCTATTATTAATACTTGCTAATGCTCTGTACCAAGAAAACCTGAACGCTGTTGACCCCTCCATCATGTGTGATTTTCCTCAGTGAGTGTCTAGGTAAACTGAGTCTGCCGCACTATCCACCAGCTTAGAATAATTGGTGTCAGACATTTTGCTCCTTGCACTTCACAGTCGGAGTAAAAAAGTGTCTGGGGCTCTGATGTGTCCCAGCTCGGTTTGGCAGTCATTTCCCTCTAAAGGTCCACACACATTTAACAGGAACTTTTCTCACCCTTGCTCAATCTGCACTACGACGTGAGTGAGGCGGCAGCATCCTCCACTTTAAGTTCGATTCAAGCAAAAATAAATAAATAGGATCTGAGCGGAGCAGATTGCTGCAGAGGCTCATGTCTTCCTCTGAGACACCCTGTGGCCTTTTCTGGGCACCCGATGAGCAGGTTAATCCCCAGATCTCATTTTAAATGGAAAAAATATTTATATGACATTTTTTTTACTGGCCAACAGAGGGCAGTTGTTGATTAAATTTGGTCCCTGGTATTAATGCACATGATGAGACAAAGCAAGTAAATGCCTGTTGCCTGCCTGATATAATATACAGTAAATATGTAATGTACAGATGTGATATATGTCATATGTCTTACAGAACTTTTGAAACTTCTGTGAATATTAAATTGACCTCAATGTGTCACACAGTACTTAATATTGCTTTGGCATTAAGAATTATCTGTCACAAGACCAAAGCCACACAGAAGTGTCATTTTTTACTTCTCCATAAACTTGTATTAGGTGTGCGTTTGCCCCCGTGCAAAAAGTAGTTCCTCCACTGGTGCAGCAGGATCTGTGCATCAAACAGACGTTCCTGTGCCCTGGAGATCCACCCAGCATGACCCCAAGAGCCTCAGTCTGCAGGAAAAAACAGCTGAGGAGACAATCTGCAGGTCCAAGGCTCTTTGAAACCTTTTCATAATGAGGTCAGGGAGATGCTGCGTGCCATGCATGTGTGTGTGTGTGTGTGTGTGTGTGTGTGTGAGTCAAACGCCTCGAGACAAGTTTATTTCATGTTTGAGCCGATTACCCGGACCAAAGCCCTGCGAGGATTGCAGGCTGCAACAGCTTACATGTAGCAGCAATGACTCCACAGCCGAATGTAAAGGTAGTGGTGATGATGATGACCACTTGTGACTGTCTGCCCCCTCTGAGCCCTCCACTCGCACTCATCGCTGTGAAGATGGTGACACTCAGACAGGAGAGAGGGAAGCCTAGTCGTTACACAAACTGAAATTGTGGGTTGTGGACCCACTAAATATATCTGGCGTGAGGACACAGGAAACATTTCATCATGATGCAACGTTGCTGTACGCTTCAGGTGTGCAGTACATGTGGCCAGTGAAGGATCATCCACTCGTGGAACGTGAGCGCCTCCTAGTGTCACAAAGGTCCAGTGTCTTTAAAGCTGGATGTGAATCAGGATTTTAGATTATTATAAAACTGTTGCGGGAAAACACAGTGACAGAAATGCGGCAACTAACAAGCTAAGTTTCTGTGACATTTAAAAGTCACAGATGTCTCCAAATGTCTCAACAAGCATATATTACATTTTATCGGCTACATGAAAAGTTACACTGAGTTCACATCCTTGGTAGCATGTGCAGGGGGTTCACAATGACTTAAACAAGATTCAAAATTCTGGGAGCAAAAGAAATTAACAATAGAAATTAGAGTATCTTACACCAGTGAATGTTAACATTTGTTAGGTAATTGTAAGACAGCTCCAGTCAGCAACTAGCTGAAGAGTCCAGACTGCATCTGGTTGCTGGTGGCGTCTATGTTCATCTCGCAGTGAAAAGACCAGATGGTGACAGAGTTAAATGTGAGCTGTTGTTTCTCTTCGTACCGAGGCAGCCACAGGCTCAGAATAAAGACTTCAGAGCCTTGTTCCCCGAAAAAGTGGACTTGTAAACAAAGCTGTTGTGTTATTGCGCTGGTTGTAGAGACCAGTGATCTCGCTCTCATCCTCGACATCACTGGTTCTTTTCCAAGCTTTTTATTAGACACACTTGACACAGCCATAGGCCATCCTCTTCAACAAGAAACGTTGGAGCCATTGTAAACTGGAGCTTTTGTTATGTTTGTCCATTACTTAGAGTTTTCTGTCTTCTATCCATCTGCTCCCACAGAGCGATCATCAGCACAGTGTTTGCCATATTGCTGTTTATCCCATGTTGTGCAGCGTCATCTACAGCAGCTACAAAGCTACATTATGAACTCTATTTAAAAAAAAAGTGATCTCCCTCAGACTTTACTGAAGAATTTCCCTGCAGTAATAGCTTTGCACCAAGTGTTTAAAGTCAGTGGATATTCCCACCACTCCTTTTATAAACTGTGCTTGAATCTATAAAAAGGCCCACTCCAAGTTTGGAGACGCACAACAGCATCACGACTGCCCTTTTCCACAGAGCCGAGAGCATAACAACCTCCAGAAAACGAGGAGATAACACAAGTATGGATTACAGTGTCCTGAGCTGTTAAGAGGCTGAACCGCATCAGCAGTATGTTGTGTTGCAGTCATTTGTCTGCAGTACGTACGGTTTACTGCGCATGACTCTGAGATTATGTTCGGTCACCCTGAAATCTCCATCTTCACTGTTTCACAGCCTTCAGCTGAACTCTAATGAGATGACCATATAAGTCCGGCAGTACTGTGCAGTGTCTTCCTAGCAGTTTATTGTATCTGCATGACGCTAATGTATTTATACTCCTGTACACACGCTCTTGTTTATTTATGATGTTTTCCAGTTGTTTTCAGCAGCAGAGTCTTTGAAAAATCAACTTAAAGGTTTACATAAGTAAAATAACCCACAAATGTACATCAAAGTATATGGTATCTCAAAAAACTTCTTTTTTCACAGATTAAAATAAATACCAAAATGTTTCCTAATGTGGAGAGGTGCTGTCGAGGTCTTCTGGGATTGCAGCAATGCAGATGTAGCTGCAAGGTTTCTGAGCGAGCCTCAAATTTCTAACCAGTTGGAGAAGGCTGACAATCAGTGCACAGTGCTTCTGGTCTACTACTCCTCTGCCTTCAAGCAAGTACTACAAGAAAACATGCACAGAGCAGAGAGCAGGGTGAATGAAGTGGTTTGATACTGAGTCCAATGCTTGCACTAGCTTGATTGCTTGAACTTGAACAGTTATAGAAAGAAAGATGATAATTGTACTTTATTATTGAAGTCATAGTGTAGCATTGCAGTGCATTATGTTAAGTGGTGATTCAACTCCTAATATGTTCTAAAATTGTCCAAGTGTATATTAACGGCTTTGGAAAGACAGAGTCAGTAAACTGCGTTACTATCTGTGTAGGAGGATTTAGGATTTTCTCCACTCTCCATCCAGCAGCTGCACCTCTGAGAAGCCACTATCCTCAGCGTGACGTGGCACAAACTCCAGCAGCCTGCCCAACTGTGTCACCGTCCATAATGGACACTGTGATGGAGACGTGCTGCTCGAACAAGACTGACTCACAGCACGGACGTAAAAGACAGAGAACATCTCCTCTCCCCACGCCGTAGGTCGGCCCATTCAACGGTTAAACACACACACAGACACAGAGAGAGGTTCGCAAATGAATGTTTGAGCTGCACTCGAGTCAGAGTTGTTTTAAAAAAGGCTCCAGTGAAGTAAATACTCCGACACCTCAGCATCCTGCAACTGTGACACCAGTGTATAAGTAGAAACCTTCATTAATAACTATTAGTATCTAAATAAACACACATAGGACTGAGAGATTTAAGGTTTCTGGTAAGAGAGAGCTGGACATAAACAGAGATTTGAATCCATCATGCAGCTTCTGTTGGCCAAGATGAGGAACTGTATATAATCACATAGCTCCTGATGTTTGTTCTTCTATGTGATGGTGCACACAAAGCATTTCTGGTATGGAGGACACAGAGCACTGTGAGACACTGTGGGCTCCTCCTCAAACCTGTCACATATGACAGTTTGTCTTAATGCTTATGTCTCCGATGCAGAAGCCCCCACCCCCCCCCCCCCCACCCCCGGCATCCAGGGCAGTCAAACTACATTGTTATGTGAGACACATTTCTTAAACATCACGCTGCAGGTCCACAAACAAACCCAGGCCGGCAAAGCGGTTTCTCCTGCTCTGTTTGCGATTCCTCAAACACACAGACAGGAAGAAAGAAAGGCAGCGGAAGGTATATGACAGAATTTAATATGACCTGAGAAAGCGTCTCCAGGCTGCACATGTGTTTCCTGGACAGGTCCAGCAGCTCCTGTGATGTATGAAACGCTGTTAACAGAGCAGAGGCAGCTGAGCCACAACAGAGAGAAGAAGAAGAACGTAGAAGAAGTTACACCTAATGGGAAATGTTTTTGGACAAATATTACAAACTGTGTGCAAAAATAAAGCAACAGAGATGAGATAGAGACTGGAGGTGATAAATTAAAAGAAAAAAACAACATCATCAGGTATTTTAATAGGATGCTGAGCCGACACGTGCCACCAGAACAACTTCAGTGCATATTGGCCTTGATTCTACAAGTCACTGGACTTATCTGGAGGGATGAACACTATTCTTCCAAATGATATTCCTGTTTTTGATGATCTCTGTGCCCCAACAATGGGCCTTCTTTCAAAGTCACAACTTTTCCTCTTGTTATCTTGTTCAGAAATCTGATTCAGCATTGCTGATTCATTCTCAGCATTTTTATACAGTATGTGCTACAGAGCATGATGGGATGTTAATTGCTCCGTTGTACCATGCAGGGCACCTGTGTGGGAGCATCTACACTGATTATGTTTCTCAGACTTCATCCATCTGTATTGTGAATAAAAAAAAACACAACACAAAGTTACACAAGTAGCGAAAGTGTTGAAAGGATTTCATTCCAGAGTAGAAAATTAAGCTGAGAAAAATTGTTATTACATACTATATGTAGGTTTTTGTTGTAATAATCACAGACAAACTCTCACAATGTACCCAAATTTTGAGTTCTGACAGTGCTGACCTGGCAGGGATATTGAAGGCATCGCAATCACAGCTTTTCGTCTCAGTCAGTCACACGCGGAAGACCAATTAATGCTCGAGTTAATAGAAGCACAAATGAGAACATGCCAGTTTCCTGCGGGGGAAGTACTGGAGCCTCCTCGTTGAGATTAAAAGCTGTGATTGAGTTAGACACTGCCGCAGAGGGAGGTAGAGTTAGAGGGAAGAGTGGTACAAGATACAGTCATACGGGGTGTGTGCAGTTTCATTTTCGTGATTTTCCTGCCCTCTGAAAGACCCTCTGCTTGATCATTAAATGCTAATAGAATTCCCTGTCCCCTGGCTGGTCTGTAAATATACTAAGGTGTTTCCCAGTGGCCAGCTCTGAGCAAAGAAATCCATGCCATATCAAATATTCCCTTAGCTGCTCCGTACAAAACGAGTATTCCCCCCCAAACGTGTCATTAATTTTATTTGCATCAGGGAAAACACAGCCTTAAGGGTTCAAATATTTTACTCCCCATTGTTCAAACACAATAACACACCTGATGACTCACACGGTGCACATTTAATTCAAGAAGACAAGGTGCTGACTGATGTGACTCACTCCGAATCAAAGCATCCATTCACACACTGAAATGTTTTTACCCCAATGTTCATTCCCATGCAACCACCAACTTCACATGTGATGCAATAAGAGGTAATGAAACAATACTTAGATTATGATAATTAGGTTTTCAAAATAGAAATCATAACAAAACACGCTGGTTGCTTTCATTAGTAAAATGAATCAGAATCTGTAGGTGAAATTCTGACCTGCTGATGGTGGAGGAGGAAAATTTGGAAGATCACATAAGTCAGGAGGATTCATCCTCATGGGGTCATTAACACCTTCAGGTGATGCCACATTGTTTCTGGGTGTTTTTATTTTTGACTTGGAAAAAATAGAAATGGGAACACACACACACACACACACACACACACACACACACACACACACACACACACAACAACAATCCACAACCACAGGATCACAGGTCAAAGCAATCTAAACCTTCATTTTCACACTGGGGCTATATACAGTCTTTCAATGGGAAAAGTAATAGACCGGAGAATAACAAGGTAGGGAGTCTTTGTAGTGTGTGTGTGTGTGTGTGTGTGTGTGTGTGTGTGTGTGTGTGTGTGTGTGTGATTGTGTGATTGTATGTGTGTGTGTGTGTGTGATTGTGTGTGTGCAAAAAAAAAACAAGAGAAGAAACAGAAGAATAGTACTTGAATTGGAGGAGATGAAGATGAAGAAGAAGGCTAATGGTGAGCGAGAGAGAGAGAGAGAGAGAGAGAGAGACAGAGAGGTGGGGTGAACAACAACACTCAAATACGGGAAGTCCTTGCAGCTGTGACACACTGAAGCACCAAAGCAGTCGACATTGAGTATCAGAAAGACCAGATACAGGATGAAAAACACATTGGTGAATATACATCTGCTTATATGTCTTTAAATACTGTGAAGAAGAAGAGGAGAGGAGACCACAAACTTGCAGGTGAGTTGTTGTTTTTTTTTAATAACACTGTTGCATGTGGTTACGCACAAACTACTCCACTGTACAAATGTCCTGCTCAACATCACCTCCTAATAAGACAACATCGTGACAGTATTGATGTCTCTCTCCAGATTTGTTTTGCACAGCATGACTACAACACCATCGTGGTGACGAGATCAGAACTTGTGTTAAACGTCTTAGTTACTGCTGCTGTGGTGATTCTGCAAATGCCGTTTATTCATTAAACTGACTAAATGGCTTTTTGTATACATGTTGCTGCCACTTGTGAGCATAGTTTTTCCTGCTAGTTGCCATAGATCAGAGCTAAACTGCTTGGTAACGACAGTCTTCTGTTCATTTAAATTTAGAATATCTGTTACGTATATCACTTATGCATCTTGTGCCTTTGGAAGGATTTTTTTTTTAGGCTAAACATATGTTGGCAACACCTCTGATCCCAATAATTAATAGACACAGCAAAGAGAAGTTGTTGCCATAGTTCAACAAACCTGACGGATTAGTGGTTAAAAATTTGACACCCTCAGTTTTTGTAATAAATTTTAAAAGTCTCAAGCTCAAAGCTAAAATAACTCTTGTGACGTCACTGTGACTGCATCATCATCAGGGTTATTTTCGGAAACCTTTACATCTGGTTTCACACTCCTCGTGAAGAGTAAAGTGAATTTCTGTTCTTTTCACAAAGGACAACCTTCTTGCCGCTCACCAACATGGCAAAGCTGAACTGTTCCCTCGCAGCTCTTTTAACAACAGAAGCCTCCGTGTTCGATGGAGACGGCTGCCCCGAGGCTGCTGTGGTGTGTGGGATGAATATCTCCTGGGTGTTGGCCAACGCTACTGAACAAGATTTGCATGACATGTGTTTAAGCGAGGAGGAGTATCTGGCCGGGCACATGGGGCCCCTGAGGTCCCCTGTATTTCTGCCTGTCTGCATAACCTACCTCGCCATCTTCATGGTGGGCGTCCTGGGCAATTCTTTGACCTGTGCAGTCATTTTGCGCTACAGAGTGATGCAGACACCCACCAACTACTACCTGCTGAGTCTGGCAGTGTCTGACCTGCTGGTGCTGCTGATGGGTATGCCGTTAGAGCTCTATGACATGTGGCAGAACTACCCCTTTCTGTTCGGGGAGGGGGGCTGCTATTTCAAAACCTTCCTGTTTGAGACCGTCTGCTTCGCCTCCATCCTCAATGTCACAGCCCTCAGCGTGGAACGCTACGTGGCAGTGGTCCACCCCCTCAAAGTCAAACACATGACCACCCGTGCTCACGTCAAGAGGGTCATCGTTATGCTGTGGGTGCTGTCCATGCTGTGCGCTGTGCCGAACACCAGTCTGCATGGGATTGTGCTGCTGCCTCCAAAGTTTGGACATCAGTTTCCCCAATCTGCTATCTGCTGTATGTATAGAATTGAAATCATATTTTGCTGTTTAGGACTCACCAGCACATATAAGCACAAATTAAAGCTAAAGCTGATAAAAATGACATTAATTTCAAATTTAAATCCTGGGATCTTACTGACAACCTGTGTTTTCTCCAACCTCAGCTTTGATCAAACCCACCTGGATGTATAACCTGATCATCCTGATTTCCACGCTGGTCTTCTTCCTGCTCCCCATGGTAACAATTAGCATTCTCTACCTGCTCATTGGCTTGCAGCTGCGCAGAGAGAGGGTGGTGACGGTGGTGGACGCGAGGTGCAGCTTTGGATCAGGAAGCCTCTCCCAGCCCCGCATTCAGAAACTGGGCAAGCGCAACATGCAAGTCACCAAAATGCTTTGTAGGTGTCATTTCGTTCATTCATTTGGTTTTTCTCAAGTTGCTCAGGAATGTTTTGTTTGACTGTGACTGTGTGAATGTGCGCTGAGTTGTTGCTCAGTTATGTCTAAGCCCATTTTTCTGTTTCTCTATTTATAACTTGTTCCGGTCTGTCTCAGTTCTGTCCTGTCATCAGTCACATACTGGTGATTGCGTGTGTGGTCCTTTTTGCCACTTGTTAACTTGTTTGTCCAGCTGATGCGATCATGTCCCCTCGGTCCAGGTGTGTTGGTGGTTGTGTTTGGCATCTGTTGGGCTCCCTTCCACGTGGACCGCCTGATGTGGAGCTACATCAACCCATCGTTCGAGAAGCACCTCGAGATCTTTGAGCACGTCCACGTCATCTCTGGAGTCTTCTTCTACTTGAGCTCTGCCATCAACCCCATCCTCTACAACCTCATGTCCACCAGGTTCAGAGAAATGTTCTGTCACGTCACATGTTACTCGAACAGCTGGCTGATGCAGTCCAGCTTTCAGATGACCCAGCGCAGCACCATAAGTGAGAAAATGCCCAACAGCATGAAATTGACTTAACATAAAACAAAGATGTGTAACAAAAAGAAAAATGCAATAAATACAGGGACACTTGTTATTGAATGGTCTTATGTCCCTGACAGAGCTGTGAATTGTAGCTAAAAACATGTGTAAACACCTGATCTGCTGGAGAATTTGGGCTCATCACCACCATTATCAACACAGCATCTTTCTAGAGAAACAGTGTTTGCGCTCCCTGTACGACACTAAGACTTGGACAATAGAGCATTGCCCACTTGAAGCAGCCAAACATCTTGTGAGACTCTTTATGTTGGTTTTTCCTTTCATTTATCATCCGTCAGTTTGTATGTAAACAGCCCAGAGGCCTTCAGATTTAAAGGTTATGGACCCAAATAAAACGATACGACCCTCAAAGTGGTTGGGGATATCAGACTAATAGACGTTCTGAACGACTGACATGTGACCAAAGGCTACGTGATAAACCTTATGGGAAACATTCAAGATTACTGTAAACATACTTGCTTGCTGCAAACTCTTTAATTGTATCTGGACGTCATCCAGACTGCAGAAATATGTACACTAACCCAATTAGAGTGAGGACTAATAAGACAACATCCTGAAAGTAGCAAATGTTTTAAACATTTGAAAGAGATAACAAGGTCAATATTCAGACAAACAAAAGAATCATTATATAAATAATACATAACAGCATTGTTATGTCCTGTATTTCTATTTTAGTAGGTGACTGCATTTATTGTATGTACTGTATAATAGGAGGCATAACATCCCCAGGTTTACTAATTTTCTGCTCCACTGCGCTGAGTGCCATCATTAGCATGCTGTCAGAGTAACCACTGAATGCAAAATGGCTCCTGTTCAAAAGCAAGAAAACTTCTCTGGGACTGTATGAGAGGTGAAAATTGAAGGTAATTAAGAGAAACACAAGAACCAACACAAGAAGGTTTGTTAATGGTGTTTATAGTGAATGATGAAGCTGTTTAGATGGTGGATTACCTGCATATGTATAGTTCATTTTAATATATAGCAACTCTTTATGAATGCACAGGATCTGATGCGGTATTAGCTGCTATTTGTTGAAAACATGTATGTTTTTCTCAGCATGTATCATTGAAATGTGATGTGATCTGGTAACATGCACCAGCAGACTTATTGTTCCTGTTAGTGGTTTGGCCATGGAAAGAAATGTGTATAAGAGTCTTTGAAATTGTTTTTCTATTCTGACTTCTTAAGAGGGATCAGCTGCAGAACCCCGAAAGCTGCAGAAACATTGTGGTTAATAATGGCCAAACAATACATGGTTATTTATGATTAATGAGGTAAGACGCCTTTCACTGGGCTGTGTCTTCTCAACTTTGGGTGAAGTGCAGCCAAGAGAAAAAAGTAATTTGTCATAAAAAGTCTGGATCACCCAAGTAATGGTATTTCAGGAGCATGGTTATTATTACCACCCATGGGTTCGTTGATATAACAGCAGGAGGCACAAGATATCACACTCATCAACCTGAAGGCATTGTGTGGGCACAATGTAGGAGCTGTGAGGCTAAAGTACAAATCAACCTGAATGAGAAATATGTGGAATATTTTTATCGTGACTTTCTCTGTAAATTAATAACATGAAAAAAAAAGACCAGAGGTAAAAAAAAAAAACAATAAAAAGACTGTGTGTGTGTACTTTTACATAATTTGTTTATGTAAAAGCATGTATTGCTCTGACATGTTTTGACTTACAGCATAATGAAAACGAGAGAGTTACGAGTTTTAATTTAGAAACCTAATTAACATACAGTAGTTGGTGCCACTGTAAACTTGTTTCTTTTAAAGCAGCAGATGATAAGGTAAGGAAACACAGGAGATGCATCATCCTGTAATATTTTATGACTTCACCAGCAGCCCTGCACACCAACACTGTGATTTGGAATAAACTACCAATGAGTCTGTGGAGGGAGTGCTGTACATCAAAACCAGTAATAAAACCTGTAATATCATATTTTTAATTAAACCAGACTTATTCTGAGGAATTAATATTGATTTGCTGGTTTTTGCTGCCAGGTTGAGATTTACATGTGTTAAATTTGGTGCGCACATTCATGTCCCTTCAAAATAAAATAGACTTCAATTCTGTGATGCCCTAACTTTTCAACTTTCTATCTATCTATCATTATCTTAACTGCTTGTTCCTGTTAATTGTAATGATAGTGCTGGAGCCTGTCCCAGCTGTGAGGGAATACTCAACTCATTGGGTCTACCATGTATTGCCTTCTCACCCTGTGGATGCTTTCATCTCCTGTGACTCTGAAAAAGATAAGCAGTGATGGAGAGAGAATGGATGGAAATTAAATGTATGCCTGATTGTGTGACTGCAGATTACAGGATAAATGAGGTTTAATTGTGAGGAATGTATTTTCTTATAAAAATAACTGGTGGGTGATGAATAATATAAGAGACACTTGCCAGAATTTGCTCTTCAAACCTTGTGAAAATTGCTTTTAGCAGTTAGTAATGGATTATTCCAACACAATACAGAAACATTGTTCAGCCAAGAACAGGATGCAATAAACTTGCACAAACAATGTTCTGCAGCACATTGTACCCAACAGTGAATGTCACTGTAAGCAAAAACTAATTTAGAGACTAGAGAGTATGGTAGACATAGGGAACGGCGATGTCAACAACACATTGATTAAACTCTGTCATTGTTTTGCTGTTTTCATTTTCTCCTCGCTAGCATTTCACTTAATTTATACACGAGCATGTTTCACTGAAGACAGGTAAATCCCAGAACACAGGAGTTTTACTGTACATCTAATGAGTGTTTGAATGACTCAAGAGTCAAGTCAGGATTAATTTAATTTGTCCAAATACAAACTTGTCCCTTATTTGTGTGTTTTGATATATCAAAAAGCGTGAACACTACGGATGAGAGACATCCTCTTTGTGTCACTTGTTCATTAATTGAAGAGTTCAGTGAGCAGTGGGCGTTGAAACAACTTTTAAAACATGACGCATCCATTTATAGCTGCAGTGGAAAAAGGACATTAAATTAAATAAATTACTTTTTTTTTTTTTTATCTTTTATAAGGTTATATTTTCTCAATTATAACTAAACATTATATTTAATAACTTTATATAGATAGATAGATAGATAGATAGATCTTTGTCAATATACAAATATATAATTTACTCTTAATTACACTATAGTAGCATGTAAGGGAAAATAGGCTGTGCTGAGGACCTTAAACTAGTAAATCACAGTAAATACTAATGCCATACTCTTAGCTGCTATTCCCTATACCCATGTACTGTCTGGTTTCACCTAATTAGAACATGCATATCTTTCCCTGGAATAGTACATAACAAAAGAGCGCATAACATAGAGTAGTTTGATATAGTAATGTTTGAAAAAAGTGCTTTTTTAATTTAGCCACCACAGAGGGGGCAGTTAATTAGACGGAGGAGTGTTTTTGTTTCTGTGCTTAATTACATCAGTACTCAATGAAACAGCATTTGCAGCAGCGATGTAACTCAGCATATGTTTGTCTTGTTTATTTTGTATAAAAGTACATACAGGATTCTCTAATAAAAATATTATTAAATTATTTTAAATATCACTGATGTATTGGAGTCCCCTGCCTCTCGGCGAGAGGCATCCGTTACCCTAACAGCGGTTAGGGTAACGGATGGATGGAGGATGTATTGTGTTGTGATTATGGGTGTTGTGATTGTGTATGCTTTCAAATAAAAAATTAACAAGAATAAAGAGGTATGTTAAAAGCTACATACTCTTTATTTCTGCATAAGAAACTAACATAAATGAAAAGAAAATAGTACGCGACTTTTTGCAGTTTGGTGTGAAAACTCTTTAGAAAAAAACAAATCCCCGAGCTCCTCCATAAAGCACAGCATGTGCTGTGGAATCAGCAGTAAATAAGTTATTTCTTGTGTAAAATAAAAGGAACATTACTAAAACAAACAGTAATATAAAAGTTGAAATAAAAGCAAAGTAAAAAAACTATATCTCTTACTAAGTAGGCACCACAGATCATCATCTAGAATTAAACAAGAGCACAACATACAGTATACTACCAGAAAAACGGCTTACAGTAATGACAAACATAAACCACAATAATCAGTAAAGGCAACAAGCTGAGCAATAATAAAAGGAATATTTTAGACAAAGCAAAGCAACAAAGAACAAAGAAAAGAAGAAAATCCACTGCAAGAGACATTGTACAAATGCTCCCTGAGGTAAAGACATAGGAGATGTAAGCTGTCACGCATTTCATTTCCATTCTTCAAAGCATTTTATGCTTCAAAGGTTTTTAGGACAGTATTTCTTCTCAAACTTGGCTACGTCAAACTTCCGAGTGCAGCCTTTGTAGTTCATGTAACGGATCTTTCCGAAAACTGGTCTCTCTGCCCAGCCCTGGTCGTGGATGCCACAGATAGACCACATACAACCTGAAGTGGTGGAAAAACCAGCAGAAAGGAATTAATATGTGGAGGGAAGAACATTCAGGACACACTGAGAATGTAATTTATGTCCTTACCAACAAACCCATTAGGGTCCTGGCCATCAAGCTCATGGCGATCATTTAGGTACAGGGCAATAGAGAGTGCCTCCTCTGGTGATGAAGTCCACTCCAGAATCTTTTTGGCCCAGTACATCCTTAAGAAGCCATGCATCTTCCCCTCAATGATCATCTGGTACTAATGGAGTGATGGAATAAAAGGAAATAAGAATCAAAGCACAACACAGACTACTGAAAATTGTGTTTCTTGAGAGCATTGAGACCTATATGCACCTGAGCTGCGTTCCACAGTTTGTCATGCGTCTTTGCGTTCTCCAGCTGCTCACGTGTGTAGAGATATGACCTCTTGTCTTTGGCGTGGTCTTTCAAGGTCTTCTGAGCCCACTCATAAGCACCTAAGCGCCACAGATGATGTATAACAAAAGACAAGCTTTTCATTTGGATTTGAGTTGAGTCACTTATACATATAATATACAACATTGTCAAGTGCCTTGAGGTTACTTTTTTTAAGACTTGGCACTATATAAATAAACTGAATTGAAATGAACTAATTTAATGAGATCTCAACTGACCCTCCACACTGTCATATTTCTTGTTGTAGAAGCAGAAGTTGTCAGTCAACTCCCTGCGCACCACCAGCTCCTCGAGGAAGGAGGCGATGGACTGACTCGTGCTCTTTCCATGGCGCTTAACCTGCAGTGCCGCACGCTGGGCTGACAGGTGCCCTGATAGGAAGAGGGAAGATGTTTTTAAAGAGGCAGTGGCAGTAGGTTTAGAGTTCATGGTGGACTATATAATGATAAGTTACTGTGGAAAGAGAAACTCAACATGCTCCATTATGGCATAATAATTTAATTTGATGTGTTTACTGTGAGTGAGGTCTTTGTTGGAATATACAACAAGTTTTAAAAGCAGTTGCATTATGGTACGAATGCAAATGTGTGTAGAGTAAATGGAAGGGGCACTAGTATTGATCCATGTGAGACACATATACAATTTAGAAACTTGATTTTAAACCAAACAACTCTACCAGAAAAATGCATTAACCAGATGTAAGCTGAATCATCACAGCAAAATTCCCCTATGACATCAACTATATTCACACTTAGTGTTTATTTCATGGTATTACTGACCGAATCGGATCCAGGGGGAGAGCTGGCTGAGGGCAGCAGCATTTGGGTCATTACGATGGGTGCCAAACAGCTTGAGGCGTGCATCAATGAACGACTGCAACATGGCCATCCCTGCTTTGGTGCCTGGCTTAGCCCACTCTGTCTCTCCTACTGATCTGTCTACCTGCAGAGAGGCCAGTGTTTTGTCCCAATCTACATGCTGCGAGGTGAAGAAGGGAGATAAGAGAAAAACTCAGCAGATATCAGAGCTGACAGTGACGGGCTAAAACATACTATGGTGTTATCGTGAACCGCAAACTTCAAAAGCATCGAGGAAGGTTCACCTCACGCTATCAAGGGGCTCACACCAGTGAATTGCATATCAATCACAGCACTGACGCGAAAACACACACGCCTGCAGCTTTAATATCTAGTGCTTGGAAGGAAATTTCAACTTTTGGACAGTTTAAAGGGTCTACTATTTTTATATTCACTCATCAATAAATGATGTGCAGAGGAGAAGAGACAGCTGAAGGTTGAAAGTAAGAGTTTTATGCAGCAGTCTGACTTCCAAACTGCACATCAATGACAGCTCCACCGACAGCTTAGATGTAAGATTAGTAAACACTCACAAAGCAAGATATTTTTAGGAAAATTATTATGATAGCGTGGTCTTTATCAATTCAATAGTCCTTCAATGTGACATAAAAACAAAAACACACAACTTCTTTTTCCTTGTTACAATAGCATATTAACATTTGTCTACAGCGAAAAAGAATGTATTCTCTGCCGTTAAAGCACTTACCTTAGCGGTTCTTATAGCCGTATAGGGATGTTTTTCTATCAGAGGGAAATCAGAGAGGAACTCTGGCAAAAGATTGTTGATTTTTCCTCTAATTGTCCTGGCACCGTACTCCAGTTTAGGTGATGCTACCCAGCATGGAACAATGTTATGGGCATCAACCTATAGAAGGAAAATTAGATGTTTAACTCATAAAATTGCTGCTAGAGCACGGGAGCATAAATAAAGCCAGAGCACATCAAATAAAAAAAAGAGCATCACTTCACCAAACACAAGACGTTATGCATTTAAAGGTGAAATACATCAATGTGTCTTTTTAAAAACACAGATGAGGGGTAAAGTCACAGCTTTTAAATATAATAAGAAGCCTTCACATTCATAACTTTAATCCTAATACAGCTAAAACTAACAAAATGACAGTAGTAGTAGTAGTAGTACAATATAAAATATTATAAAAGAAGACAGTCGTTTAAAACAATTTTTGAGTATTGTCTACTGTTGTGTACAAATAAAAGTCCAAATGTCCAGATTCCCTTGAGAAATGATGTATTTTTTATTTTTTGGGTTAAAAAAAAAACTCTCTTTACTAAATACTGTATTTAAAAAAGCTTTTACCTGTATGAAGGGGATGTCTTTTGAAAGCTTCTTTTTGACATCCTCCAACCACTGTAGCGGTTCTCTGAGAGGGGAGAAATCTGTCACCACTGCGCCCAAACTGTGGTCTGACACAAAGCCAGGGAGAACCTCCCCTGCTGAGCCACGGAGCAAGTGGAACTGGATGTTTAACTTTTTACATTCCTGTTTGATGGGAGCAGGAGATTAAAGTTAAGCCCCGCAGTGGGGTGCCTGAATCACAGATTACTGAAGAAAGTGCAGAAGCCATTAATAAATCAGTGCGTTCAAAAGACCACTCAGCCAATACCTGCGCAACCTCTTCCAGGCCTTTCAGCATGAAGCTGTAATGTCTCAAGGTGGACAGTTCTGATTTGGGGACAAACAGGCAGAAACAGACGTGCAGGGGAAGCTTCTCCTCCAAGGCAAGCTGCTGTGCATGGATCAGCGCCCAGTTATCTAAAACACACACTGGCATTAGAAACATGGAGAACATGCAAAGGACAACAAGGTCTCTTACTCTTTTGCTGTTGGTTGTGTTGGATTACCTTGTACTCTTTGGTCTCTCGACATCCAGTACAGGACTCCCTCTGAGCCCTGCTTTATCTTTTCAGTGTCAGATATGAAACGGAGGCGCTTCCTGTTGAACAGCCCCTCAGCTCTGTCCTCAGCTCTGTCCTCAGCTCTGTCCTCAGCTCTGTCCTCAGCTCTGTCCTCAGCTCTGTCCTCAGCTCTGTCCTCCTTCGTGGACGCTAACTTCTGCTGTTTGGCACTGGGCTCTTCATCTGCAGCTGCAGCAGCTGCAGCAGATGTCGCCCTGCGTTTTTTAGCAGGCATAATGCTTCCACTTGGGAAAATAAAGGAGAGTAATGGGCTGGACCACTGATCACTGTGGACAACAAGCTTCAGGAACCTTCCTGGTGCAGAGACAAATGATGAGCTGCGGAGGAGCAGACACAGTTAAAAAGGTGAAAAGGTTCAAATGACGCGCCTGTGTGCGAAACTAACAAAGTTACGGAAATGGCGGACTGCAAGAACAAACCCAAGATAAAGACAGACTACAAACAGCTGCACAGTCCAAACAATAAACGAAGGAAACTGCTGCTCTGCGGATGCGTCGCTAACTCACCTTCGATTGATGCAGAACAACATGCAGCGAAGAAACTTGAAGAACAGCTCAGTTCAGCCAGAAAAACACGTTTAAAGCAACAAAAAGAAGCGACGGGCAAAATAGTAGCCGCAGTCGTGTTGGCAGCTCAGTCGCAGAAACACGTGTTTCGTATTCCTCCTTTACACAACCAGCTACATGAGCCCTGTGGTGTCTGGGTTTTGTAACGCTGTGTTTTTTTTTTTTTTTTTGGTGGGGTTGAACTACATTTCCCACAATGCCGTTAGACGTCCTCACAGGGCATGCGCGGCGCCGTTAACGTCCACAGGAGGTTCGGATGTGTTGTAGTGAAGCCTCAAAAGGGGGTTGAACTGCTAGCACGGCTAACAGCTAGCCTCGCATTTCTCTTCACACTTGTGTTTTTCCTCGTGGTTTGAAACTATGAGCAAGGTTGATTTTACAGCAGGCCGAGGGAGAAGACCAGCGGTTCCCGATAAAGTCGACATGTCTTTAGGTAAGGGGCTAAATAGTAAATGGTTGGTGTCAGTAGCTAACTCGTTAGCTAAATGTCGCTTTCTCATTTGAACTCAGACGCACGTCTTTACCACTGATGTTGTGATACATTTAACAGATGACATCATTCGGCTGAACAAAAAAGAGCAACAGTTAAAAAGGAGACAGGCCACTGTGAACCGCAGACCAGTCAACAAGAAAGGCCGTTTAACCCAAGGAAAGGCAGGAACGAGGACTGCAGGACAAGTCCAAAGAGGTGTGTGTGCACTTCGTCGTCATCGTTTGTATTTGCAAACAACTGTGGCTACGCGGGCAATGGAGCTAATATGTCTTTTATCAGGAGCTGGCGTGCCCCGAGGAGGACCATCTAAATTAAGAAACAGAAGGGTTCCTCCGCTACTGGGTCGACGACGGGGTCAAGGGGTTATCACGGGGCTGGCAGCCAGGAGGCCAGCTGCCCTGCTGAAACGAATCGGCACATTCAACAGAGCAGCAGTGAACCAGGTAATGGAGGACACACCAAGCCATCACCCGTTCACTGATACTAGCCTCTAACATTGACCTTTAATCTATTTCAGTGCTAACAACACATGCACTAAACACAGATCACACTGTGGGGTCAGATCATTAAGTTATCTGCTAATAAACACAGCATACAGAAGAAACAGTAGCTTCCCTCAAGTTGTTATCCTTTGGAAATGGCAACACTTGGGCATTGTTACAAGTTTCTAAAACTTGTCCAAGCTCCTCCTTGACTTATTTTATAGTAAACATTCAGTGAGGATGTGTTTCAACTCTTTTCATTATTGGTTTAGTAGAACAAAGAGCCCCTTTCTACTGCCATAAAACATAAGCCATAAAACATACACTGCCCGTCCAACTAAAAGTTACCACCTAGATTTAACTACGCAAATAAGTGAGATCTTCCAATTACTGCATGGATGATTAAGTTTCAGCTGGCAACATGTTATTTAACCCTAACTGATGCAGTGAGTAGCTTCTCATTTCTTAAACATGTCAGACGACACGTTCTACTGTGAATTTGTGCTGTAATCAAAGCTAAAGGTAAATAAAATATTAGTGTTTTTACGGGCAGTGCGAAATCTCTTTAGTTAAAAGAAAATGAAACGGAAAAGGAATTGAAGAAGATTCTATACAGTGCTGATATTGCAGCAACTGCAAAACTTTGTGTCTGCACAAGTTGTCAGTGAGATTCAAAAAAGACAGAGCACAAATACTTTTAAAACTTTTTCATCATTATTTGTTCCCTGGCAAATACCGACAGACTTCACCCTTCTGACTTTAATGACCTGAATCTGCCTGACCTTCATCATACCCAGAGGAATCTTTTTTTCCTTGACATCCTGTCGCTTAGCAACACACATCAGCAGCTGTTTTCTCGTATACAGAAACAGCAAACTTGCTTTGTTATCTGCTCCTCCGGAGCCTACCCCCGACCATCTTTTAAATTTGCTGGAGCCCACCAAACCATTATTAACCATTACTACCCCCTTTTTTGTTAAAATGGTACATTCATACTTGATATATTGGATCATGTCAGTCCTTTTGGCGATTAATTACTTTTTTGTCGGCCCTAAATTCTTATTTCCAAAGTGCATACAAAGGTTCAAATTGAATGTCATACATCTTGAAATTAAAAGATATACTTATGCAGATTAGGTTGAACAGTTACATCATGTTATAATGTGCATATGTTTATTTTCTAAACATCCCATACAAAGAAGCCAACAATAAACAGTTTACTGACCATTATTCTTCTGAATTCATAGCTTGTTGGTCTGTGCCGTAGACCTTCGTTGTATTTCTGAAACCATTAAAAGCATTTCAGCAGGAGCCAAAAGGCTGAACTCATGATTTTTAATTATTAAAAAAGCCTGGAATAGACATCGCTTCTTATTAACAGACTGAGAGCAAGAGCTGCTCCCACATTGCAACTTCACAAGCTTCTCAGGGGTTTTCTTTCCTTCTTTTTAGAAAACATTTGGGCATTGTAAGAAAGCTCTGACTCACTGATGTATTTAGTACGTTTTAAACAAGCAAATAAGGTAAACTTGCTTGTGAATTTAGAGATACAACAGTTAGTAGACATCATTCATTGTTGGTTTTAGCCTTTGTATAGTATGTCTTGAGAATGACAAAAGGAAAAAAAACATATTTATTCTTTAAAATTTTACAGGTCTTTACCTCAGTGAGGTTTTTTCTACATCAGACAGCAAAACCCTAAATTTTTGGGTGTAATTCAGTATAGAGATTTTTTTCTGTTTATAGAGACATTGGCTTTTTAAAAAGGGTGGTTGGATGGAGATGTTTCAGTTCTTCTTCTAAAGCTGTTAAAAGACTCACAGTATGTGAAGTGAAATGGGGGAAAAGGGGTTTTCAGATTTTATACACTGCTAAAACTACCAATGTTTTCTATTTGCAGTAGCAATCCAGCTTTTTAGAAGTGTTACCTTTGGTCATATTGTAACTCTCCTCTACTGCACCTCCCTTTACAGAGAACAAGAACAAGGCCCTTCATTCAGCGCTCTGAAGTTCAGTACAGGAAGCCAATAATTCAGAGGCGGCCGTACAGGCAGCCTGATCCACAGAGGAGCCAGGGTGCAACATCAGTCAAAAGACCATTTCAGCTGCGGCGACGGTGAGAGCACTTTGTTACACCTGATGTACAGTCCCATGGTGCAGTTGTGCTTTATGTACAGTGCTCTATGGATACAAAAAACAATTGTGGGAGTGGTGCCAGAGTCTGAAGTCAGGCTGCTGATATATTGCTTGATGCGAGTCAGTTTTTCACTCCAAGTTTCAAACATGTATAGGGGAGTACAGACATGTATCATTTGCAGCCTTATGTGGTTTATTTTGAAAGACCTGTGCTGATTACGCAGTTGTATTTTAAATACCGTTCCTGTGTCCTGATCATGTAGACCACTGCCGCCCATCCAGCAGACTCAGAGGGAAGCACGGCAAGCAACATTTCTTTTTCGCAGAGGAATCAAGGTACATGATGTGGACACTTGTAAACAGTATGTGTAGATTAATGTTAATGTCTAAAAAAACCAATTTAGAGACTAAGTCCAGCTGTTGGTGCACCACTGTTTCATTGTGCAGGTACAAGCCCAAGTGCAAAAGCCAGGTCCTCACTCTCCCCCAGTCAGAACTCGGCAGTGAGTATTTTAATTCTTCAGCTTCTATTTTGGCTGTTGTTGTAAAACGCCAGATTGCTTGTGTTGTATGTGCATGTGTGACAAGGAGGAAATCACACTGAGCGTATGAATTGGAGGGGATGGAACCATTGTGTGCTGTGTTGTAGTCAGTGTCTATGTTCCTGTGAAATGATGCATGTTCTCTGTCTGTCCACCAGGTGGCGGAAATCGACAACCAGCAGTGGAATTTTGACAGTTTCAATTGACAACCCCACAGCTAGGACTCAGCCTGAGTAAGTGTCACTCAATACAAACCCTGCAGAATCCTGTAAAACAGGCTTTACACATTATTAACCCGTTTGCAGGAATTTCGCATGTCTATAATAGTTTTAACACCAAACTTCACATTCAGGACACCTCCAGATACCAAAAATGCTTGTTCCTGTGACTTCCTCATAGGCCTCCCAGTGCTTGGACCCTGCACCCCCCAGCTGCTAGCACTGCTCCTATCAAAGTGGAAACAGTGGAGAAGAAAATACCAAAAGGCGTGCCTCTGCAGTTTGACATCAACAGCGTTGGGAAACCAGTTAGTGTTTGCTACTTCATGTTTCTGTACAGGCCGAAAACGCAGCGTTTGCATCCATGTGATAACCTGTTGCACTAACTTGTTGCCCTTGAACTTGTCCTTCCGCAGCAAACGTCGATGACCTTGAACGAGCGATTCCGCATCCTAAAAGATCAGCGCACTGCCACAGCGCACAGCGGCAAAGGCAGCCGCTTCGTTACCGTGGGTTAACCGGCAAGAACACGGGACACGTATTGCCCCGGAGCCCCTTCATCCTGCTCAGACCTGCACAGTGAACCGTACCTTTGTAACGGATGGGATAGGAAACACTGACTCTACTGATGGGAGGGCAACCATGTGACAAATGGGTACAACTGTTATAACTGGAGTGTGTTAAAATAAGTTCCCATTCTTTGTCCATATTATTGTACTCCGCCGTTTGTATTGTGGATGTCCTAAACTGGGAAGGAAAGAGCCCCCCCCCCTTTTTTTGGACATGGTACAGTTGACACTATTATGAAGTTATTACTTTACAGAGAGGACTGCTATGTATTTGCTAGGGTGGCATGTATATTCTTAAAAACCCTTTTGACATTTTTGAGACTTGTTTTGTAATGTTTCTTCAAATAAATGAGGTTATCTTTAAATGTCCGGATACTCTTACATATTTTAAATCTCTATTTTGTGTAGGCAAACAGCATATATGTAGTACTTTATGTACACAGAACATGGCCTTGCACAGGAAGAGGATACATTCAAATTCAGCTCTTCATCAAGAGCAACATGAGCTGTTAGAACTTGGTGCAAATTTCAGGTGGTTTCCAGTGAGCAGCCACAAAATGTGTTTTTAATTAACTAGTTTGTGGAAAAAATAAATTAACATGCTTTGGAATCTGAATATTGCTTTTATTTAAATACATTAAAATTTGCAATGTAACAAAACTATTGGCATATGAAATTCAAACACCATTTAAATGAACAAAACATGGCTCACTTCATTTTTCTGTCTAGTGTCAGTAACACTAGGTTATTTTTTTTTTGTCTGCTCTGCATCATTTTACCCATTTACACTGTTCACAGACTATCTTACAATAAGAGTGCAGAATAAAAATGAGGTAAGAAAGTGGTTTGAAGATTACAGATCATGCAGAACATGCTGAACAGCAACAAAATATTTTGTGAAAGAGGAAGTAAAAAAAAAAAAAAATGTGTGCATTTAAAAATAATCAATTTAACACAGCTTTGCATCTTTGGTTACAAAGTAGGTTGAATGATTTCACAGCTTTTTCCCTTGGGATCCCTCAGGGAAAACAATGGAGAAAGAAACGAGGGGGTGTGGCAGTACTAATTCACCTTTTAGATAAACTACCGACGGAAATGAATCTTCATCGATTGCTGTGTGCATGTTCATGCTGAGAATTGTTGCCAACAGGTGATGACGAGTCAGCCATCGAGGCTCTTAATACTTAATACTACACAAAAATGTACATTCATGCTGGATCGTGACTCAAGCTATGAACTGGCAACTGCAGCGTCAAATTTTGAGTTAGTGTTAAACGTTTGTCAGAATTTCTTTTTGCCTACTTTTTTATTTTTTATTTTTTAACAATTACATATAAAGCACTGCCCCTGGGAAGTGGCCGATATGCTGAAACACTGAAAGACAGGAAACAAGTCAATGGGCTACTGTTAAACAGGATTTTGTGAAATTGTTCATTTATGAAAATAGCAGCCCTGTAATAAATAAACACTTAACAGTAGAACTCAGGAGACTGATACAAGGGTTGGACTTGATGTAAATGTAACGGCAGCGGTGTGGCGCTCCGAAAAACAGACTCTCTCCCATTTCTTACTTCACAACGTGAAACAGCAAAGCTAAAAAATACCCCTTTACCCACTCGATTATCTCATTTAAAAAAATAATCACTCTCTCTCTCTTTTTTTTTCTTTTTTTTTTTTTGATAATCACTCCCATTTGTCCCTTGTTTGAGGCAAAAAAAAAAAAAAAAACAACCTCCCTTTCCAAAAACCATTCCAACAGATTTCAGGTCAGGTCACAGGGTGGTTTGGCTCGGGGCTCGATCCAAGAAAGGACATCCTCTACACAAGCTGGACCCAGCATGTCAACCGATGTGGGAACATGGCCAAGATGAAAACACCCCCACCTTCCCTGATACTCTGTCTACACACACACACGCACACACACACACACACTCTCTCTCTCTCTCTTTCTCTCTGTCTCTTCTCGATGATTGCATTAACACTGGAAAGGCCCACAGTACAGATGCATACACACTTACAGTCCAACACCGATTCACAGTCACACCCTTCCCTCACACACAAGCACTGTACTTTGTGGTCAAGCTGGTGGCTAAGAAGTTTGTTTTCTTTTTTATTTCACATACACTAATTGTAATAAGTTGTAGAGAAAATGCTCTTCTTCCCCCCACCCCCACCCCATCCAGAACAAGGCAGGACAGATGCACTTCAAGCGGAGGTGACGTTGGGTTGCAGTTGTTGTTGGCCGGGGTCAAGCTGAGGCTGAGTCTGGAGCGGCTGGGGTTTGGGGAGGTGCTGGAGCTGGGGGTGTGATTGTGGCTGAGGCTGAACTTGAAGTGGAGGCTGGGCCTGTTGTTGAGGCTGGCTGAGTCCTTGCTGGGGAGGCATGGCGGCCGACTGGGTGGACAGCTGAGACAGCTGCTCGTTGTTGGCCAAAGATTTCAACACAGCGTTCTCCCTCTCCAGCACAGAGTTCCTCTCAAACAGCTCCTTGATCTGCTCTTTCAAAACCTCCACTTCTTCCCGCACTGCATACATCAGATGGCTTTTCACCAGGTCCTACAGGAGAGGAGAGCATGATGTGAAACGTGCCACTGAGTTAAAAACATACCGGGAGGAGTCATACAGAGAGGCAGACGAGGACGTCAGAGTGAGGCTCAAGAAAAGTTCTTCATTTACTCATCGCACTAGTATATTCAGTGTGTGTTTATGCTCAAGGCAAAGATAAACACAGCATGACAGTTCTCAAAAACATTCAAATAAGAACGGGATGAGAGTCGGATGCAGGAACTACTGGGAATATTAAAAAGTAAAGGTTAATCCAAATGACTTCAAATCAGCAGATACGGAGTGTGTGTGTATAGACTCTGTTTCCAGTCTTTCCAGCTAATGAAATACCTACTTACTAAAAAGTGAAAGCGTAAATGATCAATAGTAAATTAATTACTCACCATAGCCTGTTCAATTTTATTATCAATGGCAACAACATTGGTTCCAGAGGCACTGTAAAGAAAAAAAGAGACATTAGAATTAATAGCATTGGTTTCAAGATTCAAAACCTCCGAGGGAGGTTTTCAGCTTTCTCGTCTGATCCCCAACATGTAACAATGGAAGAAAATGTCAGAAAGTAAGAAGCTCACCAAGAATCATCAGTGTGGCAAGAAACCACCATAAATATAATATCAACCTAACATCTGGGGAAAGGCAGACAAAGACTACCTGCCACCAGCTCAGCAGGAGAATCTAGGCCAGCTTATATAAAATGAGCTGTCCCCAGTCTGGATCAAGCCATGTAGTACATTATAGATCCAATCTAGGTCAGGTCACTGAGTTTACAGGAGAAATGTGAGAAGCTGGGCAGCAGGCAACAGGTTTAACTTGGTGCAGACCAATTCATGAAACACATGCACTGTAGGAGTCTGTAAAGGCAAACTACCAGCAACCCCAGCAAGTAGAAACATGCACAGAAAACAAGAGGTTAGTCCGCACATATAGTGAGTCTATAGCTATGATAACCCTGTTTGTCCCATCGACTCCTAAATGCATCACAAATGGCCTCCGGCGCACTTTGCGCACACTCTGCGCACTCTCTGCAGGATGTGTGCAAGCGGTGCGGAGCAGCGGCCGCCGTCGTTACCTGCGGCGGGTCCGACAGCAGAGCAGCAGGTCGCAGGTCGTGCGCCTCGCCGGCCCCGGGGCCGCGGAGCAGCACGGTGGTCTGTAGGAAAACGTGCACGGCATGGCGCCGACTGCTGCAGGAGCTATAGCGGTCTCCGCGGAAAGAGGGTCACCGGAGCGAACCGGAGGCGGTGTAGCGGGTCAACTGTGAGCACATGCATGATAATGAAACATGAACCGACGGGTGGAGGAGTGAGGGGGGGGGGACTGGCAGGAGGCGGGGAGACGTCTCAGACATTATTTCAGGGTCTGCCCGGTTGGGGACTGTAATGTGTAGAGGAGAGGTCATTACATTCACATTTAGGCATCTAGCAGATGCTTTTATCCAAAGTGACTTAAAGTGAGGTACAGAGGCACAAAGGCAGGGTGAGGGTAAGGAGGTCTTGTCTAAGAGAACTTGTCTGACCCCTACTAGAGGTGGACCACAGCCAGGATCCAAACCCCAGTCTGCCAGTCTTATTAATTGAACTTAATCTAAAACAGCAACCAGCTGCCCTTCATTAGCACTAATAAATGTGTGTAAATTACATTGAGGTTCTGTATTCTTAAAAAACTATTATTCAAGAAATAAATGCTATTTTTTCACTGTGATTTAAACTGTGAGGCAAAAAAAAGAGAGTTTTGTCCTGCTGGTGGTGCTAGAGGTGAAGTCTGGGAGCCATTATATCATCCACTAAATGTTGTGGTCTGAAGTATTGAAAACGCTTAGTGATCTCTGAAGTCTCTAGGATTCATCCAGTGAAGACCTTGAACATCTCAGACAGTTCAAACAAAACCTCATGGTGTGTTTCATGTCATGTGAAAACGGTGTCGCCACTGTGTACCCAGCAGACAGCACAGAAAAGTAGACGCGAGTCTTAACTCTTTGACAAGCGAACGTGCTGATACTGATCCTGGAATCCAACATCGATTAGGCTCTAATAAGAAACGAGGTGACATAAAAGCTCAGAGCTTAGTTTTACAGACTTTAAGACCAATGCCACCGTGTGGCAGAAAGGTGTCGACACCAGGTTGACCACACACTCCCCCTCAGGACAAAATGTTCTCTTCCTCCGCACCATTTGAATGTACAGTGCGTGTGTGAGGCCAGAGGAAGCACTCAGCTGATTGCTATCAGCAGCCTGCACCGGGGGAGGGAATGTTCCCCATACCTCTGCTGCTATGAAACAATGTCACTCACGTCCCCTGACCTGCACTACAGCGTTTGATCTCTGTCAGACACGACAAAGAGACATGAGTTACATTCAAGTACATCACTCAACGAACTTGTACCGAGTAGGATGCACACACGCCCATCACTTCAAGAAATAAATTAAAACCAAGAATGCACATTTCAGTTGTCACTACTTACTCATTAGTAGATCTTTCTGTCCCTCAGAGACCACATTATGGGACCCCCCCTCCCAAGAATGGTTACATAACCATGTGTTGTTTAAAGAAAAAAAAAAAAACAGACTGCATCAACCTCTGCTTCACCCAGCGCAAACATGTATTTCATTTAGTCAAGGCGTCTCACACAGGCCCTCCTATAGATTTACTCCCATGCAGGAGTTTTCAATAGGCCTGTGCCCAGAGGCTGAGTGGAGTCTGTGGGCTACACCCGTGTTGCTTCATCAGTGGCTACAGACAGTACAGAGGACAAAAACATCTTACCAACAAAACATATCTCAACATAGTGTGAACAGTACTTCATGCACTAATCAGTTAGAAGTAAATACTTGACCAAACTCTCTCAGCCACACGCACTCTATAGCTGTAGGTGATGTGCTGGTGAGTCTCTACCGTTTGCCTGCCACCATAAAATACAAAAACAACAAGGAAGGAGGGAAGAACACAAACATTTTGGGGGCAAATGGAAGAGCCACCAACAACTGGAGCATCTGGAGTTGCTTCACAACTAAGAAGAAAAGAGATCGTCAGGCGACCAAACAAGTGACAAATGGTGGCTTGAGTTCTACTCAGCTGAGGAAAACCCTTCCCAATGCCTGAGCCAATGAAAATGTGCCATCGTCCTGTAATTACCACACATGGTCACAGAGGACGCTGTTGCTGATGCTCTGTGTAATCTACACACTGCCACTTTAAAAATAAGTTATCAAAATACACTGCATTTATTCTTTGGACACATAACGTTGCTGAACCTCGACCTGACTAACTGCAGCAACCCCAGATCATGGCACTGCCCCCACAGGCTTGTACGATTGGCACTAGAAATGACGGGTGCATCACTTCACCAGCCTCTCATCTTACCCTGATGCAACCATCACTCTGGAACAGGGTAAATCTGGACTCATCAGACCACATGACCTTCTTCTATTGCACAGTTCTTAGTTTTAGTAGTTTCAGCAATCCCCTTAAATGTTTTCTTAGCTTGATTCGTGCCAATAATGTGACTCTTGTAAAAATGATTAACATCTCTTCCACGAACACAGGATGTGTCTTCAGACATGTTTCTTTAAGAAATGAGAAGCTACTCATTGCATCAGTTGGGGTTAAATAACGTGTTGGCAGCTAAAAAAATAACCATCCATACAATAGTTATTTAATTGGAGGCTCTATTTGCTTAGTCAAATCCAGGTGGTGACTTTTTTTTTTGGACAGACAGTGTAGTTGCAGGTGTTTTTGTTTTAGTTCTAGCTCTACTCACTGTTGTATCCAAGCTTGAAACTGATACTGTTGTTGCCCGTCGTAACGACTGAAAAACCTCGCTGTAGGTTTTCCTCCAGCTGGCTTCAGCACAGGCAACAGTGAGATGGGATGAGACCACTGAGTTCAAACGAGGGGATAAGAGGAGAGGAAAAACTCAACGGTGTTTGACAAAACAGGGTTTTAACCTACTGAAACTGGAAAATATCAGCAACGCAAAAATACTTCTCAAAGTCTTTAAGATGGATTCTTACAGAGTCGAGACACAGTAACAATGACAGTTCAGCTTCCTGCAGAGTGAAAGTGGTAAGTCATGGTGGCTTGTGCGGCTGACTTCAGCTGTAAATGCACTAGTTACACTGAGGCAGGCAGGAATAACAATCAAGTCAAAGCCATATTAGGACACCATCTGGTACTTCAAGTAGAACTTCCAGGAACAACTGGCACTGGGGGGGAGAATTTGGAAACGGCAGCATGAGTGAATAGTGTTTTGGAACTCAATAGAGCGAGTGTGCCTGGTTGAAGCACAGCTCGTCACTCCTGACACACATGATCTTATTTAAGCCTCTAGATGTCAAAGCCAAGAATTGACTGAGCGCCTGCTTTCGAAAATACCACCATCAGAAAACAAACAGTATATAACTACCATTGTAGGTGATGTGGAGTCCTACAGGCCTGCCGGCTGGACCATGGTGAGACTGAATGCTATAGGGGGTTTGAATTTATCTGTCACTGATTATGCAACCAATGGCGCTGTAAACTTTACTTTCTACATTAACACGACTGATGTTTATAAGCTCCGAGTAGAGTTCGGTGTTGCCTTACAGTGTCCACTGTAAAATAGGAATGTCAATAAAAAGTCCATTAGAGGCTGAAAAGTTTACAGTTGTGGAGGCAAAGTAGGGCGGTGAGGGTGAATAACTCATCGGAGCATCAAATAGTTGTCATTCATCGCCTCTGGCATGTTTAAGAGCAGTAGGTTTCCGTCAGCAGTCTTTTGAACGTGGCTCAAGACATGATAAGACAAGTTCAGAGCTTTAGAGGCGAGGCCGATCGTATGCCCAAGGACAACAGGTGCACAAGTCAATCTTAACTAGACACTTGTGACACAGATACCTGTAAGTTGAAAGTGCATGTTCTACACCTTATTTTTCTATGCAAAGTAAAACTTATACTGGAAAGTATAAAGCAAGTCCTTTTAACACTCAGATAACCGATTTCCAACAGTGTTACATGGAAGAGCTGTGCACATCAAAAGACAGCCGGCAGAGAGTAAAACGGGGAAGTGCTAAGAATAACTACGTAACAATGGCAACTGTATATATTTTCAATATTTACACACAATAATTCATAATTATCATTGTCTGTAGATCAGTTTTGGTTGCATTTGAACTAAAAAGTAGCACTTTGGTACTTGGGCTTGTAGAAATTCAAGCAACTTGAATCCCTGAATATCAGCACTTTATGTACATTTTAAGTTCAAAAGTTAATGATATCATGGAAAAGTGAAAAACATAAACATGTACACTATCCTCCAAAAGTATTGCATAAGTAAAACCAGTGCCCTTATTTTTCCTTGACATCACCCAACTTTTGCATTCTTCTTCTGTGATGCTTTCCCAGGCTTTCACTACAGCCTCTTTCCATTGTGGTTTGTTTTGGGGGGTTACTCCCTGTAGTCCTGCTTATTTTAGCAGGTGAAATGCTCTATAGGGTTTAAGTCTGGAGACTGACTTGTCCAGTCTAAAACCTTCCACTTCTTGCCTTTGATAAACATCTGTTACTTAGTGCACCAGTGGTTTCTTTCTTCTGGCTATAGCCAATGTTTGTGTAATGGCTCTGGTTGATTTTACATCTTCTCTCAGCTTCACAATTGCTTGTTTTTCACCCATAGAGTGGTCTCCGATTTTCATGTTGGTTTAACGTCTTTACTATAAATGCAGTTTGAACAGGCAAAACTCAAATCTGAACAACACAACACCTGTCACATTTTCAAATTCTTTTGCTCACATAAAATAGTCGTGTATCAGATCCAGATGTAAACACCTGGAAATAAAAGCTGAAATGTTGATCTTTTGTGTCAAATTCATCTTTTGATGTCAAACCCAAATGTTTCCAGTCTACAGCAAAAATAAAGGAACTGGCCTCACTTCTCCAATACTTTTAGAGGGGAGTGTATGTATAAAATACAATCCTCATACCAATTTTTCTACATTGCAGGAAAAGTATGATTAGTATATAAGCAGACCGTATCATGTCATCAAATACATTTTCATACAACACCTAATAATTCTGAAGAACCTTTAAAGTCAGTTTCTAACTTACTTAATATCTAACTTGACTTATAACGGTTAAAAAAAATTGACATATTAGGCATTAAAACCACAGGCCATCGCCAAGCTCTACCAAACAGAGTTTGAACTTTAACCCGTCACAAAAGTGAAGAAGGGGTTCATTCACAGCGCTATCTGTGTCATCTTCACATTCTGCTACTCTGACTAGATTTAAATTATTATTATTATTATTGTTATTGTGGGCATGTTTGTGTGTGCGTGTGCGGTGCCTTGGTGGCTGGTGTGCATCAGCTGTATATTTCTCTAAAACAGTTTCATTTCCTGTCACTCAGATCTGGTTTCATGTGCTTCTCTTTTCAATTTTGTGGAAGGCATCAGAAATATATTCAGTGCTTTTGAAGGCGCACGCTCATTATGCAGTGACAGGGGAGTTTCTCTCTGTCAAGTGTCTGTATGAGTCCACATACCACACTGTCATTTATCAACGCAACAACTACATGATAAATTCAAAAAGTCACTGAAATGAATCAACATCATTGGACAGAAATAGAGAGAGTTTGTTATTTAGGTGCAGTGTTACAAACACCATGCATACACTCCTCAGCCTCTTTGATCTGCTTTAAGGTGAAAAGCGACACAGTGTTTTTTTCAGAGTTTTGGCCATTTTCTATTCACAACTAAACAAAAAGGTTATCATCACTAGAATGGAGTCCAGACCAGTGTTTTTTTTTTTCAGGATTAGCTGTTGGATAAAGAGGCAGGGATGGATTTTTACAGCTCCAATTATTAGATTCAGCTGTGGCAATTAACAATTATTTTCATTGTCCATTAATCTGATTACTTTCGCAATTAATCCATCAACCACCATCTGAAAAATAAAAAAGTAAAAAAACTGTGTCTTAACATGAAAATGTTAAAAGACCCGAGGCAACGGCAGCTTTAAATGTCTTGTTTTGTCACTCAATACAAAAAGGAGCATTGAGAGTAAGATATAAATTCAGCAGTGCACATTACTGTGGTCTTTGTTGTTCGACCAACAGACATGCACTGCAACCATGAACATTATCCAGGGGAACTGTATGTGACAACACAAATGTCCCTATCAGCTGCACCATGTCCTGCTCCTGGACACTCAGGATCTACTACCCAGACTTCAGGCAGTGTGTGAAACTGATTCTCCAGAGATCATTAGAAAAGCGATCTGTACGCTGATATTGATGCAGACTTACTTTTGGGCAAACAGAAAGAAAATCAAAAGCTCAATGGAATTCAGGAAATTGTCATAGAAATTATAACTGTGAATCAATCCAGCAGGAGGAGCTGTAAGGTGTTGCAAAAGGAAGTCAATTAGCTTTTTGAAGATCTTGTTCAGATAATGTGATGATAAAACCAATAGTCAGTTGAAGCCCAGTTTAATCGGTTTCTACTTGTGTTGTTTGCCCTATTGGACTCTGTGCTATTGTTTTGTCTCTGCGCCAACATGAGGAATAAAGTTGTTAACTTCAGATGTTACAGATGTGGCCAAAGCAATGAAAATAACACAGACAGTAAACTAACTGGAATTTTTAAGTGACAGAGACAATATATAAAGTTACAGAAAAAAAGAGTGTTGGGGAAAAAAAAAAGCCCACAGAGAGACAGAAAGAAAACAGAGACTGAGATGTTGAGAAGTCTTTTGGCCAGCCCTGAGCTTGCTGCCAAGCTTTGTTTCCAAACTCAATCCATGCACGTGGAGAAAGCAAAGCTCACTGCTACTGAACACTGCACACATGTTGTTACACTCTTGCAGTCCTGTCCAGCCCAATCCAGCACAGTACTGTACCTATCACTGATGGCCTTTGAGTCTCTTATTCTGCTCCCAGACTGGAAGGCCTGGTAGAAAGCCTTGGAGGGGTTCCTGTGTCAACCACATTCAGGGGAAGAGAGAGAGAGAGAGAAGAGATAGAGAAGAGTTGAAATAGTGAAAGCAGTCTAAAGTTGTGATTCCTAGAAATGTTTACTTGCGCAACGTTATCCTCTCTCCTTCGCTCGTGGTTAAGTTGGCTGGAGAGAAGGCTCTAAGGTTTCACTGAAATATATGAGGCATTCAAACAGAGCGAAGCAAAGTGGCCAGGGGAAAGGGGGTCTCCATCTAAACACAGGTCTGTCTATTCAAAGGTGGGGACAGCTTCACAAACTTTAAGGGCCTCAGACCATTCACCTACAGCATGTTAGACATCACTCGTGATTAGGTTGTTTTTCCCCACAACTAAATGCAGTCTGAAAAGTAAACTGACTTAAAAAGGTCTTTTCAATAGACCTTTGTAGAAATTACTAGTTTATTCTGAGTTAACGACTTTAGGCTTTAAATACTGTCCTATTGAAGAAACCAATTGTACCCCCTATATTCCTGGTGATTAGCTAGTACACTGTGTTCTATGCCAGGGGATGTATGTCGGAAAGGGGGAAGGAAATCCCTGCTCTGGCCCCTACACACACATACACACACACACACACACACACACACACACACACACACACACACACTTCATCTACTTGTAGCCCATGTATTACATTTACACACATATAAATGCACATTCACATACGCGTACACACACACACACACACACACACACACACAAACTGTGCAGGGAAACGAGGTGTTGATTTACAGCATGTGTGTGAATATTAAAGCAGCCAAGGCTTTTTTTCCTAGAAATTTCTGGCACAAACTCCCTTTGTCACATTACCTCATGACTAAACACTCTCACAAAACTCCTCCTATGCCTCCTGCTTAATTTTACTTTGCAAGCAAGGACGCAAGAAAAACCTCCACACATGGACACGTGTGGCTAGCACACACCTCCACAGAAAACCTTGTTTTCCTCTATGGCCAAAACTGAGAGCTCTATACAAGTTAGCTATCAGCTGAAATCATCAAGGTCAGATGACTTATGAGTCCAGTCCAGCAACCCCTTCATGAATGAGGTAAGAATTGGAGGAGTCATCATTCCCTGTTTTCAAGTAGCAAACACTCAGCTCTCAATGGCTCTCTTTGTAAGTCTAAAATGTAACATGTCAATAACCATTTATGAAAGCCTTCCTTTGTAAAACATCCAGTTAATAGTGTGCAGCAGTGGTGAAAATGCTGTCTTCTCTATAAACCCCATATTATCAAGTCTGAGGAGGTCAAAGAGAGGGAAGATACAACCAGATAAGTACACTCAAGAGAAACAAAAATCCCCTTTTCTCTTCCTAAACCTCCCTCTTAATGCTCATAAACTAACCCGAAAAAACAATAGCTAGCAAACGTATGACCTGGCAGCCTGAAGATAACCTTTTGGTCAATTCTTACTTGCTGATGTCACATCTAGCCAGTGCATGCCAGTGCATGACACTCCCAACCACCCCCACCACCCTTTCAATGTGCCTGTGCTGCAATCCAGTGCCCAGTTGAGTTTCATGGTGTTAAACCTCATAATAGCCTTACTAACTCCTCAAGCATGTGTAAACCCACAGCAGCCCTAAGTGGAGGAGGTGGTGGTGGTGGTAGTTGTGGTGGTGGTGGTGTGCAAGAGGGGCAAACAGAAGAAAGAGTGAAAGTACCATAAAAACAAAAAAGGTGTCAAAGTACATTTTTACTTCTGCTTGGTGTTGCAGAGGCGTGATGCATAGGCTCCACCGGAGGTCCCGTCAAAGTTGACACTTAACTAAAGACTAGTGTTGTGAAAGCTAAAAAGGTACCAAGTGAAAACCCCAGTACTGCGATTTTATCAACTTGGATGTCTTGCGTTTTCTCTTCTACTCTTCTCTGCTAAGACTGAGAGATGACTAACAAGGATAACTGGAGTCAGAGGGTGCAGAGGGAAGAAGGAGAGGCTAAGAGCGTGTTGAAAAGCTCTCACTTGTTGGTGCTAATGAGGCTTCAGGTTCTCAGCACCAACTATCCATCTTCCACAGAGCAGAAGTAGGTCAAAGCTATTTACATTTCAGCTTCCCTGTGGGAGTTTTCTTCTGCAGGTTTTGGGTGGTAGATTAGGGAGATGGAGCACAGTGCCACTGTACAATTACAGCATGGCCACCAGATGAGACGAGGAGCTTGGATGCTAACGTTCCTTGAGCACTGAGAAGCTTGACCTCAATGTCAATCCCAACAAGGGTTAGTTTAACAGCTTGATTCTGGGTCATCGTTGCCCAAGAAGCCCCTTCTTTCAGGGGATTTACATGGTAATTCCAAGAACCATCAAGGTGGAAACCAGCAAACACAAACTGCTCTACTGTGTATAGAATACATTCAGGTTACAAAGGCAAGCACTGTCTGTAGAATCAACATCTTAAAAACGGGAGTTTCTGAAAAGTGAACAGGAGTTAAGCAGCCAACTTCCCTAAACTTAAAAAACAAAACTGGAGATAATGAAAGAAACCAAGTAAACAAGACGGGAACTGAAACTTTAACTTCATTTGGCATATCTTTCATTCTGATCATCTCTGAAGGAGGACCTCTCTGATTTTACTCAGCAGAGTAAACAGGTGAGGAATACGACGGTGTATGTAAAACAAGTTATATAAATACATATATTTTAATTTAATTTTTTTATTTTTAACCTCTTTTTAAAACCCTACTTCTCCATTGTAATAATAATTTAATCACAGCTATATTATAAAATTATTATTATAAAATTATAAAATGCAATTAGTTAATCCCCTTCATGTTTGTTGAGTTGTCTCTTCACAAGCAAAAACTATGTCCCAAAGAACCTATAATTTTAAATGATTACACATAATGGCCATCATTATTAATGATAAAAATCAGTGAAGAGCAAAATTTGCAATACGACTAAAAATGGTACTTGGTAATCCTTCAAGGCCCCTAAGTGTCATTAGGAAAAGACAAGATAATAAACATATTCTTAGCTAAGCTAATCTACAGCACATCCTCAGTTAAACAAGCTATTAACATTTGTACTGGGTTGGACATGTTTAGCCTGTCAGAACAATCGAAGGGCAGGTGAAAACTGAAGCAAAGTCCACAGACTTCTGTCATCAGTCCAAAAGAATAATACATCTTTTATGTTAAAGCTGCTTTAGGGCTGAGTGGAGTCTGACGAACTTGAGTAGTGTACACAGAAATGCTTACATTACACAGTCAGTAGATAAAGATCTCAGGACAAAAGAAGAATGTTACATTACTGCTAAAAGCAGAAACTGTAACTCAAGGCGTTCATCTACAGCTCAAGAAGTATTGCCACATTAATTGTAGGAGCCCGGTTTAGAACAACGGAGGCTGAAGATGTGTGTACTTCTACCTCTGTGAGGAACTCTGGATAAAATGTGCCCACTACATGTCATATGATATGACCACAGAGCCCCGGTGCGGAAGCGGGGAGTGAACTAAGAAATATAAAATGAATAGAAGGTGGAGAGCAGTGTGAGGGATTCAGACTGAAAACAGGATACAGCAGTAAACCAGAGGTCACTTCTTAGGAGTGGAGGACAGACCCAGCAGTACGTTATCTCTCTGTGTGACTCCGTCACATACACCCACATACTTGGTTGTTGGGTGGTGAATTTCTCCAAAAGCTCCACCATGCAACTTTCCATGAGTGGACCCTACCCCCAGCATGGACTGAGCACACATACATAGTCACACAGTGAGTCAGTCCATCCCCTTTTAAAGACACACCCCCATCCACCCACACAGAGCCTCTCAATTCACAGTGGCAGCTCCCCTACATCGCAGACCTGGACTCTACTCTCTCTCCTACCTCCCAAGGAGTCCAATTCTACCTAAGCTTCCATTATGTGAGGACAATAAACCATACCTCAACCAGCATGAGTTTAATGACACACAGACTACAGATGCAGTACACTGATGCTAATTATTCTGAAAAATAGAAGCAACCCCTCTGACTACAACTACAACTTGACAGTTCACCGATGTTATTTTACGCCTTCAGTTGTTAAAGTCATATGGGAACCATTAAGCAAAGCGAATCATATTCTAAGTATGAGGACAACATCTTCAGTCGCTACTCTATATCTCCTCTATTTTACTTTAATTGCAGGGAAAACTACAGGGTGGAGGAAGAAAGGGACACAACTTAGAAGGAACTCAATGGCCTAGAAAGCTTTTCCAGGTTGTGCAACCTGTGTAAAGTCTACAACTTTTCACGACTATGCGTGCGAGGGTACATGTTGGTGCAATATATCTTTCTGTGTTATGCATATTACAGACATCAGCTTCTGAAATTTCCCATTTAAGGACAAAACTGAGAAGTTTCTTTGTGTTCTATAGGGGGGCAGTAACAGACTAAATAAACTGTGCAATGAAAATGTAGAACCCCCCCCCCCCCAAAATAAAAAAAAAAGCAGGGGGCGGGGGTTATGGTGGAGGCAGGAGTTTCACTTTTCAGCTTCCTCAACCTCTTCTCAGCACACCGCAGTTGCTGGTGCAAAGAAATGTCATTCAACACTTCATCTGTATGTGAACAACTGTCATACCTTGCCTGTCAGTCAATCAGTGGGGTGGCTGGAAAAAAGCAGCACAGTGATGCTGCATCAGTGGTTTAACAAGAAACAAACAGCAGATCAAGCATGATAACTACATGTAGGGGTGTGTGTGTGTGTTTAACCATGTCCGAAGGTCTTGAAGACAATATAGAGTCATTAAGCTTGTGCTGCCTTGCAAAAGAAAACGGCCACAACCTAAGAACAAGCACAGTTAGCTGACACACCCCGCTGTCACATCTCTTATCGGCAGAATAGGGGCACAGTGGAAAGACAACTGCTCAACTGCTGATAGTGCTTAGCTGTCGTAAGAGCCCACCCCAGTCAGCCTGGGAGCTGGATCTTCTCATAGACAAAGCATAGGTACGCCAGAAACACACTGCCTGACGTCATTAGACAAGCATTGTCACAAAAACAAAAAGTGTTTTAAATGATAAAAAAAGTAAATCTTTACTAATTTAGTCATTTATTATTAAATAATACCTATGACTTTATGTGAGGAGTGTGCAATTTAAAAAAAATAATAATTCTGTGCATTAAAAACTTAATAATTCTGCTTCTATTAGCATTTAATCACACGTACACACACAACATATTTCAGATTCATACTTTGTGAGCAGCAAAGTTGTAGCATTTGTAGCATCAGCCTTAAACCACCGATATGTGTTACAGAAACTCAACAACTTATTATGATATGAAGTGTAAACTTTCCAGTGTGCACGTGATAAGCAAATACATTCAAATACTGTTGAAGAGTCTGTCCACCCACATGTCAAGAAAAATGAGGTGCCAGGGTTCTGCAGTCCACAAACCTAGTCTAGTCTCTGCTCTGGTATGCCTGGTAAGACTGTAAATGGAAACCACTGAGAGATGTCAGGCACTGTATCACTTCCGCTCATGCATGCCATCTACTATAAGTAAAACAAAGCTAAGAGTCAGGAATTGAAAGTAAGATTACTTTGGAAAGGAAGCAAATGTCATGACACCTAACTGACAATAAGAGAAACATAAAATCATGTCTTATCAGTCATGTGTACACATATGTATATTCATATTTTGACATTTATAGACAACACAAAACCAAATTATGACATATTAACAATACTGAACAAAAGATTTACCTATTTTAATCCTTAAAAGTCTACTCAGATGTCCAGTAGGGTCATATCTATTTGTATATTTACATACTATCTACTAGATTATTCAGCAATATAATATTTACAATACAAAGCTATTTCAGTCAGTGCTCCAAGATGCTCTGCAAACTTTTGTGAGGGGAGCCTGATGGGGCTATTAGCAACACAAAATCAAACACGCTCCACAATGTTTATATTATATTTATATTATAAAGTATTTTCCAGAGCAGGAATTAACTTCTTAAAAGAGCAGACATGCAGCCCATTTACACAGAAGCTCTGAGGAGCCTGAAGCTAACAGAAAGCTTAGCTAGCTCTTTGTCATCACTTCAGATACTGTCCTGGAGGTGACAGTTAAAGTGGATGGAAAAGGTTGGAAACATTAGACCTGCTTACACACACATCCATAAAGGAGCGCGCGCACACACACGCACCACCAATACAGACCCGTAATAAGGAATAATTACAGGACTCGTGTACGTTTAACAAGTTGTTGCCTGTATAGGGGAAACCAAGTGTGCTACACTCGACTTACCCTAATGAGAAACAACAAATATTATATTTCCTTTCTGTGTGCAACATTTCTCTTCCTTCTCCCACCCCCTTCCTGAACTAAGTGGAAACCCTGTCCATTCGACAAGCAGAACGACCAACACTAAAACAGTCATTGCCTTTGCTATGTGATCACTGCTAATGACCACAAATGTAACAACCTTATTTTGCAGCTGTGCACCGGAAGTGTTCTATCTGTGACTTTTCAGATTGTGTGTATTATAATAATGTACAGGCATGATGATGATGCTCAACTGGGAAAAGAACACAGAACAGAGAGATTTAAGATTTAGAAATGCATTACCTATCCTCCTCTCCATCGACAGGTATGTGGATTCCTAACAGGCTGTTGACAGTGGGTGTGGTGAGCTGCAGGCTCTCAGGTATGAACGGCTTCACCAGTTCCTTCCCAGAAACAACAGGCGACTGTGCATTGATGAGGCCCTCTGACTTCCTTCCACCACCACCCTCTGCCTGTCCAAATCCAGCTGCTGGGAGGCTCTGCATCCCTAAAGTCACTGGAGTCTTGTTGAGGGGTATCTGAACTGGAGGCAAACCGGAGGTTGTCACATTTGGCATGGCTGCACTGGAGGCACTGGGCACAGCAGTGGGCACAGTGCTGGGCACACTGGAACTCACTGCAGTGGCAGGCACATTTTGTACAATAGAGGATGAAAGGTGGAGGACGTGGGGTTGAGGCTGTCCAACAGTTGCATACTGACTCACAGTCTGCTGCTGCAGAGTAGAACCACCAACCAGTATGGGGCCTCCAACGCCTCCCATTACTACAGTCTGCTGCTGCAAGAGGCCAGTAGCTGGTTGTCCAGTGGGGACAGTTCCCCCTCCTGTTGCAGCAACATCTCCAACCTGAGTTGGCACAGAAGGCCCCCCAGAGACTGGAGGGATGACCAAAGCAGATAATTGTCCCACAGGGAGACTGGAGACTGTGAGAGGCTGGCCAGTGGAAAGACCCGGCTGCATGGAAGCAGACTGTTGCTGCTGATAGTACTCCATCTGGTTTTGTATCAATACAGGCAACTGGCTGGTCGGTTGGTGGGCCCTAGGAAGTTGCTGTTGTTGTTGCTGCTGGGGAGGGTAAACAATAGGTTGAGATGAGGGAGGCATGATGGGGGACTTCTGTATGTGGACACCAGTTTGAGGCAGGCCGTTCTGTCCGACAGGCAGCACGCTCTGGGGAACAGCAGGCTGGAGACCTCCTACCGTTGGCTGAGCTGGGACAGGTATGGGTTTGCTGCTGGAGAAAGCACTCTGCACGGTCGACCCACTAACACCCGGTTGACAGGCAATGTAGTTTTGATGATGGATTTGTTGTTGTTGCTGTGGTAATGTCTCCACTGAATGCATGCGGGATGAAGAGAGAGATGCATCCGCCATGGAGCCCAAGCCCTGACCCGAATGTGTTGCTGGGGCAACTACAGAGCTTCCTGTAAGCCCAAGCCCACTGTCTCTGTCTGAAGGGTCCAGTGTTGTACTGGAATGCCTAATGCTGTCTACAGTCCTGCTAACAACGGAGGCCTCAGAGTCTTTGTCATAAAACTCTGTGCACGTCCACCTGCCTCTTCGAAAGGGTTCTCCGGTACCGTGATCAAGTTTAATGACCCTGAAGCGTGAAGTGCAACTCACCGTGGAGGCGGCAGGAGGAGGACCTGCACTGGTCACTGCAGCAGGTTGGGATGTGTTTGCTGACACACTGGCTTGACCAGCAGTGGCCGCTGGAGCAGGCTGTTGCTGGATTGCCCCAGGCTGGGTAATAAGGGGCAAGCCAGATGCAACGCTGATTCCTGGCGGCTGCTGACCACCATGAGTTGAGCCCGACACTCCCACCTTTTGAAACTCCATGGGATTGGCCGACAGAGCAGGCAACTGACCGGCCTCAGCTATGTGTGTTGATGCCACAACACTCGCTGCGTCTGACTCTCCAACATTATTCAGGGCCTCTTCAGATGAACTGTCACACGTAGGCTCGTACTCTGCCCGTGACATGTCGTATATTTCCGACGACACGTCTTCAGTCCGTGACTCGTCTGGATCGTCCAGACTCTCCGTGTCGTCGGTGGCACCTATAGCCGCCACCTGGGCCTGAGTCACACTTGTGATCTGAAAACAACTCTTTTTCTTGGCCGGCATTTTCGACATTTTGACAGCCTGATTTCCAGGTCCCGTATGGCTATGTTTATCCTCCGTGAAAAAGAGACGAGCTGGCTGCAGCGTCTAAAGGCTTAACGTTAGATCATATTAAACAGCACACTTACATTTATTTCACGCAGCTTAGCTAACTATAATCGAGATGAATCTGCGCCATCCCTCTTCCTCTCTCGGTCTCCTGTTGCGTTTCATGAGCTCATAACGCAACGCCACACTCCGTGTCGTTTTGTCCAGCAATGCGGCTTTAGACACTGATACCACCAGCCCTTATGATGTTTAATCCAGAGCTCTCGGTCTGTCTGGCCCGGTCAGCTAATGTCCCAGTTGTGCAGTTGTCAAATTGTCGTTGTCGGAGAATATCTTGCCCAGCTGCAGGAGCTACTTTAGGCTGAGAAGGGCCCGCAGCCCTCCACTCACTGAGCTAGCTAGCAAGTCAAGCCAACTGACTGCTGTACACTCCCCCTACGTCGGAACAAGTATGCGAGACATCTTCATAAAAAGCACTCCGTTCACTTCACTTCACAAGTTTAAAGTCGTCCAGTAGCGACACTTATTTTCAATCCAACTGCGGTCGAGCCAGGGAAAGTCTCTTAAATGTCACGCTTTGAAACAAATGACAGTCTAAACAGCGCCTACAGTTACCTCCCTCCCTCAGTCACTCTTGACAAGATGGCTATGTTGTGTGCGACCGCGCTGCATGGTGGGAAGGTCGGCTGCGCAAGGATGTTTGCGTACAACACGTTTGAGAATCGCCCTCATGCTGCCTTCACTGGACCCTCGGAAAATATTTAAGTCAATGCGCGCAAAGACAGTTAGCATTGTTGTAAATGAGATTTTTTTTATTCTGAGGCAGTGAATATACGTCCGTCCACGCCACCACCTCTGGTATATAAGCTTGCATTCCAAACAAGATCTGCATTTCTTCGTATCGATCATTAAGTCTCTGTCTAGCCGAAATAGCAGAGCTGGGTTAACCTGTTGTGGAGCCCTGGGGCAGAGCGCTCCTGATGCTGAAACACAAAGTTAATACTGTATAATGACTGATTAGCCGACTAGTGAACAACATCCATCATTTATTAATCAGTTCTATATCACTGACAGTTTAATAGTCATCATTTTGGTTTTGTATTGTAGGTCGTACAAAATAAATTGACTGTTATGAGATTTAACAAGAATTTTATAAAAGCGTCAGACAGAAATTATGAGTGGCTTAAAAATAAATTAGGAACAGTACACTGTGCATTAGGGCAAGTCCCGTCAACACATCCTGCACGATTGTCCATGAAATGTGTCTGTAATTTCCCTTTACTGCAGGTATATACACTGTAGACAGCAGGCACTTACCAGAATCATAAATGCAACTGCAACATACACAGGGGATCAATTGATTCTCATGAGTCTATAACAGCTATGATACATGATGTGGTATTGTATGAATAAATAATAAATATGTAATAATAAGGCATAAAGTCTGTCCTGCTACAAGATACTGTCAGTGGAGCTCATTCTCCTACCATAGAAGATAGTCGTTTTACAGGCTGATGGCATTTGATGACTGGGATAACTTTATCTATTATCTAACTCTTATTAGGAGGCTTATGGGCTAAACAATCAATTACAGGACATAACTGTGCATTGTAATCTGATGCTGGTATTAATCTTCCTGTGTCTGCTCTCTCTGAGCAACATTTCCAATGCCATTGTGTAATTGTGCTGTAATTGGCCTTATTCCAAAAACAATTTAGAGTTTATTATTAGCAAACCCGATGATGTCGTGGCAACTATGGAAATAGTGATGGGATTTTTATTATCAAACATGTGCAGCCTTTTTGAATAGTCACTGAGAATTTTTCCCTTGTTACTGAACTGAACATAAGTGATAAAACTGTATATTAGCCTCACAGCAAAATACTACTGTATAGTATGTAGTACTATCTAGCCTAATATGCACAGTGTGTAGAATAGAAGTATGACAACTGCGCTAGCAAAAATCTACTGGGGACTGGTTATATTCACAAAGCACAGAGAGCACTGCCCCTGGTGGCCACTGACTCCTTTTTGACTCTTGAATTGTTTAACAGCTAAATTTAATTATATTCCTGGATTTAATTGTTTTATGCCTGTTTGCTGGCAATTAGTCTGCAAAATGTAAATTCAGATGACCATATACTTTTGTCTCATGTTGTGGCCTGACTTTGACCTGATTATTTTGCAGCTAACATTGTTTTGTTTAATTTCATTCTGTGCCTCAAATCTAAAAATGTCTACTCACTAAATCAATGTAAATCATACAGCTGGAACAGTGAAACATGTGTCTTTTCTCAAAAACAATTAGCTAAAATTGGCAACATGAGTTTGTTTTCCAGTTCAATTACCGTACTATACTTGGCTGCACAAACACATATTGATTAATTTCACACAAATAAATTGTAATGTTTTAAATTATTTGAGTGAAATCTAAATTGACAGTACAACCGTGGCTACTTTCATTTATCACTCTACCTCTGATTTGGGATTATAATTCACAAGCGTTTATTCAATGTTTTTAATTATATTCTTTAAAAAATTCTTTAAATAGAGCCATAAATAGGTTAACTCAAGAAACAACAGAATAACGGTGGAGGGCTGTGTGCATTAGGTCCAGCTTGCAAAGTACCTCACTAAGTCTAAGTCGGCACTAATGGAAAAATCTCTTTGGTTTGGGGATTATAGTAAGATAACCATTTGTTTTTTTATCGGTTTATCTGACCTGAAAAGAAGAAATTACTAGTAATAATAATAATAATAAAAATAATAATAAGTAATAGCAATGGGTTGCACTCTCTTACATTTGGATTACAAATCCAGCATAGGTGTTTGGTTTTACTCCTGGTTCTCTCAACGTAAAGATGGTACTGAACTACTACTGAGCAGAGAGCTAAATGTCTCAACTCACTGTGGCACAAGATAAGAGGGAGAATAATTCAACCTTTTATTACATTATAACCCCTACTGATATTGATTTTACTTACATTTTGGGTTGTTATATGGCAGGTGCATGAACAAACATAGAACACAGTTTTGTTTGTGATTAGTGTTTGTGTTGGTTATCATTATCGTGTTTTCTCAATTATTGCCATCACTGCAAAGAAGACTCCTGCTACTAAATTCAATTTAAATAGGCACTTTTAGGAAGGTGACTAGATCATTTGTGCAATCCATCAGCCACATGTCAGCCAGAGCTGATTGTTTTCTGCGTGCACGGACGGTTATTGCTCAGCTATAAAAAACTGAACTGCCTGATGCGAAACACATTTAATGAATGAAAGAATGAGTGGCTAAATGATTGAATCAGTAAATCCCCGTCGTCCTTTATGTGCAGCCCGTCATTCCCTCAGACAGTGGACTCTCGGCCGAGCTGCTCAGTCCCTCTTTATTCCGCCGTGTGCTTCCAGGGAGCTCATTGTGCGGAGTGATCTGATACGGACTACACCCAGCCGCTGCCTCCCTGCCCTGGCTTTCTTTGCTGCCCCAGCCTTGACGTTGGTTAACGTCGAAGTGCGGGTTACATTGGCGACTATAAATTCATCTGCGGGCTTTCTCTCTCCGTTTTGCTGCCTCTGGTTTAAGAGCCACACTTCCGAAGCTGTAGGTATTTTTATATAGCATCTATTTCTTAAATATGTCTTGGCAAAGCTACGTGGAAAACCTGATGGCCGATGGCAGCTGTCAGGATAGCGCCATTGTTGGGTATACGGACGCCAAATATGTTTGGGCAGCACACGCCGGTGGTACCTTCAACAATATCACGGTAAGACGTGCAAATGGGATCATTAGAGGGAAAGTGGGGCTGTGTTGGACAGTGTTGTTGTGAATCACCCACGCAGACGCTCGCCAGACTGAATAGCGCTAAAACCGTTACCTCGCCGGATCTAAATGACTAGCAAGCTAACGGTACCGTGCTAGCTCGGTGGGCTAGTCCATCGGTGGCCTGTCTGGGCTGTTTCCTGCTAAGGAAATGTTGCGGGATTAGACCGCGTGTGGGTCGCTTGGACCACAGAGAGGTGAACCAGTCCGTAGTCGTTCGTGTGCACTGATCAGCATGTCCACACACTGGAAAATTAACCTAACGCTAATTAAAAATGAGCAGGCAGACTGTGTTGGACTTAAGGGTGCGTGCATGCTTTTGCGTGCACGGCTGCTTTGATTAGCTATAGTTAAGCTGCCGCCGTACCGGCTACCGGTGGTCAACAAGGCTAACACTGACTGACATTTGGCGTTTAACCAACCGTGAACGCACCTTATTCTCAAAGCAAGCAACCTAGGTGCATATTAATCTGAATGCTGATGATCATGACAACGCATGTGTTTGTCTTTTTTTCCCCTCTCATTCATTCAGTAGGGTCGCATGAGAACTAACTGTGCAGAGATGTCACTTTACTTCCGCTGCTCACTGCAGGCAAAGGTTGCCAGCTTTTATTTTTGCATGAGACGGGATGTTAGGTTTCCAGAAAGCGTGGTGCTACTGAGAATTCATCTGCAGGTTTCCAAGTTCACAAACCTGCTCCCTGATTTGTAAGATTCACTGCAGAACCAGAATAAGTTATATTCAGTTTGCTGACAAATGGCAAAGCCTCATGTTTGATAAGCTGGAACCAGCAGATGTATTTATGGGTGGATTTATTGATGAATGATTTGAAGCCTTAATTTTGTTTATTCAATCAGCTGATCATTGTTATGATTAAGTATTAGGTTAGGTAAAATTACATTTTGTTTTGTCATATGTCTAGTAATTAATAATCTCTTGTTTGTCCAAAACTTGCTCACATTAATTAGGTGGCAAATTCTCACATTTCAGAAACTGGAACTGGAAAATAAAGAACATGTCTGTCATGTCTAAATGACAGGAGATGGATTCCCACAAAAGTCCAGGCAGGCTATCCTATTATCGCAGAATAAATAAATAAATAAGCCTTTGTCATTACATAGCATGACTGTCTATTGCTGTCCTTGTGAAGCCACTATATAATAATAATAAAGGCCATTTTACTTGTATACTTTAGCAGAGTTTGAGTTTTTGGGGAATTCATGTCCATTCTTAGACATAACTTCTAAACTTGTTGATATTGAAACATTTATTTTTTGTCATATTGGTTGCATTTTTTGATATGTCTGACATTGCCCAAATCCTGTGTTTTGTTTTACTAGTCTCAAGAAATAGATGTCCTTATCGGTAAGGACAGGGAGACCTTTTACACCAGTGGTCTCACTCTGGGCTCAAAGAAGTGTTCTGTCCTCAGAGACAGCCTCCAGGATGACGGGGACTGGACAATGGACATAAGGACAAAGAGCCAAGGAGGAGAACCTACATATAATATCTCTGTGGGAAGAGCTGGAAAAGGTAAAGGTTTAGTTTCAAAACAGTTCATTGCATTATAGTTAATAAAATACAGTCTTAAGGGGTTAAGATGCCATATTGTTTTTTTGGGATTTGAGTGACTTGAGAGAGTGTAGACTGAAATTAATGGGCCTTTTCTTACCAAATTGACAACACAGGATTATTTCCACTAAAGTGAATTTTGAAGTTTCAGTAAACACAACAAATACTATGCTTTTGACCCTTATTGCGGGACTCCGTAATATCTGTTACATGTAAAGAACAGTCATCTGTAAAATATGACATTGCCACAAGGGCAACAACTAACAGTTATTTTATTCACTTATCAGTATGCCTTACGTCTCAAAAGCTACAACATGCAAATGTTTTAATTTGTACTCGAAAAATTCTAATACAATTAAGCGATTATCAATGTGGTTTTGGGGGGAAACTGAAACAGGCAATTGTTAGCAAATTAATCTACATCTTATTTGATAATTGAATAATTGTGAACCTGGGCGAGTTACATGATGACATGGTGCTTTCATGCAAAGCATACAGATGCACATATGTCCAATACATTGATTGTATGGTGTTATTTTTAATCTATCTTAACCTTGTGCAAGCCAAAGTTTGCCCTCTCCACTCTGTTTGCCTTTGTGGTCCTCAGTGTCTGAAGTTGCTCCAGTGTTTCTCACATACTGGTAATCTGTTGGGCAGCAAATTCCAACATTTAAAATTTTTGAGATTTAACTACAACATATTGTATTCACTAGCTATTTTAGTATATACAGTTGTCTGCTTTCACAACTTGGGTGTGTTTTTAAATTAATGTTCTCTTCAGTCTGAGGAATAAAATAAAATACCCAAGTTTTGTGACAAACTTTATGTGGAAAACACTGATTGCAATCTAAGTCTTCAAAGTCTGTTTTTCCTTATTTTCCCCAACACTTCTCCTCGTTATCTTTTTCAGTGTTTTCCACCTGTAGCTCTCCTTCTCTGCATGTTGGACTTGATGCTGTACATACGTCTTCACATACAGTATAGCTGAATAGAGGATTGAGATCACTTTAGTCTTGCATACCTCCTTATAGTCATGATTCTTCAGAATAAGTCAGTCCCAGTTTTAATGCTTTGCAAACTCTACTGAGTTGTTAGTGTCTAGTTACAGCTTATACATTCTCACAAAAAGATACCGTTAATACTTAGTTTATTGAACATCCTTGCAGATCAGACTTTTCGTGACAATATTATTACTATCTTTTTATTTTTTCAATGCCTTTCCTTACCTTTTTTTTTTTAAATTTTTTTTAACTTTTCTTAACTTTCCCTTTTCTATCTCTTTCTCTTTCAGTTTTGGTTCTTGTAATGGGCAAAGAAGGGGTCCATGGAGGCGGATTGAATAAGAAGGCATACTCAATGGCAAAATACTTGAGGGATTCAGGCTTTTAATGTTTTCAAGCTCACTTAGATAAAATTGAGGGACAAAAAGAAGAGAAAAGAAATATTGCTGTTAAGATTTCTCCTGCAAGCAGTAAAAATGTATTGGAAACTTTTAATAGCAATGAAGAGTGGTAAGATGCTGTGTCACCTTTGTTCCCTCCCTTCATCCTGTAGGGAGGGGAGACTCTTCAAATTTGCTCATTTCTCTTTTTTTTCCTTGTGTGCTCCAGTAATGGTTTTAGTCATGGGAAAGGAGGCGGTCCATGGTGGAAATCTTAACAAGAAAGCACATGCAATGGCTGAGTACCTGAGGAGGTCTGGATATTAAGCAGCCTCGTCACCCATCCATCAACTTAGCAGCTCACTCCCACTTACTGCATTGTTTTTACACTACTTCCAGGATTAGATGGCATATAATGTTACTTCCTCCCCAGTCTACTTTTATATACAGTCTTTTGTTTGCTTACCACCCTGCTCTTTTTTTAAAAATAAAAAACAAAAACAAAAAACATACAACTTTCCCACTGTAACATTGTACTTCTCCTGTTTTTGGCACTACAGTAATGGCATGTTCTTTTAAATGTTTATTAACCAAAAGAGTGTGCAAAAAATGATCACAAAGTGTAATAAAAGTATTAAACAAACTTGGACTTGCCTTCACTTAGAAGCTGGTAAATGTTCCAAGGGAAGTACATATGTAATGGTGGAGACAGTTTGCATAATTGTATTTTTTTTTTTTTTTTTAACAATTAAAAGATGCCAGGTTCACTTTTATTTTCATCAGCATGTGGGCATTTAAAAGTTGCATGCATATACCCTGTTTAGCATACAGAACGCAGCCCTATTTCCTCTCTGTCCTAGCGTATATTCCAGCCAAAACCATCTTCTTACCTGCCGCCATCTTCAAGTCTTCATAAGCTCTGTTAAAGAAATGACAGGTTTCCTGTATGTGTCCATCGTTTCGCCACCATCAAGCACACCTTCTTTTACCCTCCATCACATGCTTTTGCTGTTGTACCTGAATGTGATCTTAAAAGTTAATGATGTGGTGTTGGGCTGTTGTTTGAGTGTAGTGTAAGGTCAGCATAGCTGAGGTTTCAACATATTGTCATGATACTTCACCTCATCCTGGAGTCTCAGTGGACATTCCACCTCTGACAGCTCAGATGTCTAAGTCAGCTCCTGCTATCTGTAAATTTAGCTGTAAATCACTACATACTCATTATGTGACGTTTCCCCCTGGCCCTTTGGACCAATTGTCAGTATAAGAGGGTTATCAGAATTACTTCAGCTGATTCTGATGGATAGTCGTCATCACCTGTTGACTGTAAATCATAAAGACAACTTCAGATGACTGTAAAACATTAACTGTTTCTTTAGACTTCAACACTAAACTTTTCATCACTAACTGATTTGTTGCTAATGTCATGTCCATTAACTAATGAGAAGGCAATGTCATTTTACTACAGTATGAATGCATTTTGACTGTAAACCCAGGTTGTTGGGCTCCAACACTTGGAATTATTTGCCTTGTGCTTTAGTCATCAAAGGTGTATTCACAAATTGTCATAGTAAGGTACTTAGAAGTATATTTAAAAGAAAAAATGATGCTGTGTACACTAAACATTGAAAATGGTGTTGGTTGGAATAAGAACATTTGTAAGTTGTCTTGTGAAAATTTTCTGAGAATAACTGTGTATTCTGTGCCATAAAGCCGATCTGATCTGTTGCTTCTACGAGTCGGATTTTTAACTGCTGCCCCAGCAAAAAGTAACTTTTAATGGCACCTTCCAAAGGGATATTTTGGCATCAGCAATGTTCAAACTTTGTGGAATATGTACAAAATTAAACGACGAATATGAAAATACATTTGCATTTTTTGAGTTGGAAATTTATTCTGCCACAAGAAAATCTGTTTCAAATGCCATGAATTGATGTGACATCTTGTTTACAGACAGATCAAATAAAAGTTATTCCAACCAGAGTTAAAGCCAGTTTGTCTTGTTTCCTTTTCCTTGTATGTAGACTTATTAAAGTTTAATACAGGTATTCACAGATTTATTTGTATTAATTCTGAACCACATTAGCAGCAGTGGATATGGATGTGTTGGGGAATTGGTGTTGATTCTTTTACAATCAGAAGCATTATTATAAAGAAATGTTAGAAACCATATACGTAATGTTAATATTTGGGGATTATTCAAACCAAACAGTTCACTCTATTTCTGAGACTGGATATTATTTAAGACATCATATACAGTAACAAGACGGAGTAGTGATACTGTCATGAAAGGTGATCTGACCTTCAACCAAATGTATCAACAAATACATAATTTTAAAAACACAATTTAAAAAAAAAAACACAATTTCATAAAACACTTGTGATCCTGCATGTCCTTATTGAACACACTTATTAAAGGCTGACACCCTGACGTCATCCTGTAGGATACACTAATAAACCTGGGAAGTCAAATAACATATGTAAACATATGATGTATAAGTTCTTTCTCCACTCTAGAAGTATGACATGAAGTCGGGTGCTGCCTTCAGGGCTGTGTCCTAATCACACTATTGGCAGCAGCTGCTGTCTTCAGGACTTTGATTAGCACCTGAACTGACGCGTTCGGCTCTTTGAGTTTGCGGCAAACTGCGTGTCTGCGCTGCACTTTGTCTCTGTTCCAATGGCGTGTAGCGAGAGCGGGGCTCGCCCGTTTTTACTGTGTCTAGGAGTTTTACTGGTCGGTAGCCCGTTTTGCCATTGCGCCAGCCTGACGAGGCTGAAAGCTCTGGATACAATCCGAGAAGGTTCGACGCTTAACGAAGGTCAAACTACAGGAAGCGGTCTGCGCCATGGTCGACTCCTAGTTGGGCGAAGTTCTCTGCAAGGTGCTAAACTCAAAGGAACCAAGACCACAGATCACCTCCTGGATGTTGACTCAGATTACCAAGCTGACATGGGTGTGTGTGAGGTTGAGTTCTTAATTGGGATTTAAAAGCCATTGATGATTTCGAGTGTGTGCAGTATTGTTGAAATGGTTCAAACGAAGGCCTTGAACTGAGGGTGTGTTTCTGACCTGCAGCGTGGGGTGATGAGCACTCGAGGCTGAGCCCAGACAGTGCAGCAGTGCAACGACTTCTTAACATGCAGCCAAAAGTTGAATGCACAGGAGACTCCATGCAACTTCAAGTGAGCAACGCTGCTTCTTCACCAGGCTCCCTCTTCTTTGTGGACAGGGGTAAGTTTTCTGTTTCCAGAGGAGAATGTACTGATATCATAGTATTGATATGAACAGCTGTTTCATTTAAAAAAAAAAAAAGGGGGGGGGGGGGGGGGGTGAATGATATAACATTGTTGGTTTGATCTCTCAGGACTTCGCCTGTCTCCTCTGCCTCTGTCCAAATTGCCACTAAGCTGTGGTTACACCATCAGGTCAACACAGAGAGATCTGGTCTTAGTTGCACCTTATGATGGCTGCTTTGTTGCTCTCGAGGTGGGATGCACTGTTTTACTGAACACATAGAATCAATCCATTTATTTGTACACTTATTATTATTATTATTATTATTATTATTATTATTATTATTATTATTATTATTATTATTGTTGTTGTTATTTTATTTATTTTTGGTTGGTTTCAGGAGGACTGTTATGTTCTGCCACTGCGATGGTTGGGGTTACCAGTAAAAATGTCATGCCCTTCAATGAGACGGTCTTCAACTAACCCTCCAATGGTCACCTGTCACGCTGAGGGCATGGTTGTGAAAACAGAATGGATGGTCTCTGCTGCAAAAATTAATGTAAAATGTAAGTCATACTTGTGTTTTTTGGCTATTCTGTCAGCATTGGGTGAAACTCTTGTTTGAAACTCATAAGCACAGCAATCTCCAAGCAAAATGATTCTTTGGATACAGTGTTAAGTTGTTCTGGAACCCATTAATGTATGTCTACAGTCTTTAAAACTCATGCTCGTTTAATTTCCATTTAGGCTTAAAAGAAATGGTAGTTGTCATTTGAAGTGATACAACAGTAACATGATGTACTTTACTACAGTGAGAGGAAGCTGGGAGCCACTGATGAAGGCCTCAGCCAGCTGTGGGTTCAGTGTAGTTGTACATCCTGAAGGTGTGGTCATCTCTGTTCACTATGCACCCTGCCTGGAGAAAAAGGTACAGTACAAATTACCTTATTACAATACCCCCCCCCCCCCCCCCACCCACACACACACACCTTAACACAACTATGAACCCTTTCTCTTCCAGGATGGAATGTACACTCTTGAACTGACTGGAGATGGGGAAGCTAAAATTTCCTGTCCATCACTGTCACCAGCTCAACCTGAATCCACACAAAGCCCAGCTCCCAAACCACAAGATCCTTATCAAACTCCAAAACCTCGACCATCTGCCATTCCTCAGGCTCCAGGTTTGCCTCTGACTCCAGACACATCCAAAGGCAAACCAGATCAGAGACCAAAGGTTATCCCCCAACCCCAGTTACCTTACCCTTATTTGTACCCTTACCATGCAATGACGGAAACTAAACCTACAACCATAGTACAACCAATTTCAACAACATCTTCAGTTATCAAAACTACTACAGCCCCAACACAACCTTACTACCCTTTTTTATTTTATGCTCAAACGCCCCCGCCTGTAGCACTCTCTACACAGCCACCAGTAGCTAAACCACCTGTGGAACAACCTGCAAAGCCCTCTTATCCATTTGTTTTTTACCCTCAGCCCCCAGCATTGGTAAAGCAACCTCTTGAAAAGCCTGTACCACCAAAGCCCCCATCTCCTAAAAAGCCAGACAGACATATACACCCTCCATTCTACCCAGGTCCATTTTACCATGGTTTTTCCTCTTACGATCGTTATCAGATGCCCATGCCACTCAAACAGCAAACCTTTACACCAGCACCACAGAGCCAGGCTTCACCACAACCTGGAGGCCCCAAACATCCCTCTGCTTACGTGCAGCTATCGCAAAGGGTCACCACTCCACCCAGTGATGCAAAAACCACAGGATCTTCCGTTGCACAAACTACTAATGGTGGTATAGTCCCCCCTGGCTTTCCACAGATGCCCCCTACGCCCTGCCCTCAAGTTTGTCCATCTGGATTTTCCAATTGCTGTCCACAAATAGCCTTTCATCAATATCTCCATATTGTTCCAGCCAGCTTTGGTAGTAAACATACTGGGTTTGGGAACAGCTTGGGCTCTGCTCACCTTCCTCAAAACCCAACTGAACCAATGACGACGCAAGCACCCACAACTTCCACGTCTGCACCCATGTCACTGCAGGCTCAAGCCCACGGAAATGAATATCAGTATCTCCAGCCACCAGATGGCACCAATGCTGCACAACACAGAATTATTCCCAGCATGCCTGCAAATCCTGAAGTACCAGTGAACCCTTATGTCGATGATTCATTATATTCTGATTGGTTGTATCCAGCACAAAATGAGGAGCTGTTGCATTTACCACACAACCAGTTCCCCAGTCCCTCCAATGTGCTCTTGAAACCTCGGGCTTCAGGTGGTGATCTATTAAATCAGATGGGGCAAGTTGACCCATATAATGTACAGCCCCAAACATGGAGAAATGGCAATAAGTCACCTGGAAATACAAATAATCCCACTGGGACTTTCATGTCTTACATTGAACAAAATCAACAGCAGCCATCTGAACTGGGTCATTTTCAGGACCCATACTACATGGCTCAAGGAGTGCACGCTCCTACTTATGAAAAGTCAGCAGACCCTAACTCGGTACATGCACAGCCATCTACGAACGCTTCAAATGAATACACTGAACATGATCCGACCATGAACTCTCTTTCTGAACCAAAGACCTATGTGTTGCTACAACAAGGCCCACCAGGCAGAGAACACAATAATTGGAATGAATTTCCACTTCCCTTCAGGGACTTTGTTCATGTTTCAAACCCACTGGAACAAAATCTTGCAAAACATCACAATAATATACCGAGTTCGACGCAGAAACAAAACCAACAGCCCAAGTGGCTACGGCATGGTATGGCCAGTCCCTTAATTCGGAATGTCAACAACATGCCAGGATATGGTGACAATTTAGGTTTGCCGTTTATTGGTCCTGCTTCAGATGGCTCTGATTTTTTGCCTCTGCCCCAAGAGCCCTCTACTAATGTAGCACATGCAAAACCTCAATTCCCTGAGTCACTCAAAGACTTGTGGAAACCCGTGACACCTCCTAGCTCCAATGGAGAGATTCCACCTTATATTTCTGGACATTTCAACCATGGAGTTTTGCAGCAAGTAAAAGGTATGTTGTCAGTGTGATTTTAAAACTTCTGAACTTTATTTTTTATTTTTTGTATTGATATGCTTGTCACCTACAGGTCTAAACCAGCTCTTCCAGAGAGGAAATGGAAATCAGAAGCAGAAATGATTTTTCTCAAATTTGAATTAAAACATTTAAACACACCAGAGCTTGTTCTTTATGGTTCTTTTCTCTCTCTCTCTCTCTCCCCCTTCCTCCTGTGTTGCCGGTAAACAATTCATGAAAGTTGGAGAAAGTGAACATTACTGTTGTCTCCTGGAAGTTGGTTTACTCGGTACACGTTGGTACATTCTTTGTAGAACCAGAAGGTGCATTGCCCTTGTTGAACTTGTTGGTCTTGCTTAATTGGCCTCACTGTGAACTGGTGCTTACTGAACATTGACTTATTAATGTAAATAGTCATACAGGATGTACCCATTCATCAACAATGGCCCCAGACTGTGAGTGCCACCACAAAATCTTTCCTATTGATTTCCTTAGGAAGTTCAACATGTATTTATGTAGCTTAAAGTGTTTTTCTTTTTCCTTTTAGGACTTTTTTACTCTATTCTTGCAAAGTTCTAATTAAATATTTGATTTGTTTTGCTAAACTGCTTCAGTATCTGACCTTTTCTATCCTAAAAGAACTTTCACAAAACATCTGTGTTTGAAATGTGGACAGTATGCTTTATTTAATTTTCTGTGGCTGTAATGTCAGTGGGTACACAAGAATGTCATTGGCGTGAGTCAACAAGCTAAGCAAACAGCCCTGTTTTGCAATAAATTTGGCACGAATGATTAAATACATTGTGGATGAGGTTGTTCAGAGTTTTATATAGGGAGGTTATCAGTTTATTTATGTCTAAGCCTATAAAAGGCAATTCTTTTTTGATTACTACATATACAAAAGTATTTTCAGTTTATTAAATGATGAATGATGGCCACAGAGAACATGCTTGGATTTATAGATATGATTTATTCAGCAGCATTAAATGCATATCTTTATCCATTTTACAGAAATTTCAAATGTTGTCTTGCAATGTATGTGGTTCAACAGTTTGACACAAGAGGTTATGTACTGGTGTTACATCTGCCTACCACAATACACGTATGTGTATCAGTTCATGTTACTCTAGCACCAAGGTAGTTTAAAGAAGCAAATATAGTCTGTGGGAGCTGTTCACTCAGAAGTATCTGACCCTTCCTGGGCATGGTGGCAAAAGATGAACAGGGCCTAGTGGAGCTGTGGGATTGTCAACTAGTGGAACTACAGGTGCAGCAGGTACATCTCTCTTAAACCTAAAATGTACAGAGTGCTCTATACTTTGTGGGGAATCCAAGGCCACTATAGGATCAGCAGCGGGAGCGGGATCAGCAGCGGGAGCGGGATCAGCAGCTGGAGCAGGATCAGCAGCTGGAGCGGGATCTGCAGCAGCTGCACCAGTATCAACCACTGCAGGGGCAACAGGTACAATTTCTGCTGACTCTGCTGATTCTGCAGACAGAAGGTTGCTCAGATGAGGGTTATGATGAGCTGTCAGTTTATGGTGTCTTAGACCATGCTTGTGTGTCTGGCTGTCTCCATGGACGTGGACCACTGGTGGTACGGCAGGAGCTGCAGGTACAGTATTGTTGGCATCCACAATAGGCATCTGAAAAATTGTATGAATCAGCAGAGGCTTGGAAATAATATCCGTATAAATGAAGAATGGTAAAGTTTGTGACTCAGTACTAAACGTAATATTTACCAAAGTGGAAAACATCTTGCAGTCCACTGTGTGGACAGTGTTTACTCCACTGGCAGTACAAAGTCCTCGCTCCTGATAGAGAGAAGAAAAAACATGATTTTTTTTCTCCTAATATTTGGTCATGTTGAACTTTTTAGTGGGCTGTGCTGAACACATTTAACATTTGCTTCACTTCTTACATCAGCTTATCAGCAGAGTTAAATTAAGTTTAAAAATTATGTTTACATTAAGTATCATACCAATAATAATTTTTGAGAACAGCTAATAAAATGTGTTGTTCTTGGGGAGAACTAAACTGGTGTTTTCTGTACTCACAGCCAGGGGGTCATTCAGAGGTTCGCAGACATCATTAGTACAGTTGGCCGCAACTACGACATATTCTGCTAAATATCGTGCCCCACCAGACACAATCTGCAACAAGGAAACACTGATGTACTGACAGACACAGGTGCATTCATTCTTGTGAAAATGTTTGGTGAGATTATGTATAAATCCACCTGTGATGACATCCTTCCAACTTCCACAATAATGTAGGATTTCGCAGTAATATTTTGGAAAGTTGTCAGAGACGCTTGGACAAAGTTCAGCGCTGTAGTGTCGTTTAAGGGAAGGAGGGTGTAACAGCCCACACACAAGTCTTCTCTTGATTCTATATTTCATGAAACAAAAAGACACACACAGGTGTTTTTGTGTAGTGTGACACTTTAGACTTCACCATTAGTTTTTGTGATCACATGGTTATATCTATGGAGCGTAATCTAAAAGTGTTACCCTCAGTTTTACACTTGAATGCGGTGACAGTCAGAGCTCCGCCAACCTTCTTCAGCACCACATCGCAGTCTCCTTCCACTGCCTGAGAGGAGATAAAGAATCAGTCCAATCTTTTCTTATTATTTTATATTTTAATCACCTTTACACTTGGTTGAATTCCTGCTATTCAAGTTTGAGAGTGTGCAAGTCTCACTGTGAAATGTTTGGGTCTGACGGTGCAGTTGGCAAGAGGTGTGGGATCTAGTGCATGACAGTTTGTCTCCAGCAGGTCAACTTCCAGAACGTATGTGTTGTCTCCATTAGGCTGAGAAGAGAAACAACAAGACATTATTTTACATTTATTTAATAAATCTAATCAGACAAGTGCTCTAAAGTAAAATGTTCTGAAGTCACATTTGACCGGGTTGTCTGTTGTATATTGGTGCTGACATGTTGATTATTAACTCTTTCTGACCGCTCAGGAATATACACAGATCGTATTTGAATTTGGGTGTCAGGAGGATAAAAAATCATAAAGAGCAGATTGGAAATACAGAAAGATTCTGTTGTTCTTTCTGATATTTTGAACATCTCCTAGGCATTTTGTTACATTTTCTAGTGTTGTCCTTTTTACATGTTTTAAATACATTTGGACAGGTGTATTGCATATGCTGTCCCTATGTCAGTAGATTTTCACTTGTAACTACGCAGCGTCTTTGCTGACTTACCTCACTGTAGACCTTGATGTCCTCGATCCTGTTGAGTTCATACTTGTACCCATGAGTGTGCTGGGCATTTAGGTAATCTCTAGCCACCAGAGCAGCCTCCTCTGCTTCAGGGGAATCACAGAGGGGCCGTTGCACATTGACCTGAGCCCATACCCCTACCAGAAGTCCCAGAACCACACTGATGCTCAGGATTTTCATTTCTGTGAACGATACAAGCGGTTTTCAGAAGAGTCAAGAAGAGTGTGCAAGCAGCAGATGAGCCTCGAGTGTAATATATATGCTGTACTTTAAACAGGCAACAAGAGCCAAATTAAACATCATGAACATCCCTGCTGACTCTTGCGTCACACTTGGGTCATACTCTGCTTCAGGACTGCTGCCAAAACAAATAGAAGTTGACAAAGCCTGGCATGTGAGTTTAAATCAGTTATACTTCACTGTGTTTTTGTGGTGTGACATCAGTAAACATCTAATAAATTGCTCTGACTTTATAGCTGTCCCCAAATCTGACATGGTATTTTGAATTAAATGTCGAACAAAGTGTGTGAAGGGCCAGATGTACAAATGGTCATGTTGTGCAACCAGCTGTCAAAGAGGATGTTTGCGAACGGGGGGCATAGTTGAGGGACACAGATGCTCATTGCTGCCGCCCACATACATTATTTGCTCTGCATTTGGCCATCTGCACAAAACACTAGTGTCGCTCCAGGTCACGATCAGACTGCAGAGACACTGATGAGAGAATAAGAGTATTAATGTTGCATGGTTATGCAGAGATTTAAAAAAATCATAAATTAAAGATGAACAAGAAATAGTGAAATTCCATTTATTTGCAAGAGCAATATGAAGTGACAGCTGTTTCTCTGCCTCCACATTAAGTTTGTGAGTTCTGCATATTCAATATTAAATTAATTATATTAGGAAAATAGATAAAAAAAAAATAGATGAATGTAAAAATTTAAAATTGACATTGTTATTGTTATACTGAAGTGATATGGCGAAGAATAATTTCTCTCAGAAGACACTGGAGCACATTTATATTTCTATGACTTTTGACAAATAATGATGTAAAAAAAAAAATCTTCGTTAGTTAAAACCTCATTGGTCAGCGCCGTGGTGACGCAATTTTTACGCGACTGTTTCGATGTTCATGATGCTAAGTGTCCTGCAGATTGAGAGGGTCGCACAGCTAAACTTCAGATTAAAAAGTACATTCATTGTCTGATAGGTAGACATGATAGACTGTTCTGAGACAAGAGCTCATTCCGCTCCGAGCTTTCAATGAGGCAAACGAAGCAGCGACGGTAAGGCAGAGGTGAATGGCTGCGAGTTCACCGCTCGTTACCCCCCAGCTGTTGTGTCAGTAAATGTAGCTACGGTAGCTAGTTTAGCAAGGATCCCGGCTTGGAAACACGTGTCAAGAAGATATGAAGCGAGTCTGAACAAAATCATCTGTTGGAAATCAAATATTAGTCATAATGTGTTCATCTATTTGGACACAGAGTGCACCTGTTTAGCTTAGGTTTAGAAAATGCATTTAATTTTCTTCAGATCTTACAGCTACGGGATTTCACTGAAAACATTTGGGAAAATAGTTATTGATAAGCCAGTCAACGTGTGCACAGCACCTACTTATTTACTGAACTATATATGGTATTTACTGTGCAACAGAAAAACTCCTGCGTTTAAATGATTTAATTATGATTTGATATGTTTTTTAACAAGATCATTTTGTGCTAATATAATATATGGAGCACTGTAGAAAGGTTTAAGTCAGTAAAAGTAAGGGAAGGTAAAGATAATGCATATTATAATAATGAATAATATTTACTTATCAATTTCTGTTACATAAACAGTAAACAGCATGCAATAAACAGAAAGTTTACTGCACACTGCTCACTATCCCATCTATAGCATTTAAGCATAACATTGAAGGCTGGTCAAAATTCACATAAGAAACAATCCTACTAATTTAGTGAAACATGATGTAACATGATTATGTGGCTTAACAATGTGTAAAATCACTGCAGATATAGTAACACATTCATTAGGTGAGTTGTGCGTTACTCTACCATGGAAGATACCAGAGCTGTTAGCAAATATAAGGCCAACTGAGTAAGCTATGAAAATCCTGCAGCAACCCTGGTATTCGCTTTTCCTCTAAAAGTCTACACTGGGTCAGCCGGTGGCATATTGTTTACTCTGATCTGTCTCTCCCAGATGCAACAAACTCAGAGCCGTCGGAGCAAAGTGAAGTACCTGAAGAGGAGAAAGGAATTCATGGGTTCTATTAAGAGAGTTTCTCATCTCTCCAGGAAAGCTAAGAGACGCCTGTATTGTAAATTACAACTTTGGATGTGGAGGAAGCGGCGGGAGAAATGCTGTTTTGGGATATTTCGAACCAAGAGACAAGCTTGTAGGTTCAGGTCCGGTTCTGGACACTGCCTCAGTGCAAAGACACACTCGCAGAAAAATAAAAGGAGATGTCCATTGCAACACACAATAAACCACACAACATCAGCAGTTGTGGCACTACGTGGGTGTGATACTGAAGATTCAGAGAACAGAATCACAGAGCAGAATTGCCTGCTGAAGGCATGTGAATCTGAAAGTGAGCCAGAAGTGTTCATTGCTTCCAGCCACTTGCAGAACCATGTTATGGACACAGATGTTACTGCAGTGACCATAAGTCCAACTGTGCTAACAGCTACAGTGTTGCCTCAAAGAACAGAAACTTTTGTACAATGTTGTGAAATTACAGATGCTTCTGAACATTCTCAGACTGTGACAGACGGTGATGCATGTGGGAGCATTAATCCTTTTAAAATCCCAACAAAAGTGACCCCACCTCAGGGGCTTCAAGTCGAAAGCCCATCAGGACAACACACGGTCAATCCAGGTCAGGACCAGGATCCAAACATAGACGCTGAGGAGAGAATTGCCAGTAAAAATGCTCGTCAAGCTGATGTCAGCTTAGCAGATCTGTCTAAGGGCATCCACGGTATGTACACGCTCATCTTTTTGTATCAATCTTTTGTTTTAAATTGGATTATTTACAGCTGTTTTTTTAATCTTTGTCCAGAATTCCTTGATGAATTCTTCAGAATGTATGGAAGTCTCATCCCGCTACAAAGGAGCGATGTGTTGAGCCATCTGAAGAGGAGGTTTAACACTGATTTCACTGACATGTAAGTCATTATTAATCTTTCCAACATTGATTGGAATTGAATGGTGAGCAGTATGTGCAATTTTTTTCCCCAAACAAATTGTGTTACATTTTCTCATCAATGCAGGAAGAATGTGATCATCTCAGCGGTTGCTAAATACCAAACTGTGATCATTCAGAAACCTGTTCCCTTCTTCCAAGTGGTGTACAAGAAACACACACTGACACTGGATGATTTGTCGACACTGGCAGATCAGAACTGGCTCAACGACCAGGTTACTATCTGTAACACATCAAAATATATTTCATGTGGAAGTGGGAATAGAACCCTAAATAAAACCTTCATGTTTATGCTGAATGTAACTGGTGTGTGTTTTTTATTTTGTTTTTTTGTTTTTACTTTAGGTCATGAACATGTATGGAGAATTAATAATGGAATCTGCTCATCAGGAGGTAATCCAATCCCATGTAAATAGCTTTATGATGCTAGATAGGTTTGTATTCCTATTATGATTATAATAATAATTAAAGGAGTAATTAAAGGAATAGTTCAGCATTTTCAGTTTACTCTCTTGCAAAGAATAAAGTGGGAAGACTGATACCACTCTCATACCTGTACATCAAAGCTATAGCAACTGCAGTTAGCCACATTTAACTTAGCTTAGCAGAAAGTCTATCTAAAGACTATCGTGCCTGTGTCCAAAGAAACTCAGATTACCAGCACTTGTCACACTCAGTAAATACAATTTGTTTTTAATGTTGTAATTCTGTAACTCTTGTCTCCTCTCCTAGGTCCATTTTCTCAACAGCTTCTTCCACCGGCAGCTCATGACCAAAGGATATGATGGTGTTAAGAGGTGGACAAAGCAGGTCAGTTGGGTCTAATGTGGAACTAATGTGATATTTTCTGCATGGATTTGTGATTTAAGCCCATCTCTTTTGCACAGGTGGACTTGTTTTCTAAGAGTTTGCTCTTGGTGCCCGTCCACCTAGAGGTTCACTGGTGTCTGGTCACTGCTGACTTTGTCAAAAAGAGGATCTGCCTGTATGACTCTCAAGGGAACGCACTCCAGAAGGTTGCAAGGGTAAAAACAGATGAATGTATTTTGATGCTCTTTTTAGCATTATATACAAATATTTCATTTGCTTTTCTTGAAGTGACCACAAGTCTTCATCTGTCTTTCTTTATGCTTTGCTGACAATAGAACATCCTGAAATACTTGATGGCAGAAGCAAAGGAGAAGCAGCAAACAACTTTTGAAAATGGTTGGACAGTATCGTACGACGAGGTATATTGCCGCTGATGTTTTGTTTATAAATGACAAATGCTGATCTGCTCTTCAAATATGGTTTCATGAATTCAGGGCTAGAAGGCAAAAATAGTCCTTCTTATCATCATCCAGCTTATGTGGTCCATGCAGTTTGTTTATTTGTTAATCCTGAATTATAACATGTAGGAAGGTGAGGTAGGTGTGCGTTTGTTCTGCATGTGATCTGTTTCACACTGAGCTCCACAGTGTGTCCCACTAATATGAGTGCAAAATTTGTGGGGGTTCCTATTGATGTGCCGACATGAGACTTTAAGTGATAATCATAAGCCTGTTATGAAAATAAAATCTTAAAAAGGGACTTTAATTGTAAAAATGAGCTCTGCCATTAATAAGCTTTAATGTGTTTTTAGTTCTTCATGATGTCTTGTCTCCCCCTGCTGTCCTTCACAGAAAATCCCACAACAGACAAATGAAAACGACTGTGGAGTGTTTGTCTTGGAGGTACTATCATGCTTTTTCCGTTTCACATGCACAACATGAAAAACTTTTGTGTCTGACTTGTTTCAACGCGTCATCACTCTGTGTTGTTTTCCTTTTTCAGTATTCCAGATGCCTTGCTCTTTCAAAACCTCTGCAGTTTTCACAGAAGGACATACCAAAGATACGTAAGAGGATCTACAAAGAGCTCTGTGAGTGTAAGCTCCAGGAGGAGGGCTGATTTATTGCTGCTTCAGATTCAGGCGTGAGCTCGCTTGTCCTCACTCTGTGATCGTTACAGCACTGTGAATGCATATGGCCAACCCCAGTAAGAGAGCATTAGCCTCGTGTCAGGTGCACTGCTAAATTACTGTATTTATATGATGCATATATTTAATCAGGCATGTTATTTAAAAAAAAAAAAAAAAAGTCTTACTGTTTTTGGAGTTTACAGACTTACAGTGCACCAACAGAGCCTTACTGAATGAACTGCCTGTTGAGATGGATCTGTTCTGTCATAATACATGTCTGTGTGTAGGTGTTACTTATTTACTGTTAAATGAACTTTACACCTCATTTGCACATTTTTTTTAAAAGGCTAAAAATTTGCATTCTCAACTTGTGGTTAGGACATACAGTATGTTTGTGTCACAATTTACACGTTAGCGTCAGATGGCTGTACAAAAACAAAGTGTGTATTTGGTTTGTAAGTTGTTGAAATGGAATAATTATTAATTTTGTTTGTTGCGTACTAGAAAATGTATATGAAGGTTTAAATAAAAGCAGACACTTTTGTAATATTTCACAAACTTTATTTTATGTTTTCATAGTACATATCGGGTGCTGCACGCACTGCATGCAGAATATCCCTTCAGCAATTTATTTTTGGCTATATACATATTATATTCAAAAACACACAACTTCCTAACTCTGGACATGTATTTTACGAATCTCCTGAATATTATAACTGCATGTGAGTGTGTTCCTGAACAATTACACACTTTTTACACAAAAAGTGGACATTTTAAGGCACAAAAACTCTCTAGCTTGTTGTCCCTGATAAATGAAAATATTCCTTACCACATAAATCTCTTCACAGTAGATACATTTCTAATGTATGTACGTGTATATTAATTGACTCGACTATTCCTTGTCTCTTATGTTTTTTTTTAACTTTATCTCACTCTTTTATAAAGCTGAGATGACAAAATGTTCCTGGGTATAAGTTAATTCAAAGGATAAGGTGATCACAACATCTTTTTATGTTGCGGAGTGCACTGGGGAATAATACAGCCGTCACAAGAGGCCACAAAAGAGAATCCATTATCTTACAGTACATAAGTTTTAGCTACTACATTAGTTAAATGTGTTGAGGACACCAGTGACCGCAAGGTGGGCTCTAATCATTTGCGTGGAATCCCCACTCGACTTCCGGCTCATCGTCGAGACGTATCACAAGGTAGGAAACGAGCTGAAAGAGGTTCTGCCACAGGCCCAAGAAGAGATACAAGTAGAAGTCGCTGATGTCTATTTGGCAGTGTATCCCTGAGTAATTCATGTCGCACACACACTCGAAACTATTCACGTAGTTGACACAGAAGCCTCCGTTCATACATGGGTCTGAGGCACATTCATCTACATCCCTCTCACACCTGGAAGGAAGAATGAGACAAGGTCTGTGGAACAAACTACACCAAATTATACAAAATTACCTGCGGTCATTAATTTTGTGTGTGTGAGTGCTTGAAGTTAATATGGCAAACTTTTTGCAAGTTGTAGCTCAATTAAAGTCAGTCCAAAGTTGCTTTACTTAAAGCAACAGTATCATATAATTGAAATTGTGCATCTTGCCACCTGATCAGTAGAAGCTCATTATTATTCTTAGATCTATTTTTGTCATTATGCACTACGATGGAAAATTTAGCTTTGCTTAGAAATCTTTGACCTGCTGGCTGTATGGTATAAATATACTTATTGCATGTCTTACCACTGTCCTGTGAAACCAGGCAGACAGTAACAGGTGTGTTCTGCTTCTGAGCAGTTGCCTCCATTATAGCAGCTGTAGCTCCATCTTGTACCCTTACATGTAGACACAGGAAACTGTGGAAGTCTTAACAGACAGAGAAACACAGCAAGACATGTCAAAGCTTTTCAGATTGGCACTGTTGGATTTACTGTTGGCTCGGTTTAATAAAACAGTGTTTTTATATTTTATATTTTATACTAAACCACTTACGGACTGGTCTCAATGTACCATGGAATTTCAGGAATTCTCTCGCTGTAAGAGACACAACAGTGAATCAGAATCATTCAGAGTTTCTTGATGTATTGGAAGTGTGTGATACTGTAAATTTGCTGTCAAGGATGGATTAATAAACTTTTACAGAACTCACTCGCAGTATTGGCCTGTGTGATTCTGAGGGCAGAGGCATGTGTAGCTCAGGAAGGCTTTGAGGCACGTGCCACCGTTGCTGCAGTTGCTGTTATCGCATGTATCGACCTCTATCTCACACTGTTCGCCACTGTACCCCAGCTCACACACGCACTTGAACCCCTCTGATAGGTTGGTGCAGTTGCCAAAAAGACAGGGGCTGGAGAAGCAGGCGTCTGTCGGGTCCTCGCACAGTTGCCCTGTCCACTCCGAGGGACACGAGCAGCGATGCAGATCGAACAGGTCTTCACACACGCCCTCGTTCTGACAAGGACTGGGTGAACACACACTGGCTCCCGAGCAGCCGTACTGCAGGGTAGCGTTGCTGTTTATTCTCACAAACTGCTCTTCCTGGGGTCTGGGGAGCTTCATCTCTGTGTCTAGATGGAAAGGAAGAAGAAGGCCCTCAATCTGCACAGAGCCCAGACAACCAGACAGTTTCACTCCAGTGTCCAGACTCAGACCCCCCAGGAAGATGTCTGCTCCCTCTTTAAGAAAATCTAGGTCCCTCACAGCTGTTTGGGATGTGCTCAGCGCTGTCTTGCTTCCATCCACAGACATGATCCACCTCGGATTCTCAAGTGTCTGATTCTCCGTGCTGAACTCCACGCTGTGCCACTCTCCATCACTGACTGGACTCTGGCTTTGAACAGATACCTTGGAGGAATCTTTGCTGTCCCCAGCATGGAGCTCCATGACCAGGTGCGAGTCCCGGAGGGAGACTGTGAAGTAGTCTGAGTCTTTTTGTGCATAAAGTATGGTGGCTGCGGACTGTCTTGTGCGGAACCTGAGAGAGACACTGGTGAGACTGCGCTCAATCTTTCCATTGCTCTGGAAGTGCAAAATGCTGCTTTCAACCCGAAATGTCACATTAGACAAACCTGAGGGAGATAATTTAAAGAGACTAAATTGAACTGCAAATACATTTTACCAGTTCTTAACTAGTTCTCATTGTACTTTGTACATGGTAGTATGTGATACCACCTTTTTACAACTGTACTCTTGAAAACAAGAAAAGCGAGAACAAATACATAAATCCAGAAACTGCATCTGATGCTAAATAACCAACTTGCAGATTATTTTGGCTGATGAAGTTTTGCCATTTAAGTTTTTGTCATATAATAGAAAAACAGACTGCACATGCAGGATTCTCTGTGTGAACATGTGAGCTCTCCACTCTTGTCATTATTAACTTCCGCAAGCATGTGGCAGGAGACCTAATCTGACCAGGGATTATCACGTCTTAGAGGAATCTTATGTGGGATCTCTGTCTCAACTCTGTCCCCTTCTGTAATCATCCACACTGTAATTAATTTGTGCCTGCAACAGTGGTTAGCCTTAAGGGTCCACACACTGCAGACAGTCCCTTTAGTGAATCCAAAAAAAGCTCAGAAATGAGCTAGTGCTTTCACTTTTATTATGGATCCCTTTTTTTCTGGCAATGTTTCACTGTGTCACACATTTCAGCCTGAACACAGTAAACTGTTTATGGCAGATATCCTATTCCCCTAATCTTAGAGAGTTGGAAAGTTTTTTCAAGTTAAGGGTTTTTTCTAAAACAGGAATAATACAACAACAGGATCTCAGGACACTCACACTCAAAGCCCTGTGAGTGAGGCTGACAGACGGCAGTGTTGGGGCAGGGAGACAGCTCACACCATTTCACCTCCTCACAGCGCTGCCCTGCAGTGTTAGGTGGACAGCTGCAGGTGAAGGCATCCCACATGGCGTAACACACTCCCTTATTGAGACAGGGGTTGACCTGATGAAGAGAAAACAGTCAGACTCTATCACTGTCATCATTGGTGCAGTTAAGGAATTAAGACGTGTCTCTAGCTCACTGAAGATAATGAACATGACAGATGTGATATAACTCACAGCACAGGCGTCATCGCTTATACATCCTTGTACAACATTGACGGCTTGATCCAGGTTGTAAGATTCCACTGGCGTTGCTATGGGATAGAACTGCAGGCGTTTGTTGTTAATCCTCAGATCTTGGACGCATCCTTTAAAATATCCACCAAACGAAGCAGAGGCTCTTGAGTCTGGTAGCCCTCCCATGAAAACCAGATCCCCAGGCTGGGCTTGGATGGGCCTGATGGTCACAGAGCCTTGGCTCCGGGCTGACTGGAATAAGTGGGCTTCTGTTCCTTCCAGCTTCACAGTCACCAAATGGAAATGGCCGTCACTGACTGATTCCTGACCAACAAAGGTCTCAAAGTTGTTGACCTGAACGTTGACCCTGCCCTCTTCCAGCCACAAGCGGAGGTACTGGCTGGTGCTGTTGGCCAGGATGAGAAGCAGCCCGCTGGACTGTCTGGTACGGATAAACATGGACATTGTTAGGCTGTCACCCAGGTCATGGTCTGATGAGAAGACAGCATAACTCTCCAGATTTCTGCTTCCAAAGCGTGCAGTTATGTACTCTGTGTGGGCACAGGGAGGAGGCAGAGAAAGTCAGGAACATCTGGTGAAAGTGTAGCATTACATTTTGGGAAACTTCATGCTGTTCTAATTGAGAGTTGCTGTAGGTGAGAAGATCAATGCTTTGTCTTTCCATTAAATATTACAGCATCTTGGTTCTACTTCATTAGATGACTAAAACACTTATCAATGCAATGTACATATTCAATATACTATTCATAACTCATTAAAGAGCTTGTTTTAACTGACAGGAGAGGTTGTCAACTATTTCCAGCTTTGGTTTGACAGTAAAAAAACACTGTTCATTGAAAACAAGACGTTTGTGATGATGCCAACCGATGAGAATCCCTCTTGGTGGCGTGAGTCTTCCTGATTTGTCAAAGGGAAGGCGCTCCAGGTAAGCTACTGAAACCCACGTTTGTTTAATCCCTGGCCCAAGTGTTGCTAAATGTCTCCTAATTACACGTCTGAACTCTGTGCTATTTCTACTACCTCTCTAAGCTTCTTTAAAGTCTTCTGACTAACTTTATCTTCACTCTCTTCATAAATAACCATTGAGACTTCTGCAGTGACGTGATGGAGGTTGGACTCAAATGGGCCTGTCCCTACAGCATGTTTGTCATCACCTCACTACATTTACATTATAATAGATTTGAGAGATATAATCTTATTTGAATTTGAAATTGCATGCAGTGGTATGTGTGTGTGTGTGTGTGTGTGTGTGTGTCTTACCCTCTGCACAGTTGGTTCCCTCGTATGGCCTGTGGCACTCACACGTGTAGCTCCTCCAGCCTTGGCTCACACAGCGTCCCCGGTGCTGACACGGGCTGTCATCGCACTTGTCTTTGTCACTGCAGCCAATGGTGATGTTTGCCTGGGCATCTGAATCTTCTGGCATTACAACAGGCAAAACCAGATGTGAGTCCACAAACACATCTCTGAAGCAGCCCAGAAAGGCAGGAGGGTAGTCTGTTTCATACGCTGTTCTGCCCAAACCCCAGTTTCCTCCAACTGCTCCTATGAAGAGGCTTTGACGAGCTGTACCTGGCTCGGGTAGAGCACTAGCTTGTTCAAGCAGCTGAACCTCAGCGCTGGAGTCTCTGATGCAGCTTCCCTCAGTACAGAGTAGTCTGATGAGGCTGATCACGCCGCCCAGTGATGCTTCCACCGTGTGCCACTTGTTCTTGTTCAAGAGATCTGGGAGCTCTTGAACGAGCGTGCTTGAGCCTTGTCCTCTCAGGCTGCGGAGGCACAGATGCCCATCCATCAACTCGATGCTGAGGAGCAGGTCATCCACTCTGCGCTGCAAGAGGGTGCCGGCCGGTCTTTCTGTCCTGAAGCTGAATGTGACATTAAGAGGAGCCTCGGGGTCTAGAAGCTGCGTCTCTACATACATGTATCCTCTGGACTCAAATGAGAAGACAGTGGGAGTCTGGCATCGAGGGCCTGTGAAGCCAGCAAGGCAGATGCATGTGTAAGTGTGCTGTTCGTTCATGATTGAGGGAGAGCATGTTCCTCCATTCTCACACTGGTTGTCATTGCAGCCTGAAAGTGCAATTGAGCATGTTTCCCCCCCATATAGTCGCCCATTTTCACTCTGCTTGGAGCAAAGGCATCTGAATCGTCCATTGTGGCTCTCACATACTCCACCATTTTGGCATGGCTGCTGTTCACATCCATTGATGTCCTCACTGGACAAGGTACCTGGAAACAAGATGATAATCTATTATCACTTTTTATAAGCAGTTACTGTTCATTTTATTAGGTACACCCATACAATCTATTGGAATCCGCCCTATACTCCTCCAGGATAACTCCACCACCCACTGTGATCTCAATAATAGACATATAGTCCAATTATCACCAGTCTCAACAAAAGCTGACAATTCATAACCTTGGAAAAGTAGAATTCATGGCAGGGCTGCTGTATTGGAGTGTGTGTCCAGTGAGTGTATGAATGGAGAAAATAATGATAAGAAACAAAGAAAGTCTATAAATTGTTCATTAAAAATGCTGTAAAATAAAACAACATTAATTTTTTCACATGAAACACAACTACATGTATATTATAGTGTCCCATAAATATACCGAGCACTTCACCACTATTTCAAAAAATGACAAAGCAAGGTAACAATATACCATTTCTTACTCTGCTGATACAACTGTACTGGTTAAAATATACAACAAAAATTAGTGAACATTATCGGTCTCTAATGCTGCACACATAGTATATTCAAAGATTACCTGCATAAAGCAACCATAACATCCACACGTGCACGCTGTATCTCAACATTGTCCTTAGCAAGTCCTCAGATTTACCAGATGTTTGGCAATATCTTCATTTTAGATCAAGTGGACAATATTTGTGTGTGCAGGTCTGTCTTCAGCTCTGCTCCTCCATGAGTGCATGCGTTCAGTGAAATGTTTGAAGTGCTACGAGACAGATAGGAGGGATTAGGCTAATGCACTTACACTGTCTTACACATTAAACGTGTTAGTGAAGGGAGGGGTTCATCCAGAAAGCTAATTTGAGCAACCCCAAACATTTTCACAAATCACATTTTAAGTGATTGTTGGAGGGCAACCTGACGAAGACAACGAGCCGTGAGAATGTTTGAACAGTCGGTGACCCTACATCTGCAAAGCCCCAAACTGACATGACAGTTACATCTTCACTGTCCTGTGAAGTTCTGTACTGGTTAAAATATACAACAAAAATTAGTAAACAATATGGAAATTTCCCAACTTAAAACACGAGCATAAACATTAAAGCACACATGCACAACGGCGTGGACAGTGTTGAGTAGTATTTGGCTACAGTATTTGGCTGGACCCAGGCCTCGTCTTTAAATGACCGCATTAAAAGTCATTTCTCTGAGGAGTCCTAAGAGCATTTATTCTGCTTTAATGTAATGGACAACTGCTACTCTTCTTTAAGTGGGATTTGTTTTACAGTTGCTCTGACCCAGGTTTTACGGGTGCAAAATATAAGAGCAAAAAATATAAAACACCAGTAGAAGTCGGTTATAAGATCTTTACTTAAGCAAAAATTCCAATACCAAAGTTTTAATATAAAGTCTTACTTAAAATGTATTTTAAAGAATGCTCTAAAAATCCCCGGGTTAAAACTTTGCCTGTAGGGTCACTATATCACCTACAGTACTGGTCCTGGGTAAATAGAACCCCCTTTCTTAAGCAAATTAAAACCGGCTTTGTGTAGGTGCTATATTGACCCAGCTCTTGGTCAGTTTTAATCCAATTAATGGAGTTGTTTATTGGGCTCTCTGAGAGTCAAATTATTATTCTTAATTATACTGTTGAATTATTATTACTGATGATGCTTTGACAGGGGAGCAGCATTTAATGATGTAACTTGCAGCAGTACAGGAAATTTATATTTGTTTTAAAGTAATAATATATATATATTTACATTAATTTACAATATAAGACTTTATCGGTCAGATAAATTTAGTAGGGAAAAACTATGATTTTAATAGAAAATCTAAATAGTTAAGACAAATACACGCAACTTGAATTGTACTTAAATAACCTACATGTACTGTTTTAGTTGCTTTATTAGCAGCTAATGGATGCCTGTTCTGACTACATTACCCATGATGCCACCGTCCCATGAACCTTCTCACGATTCTCCGTTTATTTCGCGTTTGTATTTTCATACATTTAATTTACATTTGATTGTCTTGCGTGTATGTATAACAGCTTTTGTTTCTTTAGCTGTTTATTTAATGTAATGTTCGCATTTTTAAACCTTTTAAAAGGAGCGTTAAATAACGGTGGCTGAAACAGCCAATGGGCGAGCAGCTTGTTGCGACGTCCGACATTTCTGGTAGGATGGAAAAGTGGGGCGTTCCAGAAATCCAGGAAATTCTTATTCCTACGTTTATTTTCGACATTATCCATGTCATCGGGGTGAACGGTGGCTTGCTAACGCGGGCTGCAGCGTCATATGTCCGGTAAGATTGTAAAAAGGCGTCCAGATGGCAATGATAGGGTCTAGCATTTAAATCGCACTAAGGGTCGTTTGTCAACACTCTCCTCGGAGGGGGGGCCCGTCTGTCACACTGTAAACATAACGTTAGGGGTGCTTGAGGTGGGGAGCGAATTTGCAAATGCATCTGTCTTGGCAGCTAAGATTACTAACTTCAATTCAAATTTGACTAGGCCTATATTATCTACTGAACCCAACGCTTAACATAACCAGTGTGTGTTTTTGTGCTTTGTCCTAAAAATAGTAGAAATAAAGCCTAAATGTGAGCAGGAAGTGTTACTGTGCATCTGTTCATGCACAGCTAACACACTTATGTTAACTTTAAACCACAGTGTCTCCTTCATGTCACAGCCATGCTTTTCATATTATTGCTGTGTTGTTGAAGTGCCTTTTTCTCTGCCTCTTCATTATAACAATCAACCATTCCTTTTCCTATAGTTTTCAGGAGGGATGCATGGTACGCCTTTAGACGCACCAATGAAGAAAAAGCCAAGTCCTCCTCTGCGGCCCAAACGCAGCAGGCTGGTCAGTGCCAGCAGTCGATGTCCTGCAGAACCAGGAGCTCTGCTGGTTTCCAGTTCCCCACCAAACTCTGGAGCTGCTCCAGAATCGGCCTCACAAATCCGACACCTGACTATGTCACAG